>NC_137458.1:320017895-320572895 GCF_964235325.1 Thermobia domestica
CCTGAACCAGACTTTTCATTTCCATGTACTTTCTTTTTCCTTTCCTGACATCTTGTATTATTGTTTAACATAGCTTTTCACTCTTCCTTATCCTGTGTCAGACTTTTCATTTCCATGTACTTTCCTTTCCTGACATCTTGTATTATTGTTTGACATAGCTTTTCACTCTTCCTTATCCTATGTCAGACTTTTCATTTCCATGTGCTTTTCTTTCCTGCATCTTCTATCACTTGGTTCATACATCTTCTATTACTTAGTTTAACACAGTTTTCCACTCTTCCATCCTGAACCAGACTTTTAATTTCCATGTACTTTCCTTTTCCTTTCCTGACATCTTGTATTATTGTTTAACATAGCTTTTCACTCTTCCTTATCCTGTGTCAGACTTTTCATTTCCATGTACTTTCCTTTTCCTTTCCTGACATCTTGTATTATTGTTTAACATAGCTTTTCACTCTTCCTTATCCTGTGTCAGACTTTTCATTTCCATGTACTTTTTCTTCCCTATATTTTGCATTATTTCGTTCGTACATTTCAATTGTGGTCTTCCTCCAGGTATTTTTCCTTCTGCAATTCCCTCCATTGCTATTAACGTGATTTCTCCATGTCTCATAATATATCCAAGCAATCTATCTCGTCTTTTCGAAATATTCTACAATATACTCTTTTTTATCATTTCCAGTACTCTCTGATTTGATATCTACTCCGTCCATCTCATTTTCACCTTTCTTCTTTAATAACCGTTTCAAAAACTTTCATTCTCCGTTTTACCATTTCTCGTAATATCCAAGTCTCACATCCACAATCTGGCAGCCGAGTTAATTATACCATAGAGCTCCAAGCAAGCTAGGTGGTTGCGGTTAGACTCTCAGTGCTCCAGGCAAGCTAAGAGAAGAGTTGAGTTTCCGCAGTGTTCCAGGCAAGCTAAGTGGGCAGGAGACCTGAAAGCTCTAGGCAAACTAAGTAGGCAGGAGATCTCAAAGCTTCAGGTAAGCTAAGTGGGCAGGAGACCTCAAAGCTCTAGGCAAACTAAGTAGGCAGGAGACCTCAAAGCTTCAGGTAAGCTAAGTGGGCAGGAGACCTCAAGGCTCTAGGCAAACTAAGTATGCAGCATACCTCAAAGCTTCAGGTAAGCTAAGTGGGCAGGAGACCTCAAAGCTCTAGGCAATCTAAGTAGGCAGGAGATCTCAAAGCTTCAGGTAAGCTAAGTGGGCAGGAGACCTCAAAGCTCCAGGTAAGGTAAAAGGCTAGGGTTAGGTTAGATTTATCCGAGCTCCTGGCAAGCTAAAATATCAGCCGAAAGTGATGCCGATGAGTCTCAACATTATGTTTTATAACCTCTTCGGGACAGCGGTGGCGCTAGTGTTCCTCTTCTGTCACATGACTTGATGACGGTGACGATGCCTGTCGTCTGCTTGCTCGTAGTAGTTTTAGTAAGAGAGTGCAGGGTTTTGTTTATAAATATAGGCCACGTATGGGATATTGCAATATAGTTGATGTGAATGTGAAATGGTTAGTGACATGCGTGTGGGTGTACGAACGACCACATACATTATAGCAATGATAGGGGTAAGTACTGCATTTACAGACTGCTTTGGCAAGAATCTACCTGATGAAGCAAACCTGTTTGGCTGGGAGAAACGTGCGTTTCCTTCGAGGTGATATCACGATGCTTGTCCGGACTTGTTTTTACGAATAGATAAATCGACATTATTATTTATAAGGTAAATACCCCAGTCATGGACATGGATAAATTCGCCGCCAGTAATGGACACTTCGGCGGAAATGTATAAAAAAAATAAGACATTCACTAACACAGGGAAGTTTGCATTGTGTTGGAAGTTATCTACGTGATATACTCGTGCCTCTCAAGATGGTTAGGCTGTCATCTGCTAGATCTATGGACGCTGCAGCTGTGATAAAGTCGTGGTGTCGATTGAACGCGCTTGTTTTCACATTGTGTTAAGAAGTTGAATAATATTTTAAAAAATCACTTTGCAGCTCTGCTGTTGTAAAGCTATAAACAAATTAAAAGGTATGTGTTACTCTACGCACTAATATTGGTATAGGAAAGGCATAAGTGTGGCAAAAATATATATTAATAAATTGAACCGTCAACATTGGTGGTGTCCATGACTGGTAAGATAAAGGTGCTATTTGTCAATGTTGAACACTCTCCATCCATTACTGGTAGAATTGGAAAATGTCTCAATAACACGAATGTGCGCTGTAAAAGTATCATTAAAGCTGTATGAATAAACTGGTTCAAACAAACTGATAGCTTGTGACGTTTACCAGTAATGGACAGTAGGTGTGTATTACTGGTGTAGCTTACCAACTTTCGTCCAATTATGGACACTTTCTGCTTTCCACTGCGTATACGAGGTGATTCAAAATAACTACTACAACGCTTACAAGATGATTCTAGAGGTCAAAAGAGGACAAAAATGTATCTAGGGTTGTTTCCCGGACACAATTCCGTTGGTAGGGCCTATTAAGGAGTCCAAAATGTGAATGATATGTTTGGATTTTCAGCGACTTCGACTGAACGGAAGGCAATGGAATGGTGTGGGATTTTTCCAAGAAATTGTTTAAGACCTATTCGTAAGATAACATCCCGGAATTTGACCGTTGGAAGTCAGAAATAGACATAACAAACTCAATTAGATATCCTACATTTATCTCCATGTCTAAGCTCCAACGGAAAAATGCCGGGATTTTATTTTAAGAATAGATCTTATACAACTTTTTATACGTCCTAAACGAATAGGGCCATTTTCGTCCCTCATGTTTAGCCACTGTTGCCTAAAAGCCGAAAATACATACAATTAAAATGTGAACTCCTGAAGGGGTCCTAACCAACGGCACGAGGTCCCCCAAAGGAAAAACATGTCAAATAAATGTTTGTTTCATGTCGAATAAATGGTATTTCAACAGCTGTAATAGTTATTGAGTCTCAAATTTCACGAGAAAAACTAAGAGTTGTTTGGAGGACTTGCAACCATGGAATGGACCCAACGAGGATACATCTCTGTTTTTATCTTTGGAAGGAATTAAAGTCACAAAGCTTCAATGCGTCAGTGCAAACCGAAGCTGTATCTCATAAGAATTATGTTCAACTTGTCCAAGAAATCCCTGCACCTTCCCACTACAATATTTTGCCAAATCCAACGCAAGAAGATTCGGATGGGCCTTCGTCAGACTGTAAATCCCGCAGCAGATGACGCGTCAAATAGTTTGTTCCTATTCTCTGAAACAATGCCGATGTCTACTCAACATTCTTCTGCATTTACAGAAACAACCAGAAATCCAGGACGTCTGTACGCCAGCTTCCTTGATAACGGAATTTAATACAGGAGACACCTCTTGAGAAACAACAGAAGCCAGCAATTCAGAACCAACAGCATTTGCTTCCTGATCAGCTACATGACACACTTCAGTATGGTTTGAACCTGATATTCCAGCTCCTTTCAAAAGCGTTCTCTTTAGACCCGAGAACAAACCGAAGTTGTCCAAAAGAAATAAGGAGAAACGGATTCTTGCAGTTGTTACATCTGAACAATACCGACTCTACAGTGAATACATAGAAACTTAAAGAAAAAGCCAGAGTTCAGGAGAAGTTACAGAGAAAACATGTGATAGTGTTAAAGAGAGAAGAAAACCGACGCGCAGAACAAATAAAAATGAAACGTACAAAGCAGAATTCCAAATAAAGGCGAAAAAGAAATCCTTTTCTTTTGCGTTTGTATCGGAAAATAGTACCGGTACCTTTCAGAATAGCCTCTTGCTTTATTGTTTATTTTTTCAATAATAAAAGTGGTATATATTTTCACCAATTGTTCCCAAACATATGCAATTTCTAATGAACATTGGGCTCTTTTTACATTTCATTTTCACACAAGTGCTGGTTTTTCTTAACGTTTTTCAAGTGCAAAATAAATAAAAATCCTACGCACAGATACCAGATACGTATTAAATTACACCTCAATAGGTTAGACGTCAAAATTTGCTGATTTCTCTTGTATGTCCATCACTGGGTGTTCATAACTGGGGCATTCACTTCTTTTTAATGTTCATCACTGGTTACAAAAATAGGGTTACAACAACAACTCAAATAGGTACATTCTACTCGTTTTCTATAGTCGTAATGACTACGATTTAATAGACAAAAGTGTAAATTATGCCTACCACTACGAAACAACAAGATAACTACATCTCCCCTAAGCCCCCTCTTAGTCCGGCCCTGTTTACAAGTAAGTTTTGTTTTTCTTAGAATAGTATGTTCAGTGGACAAAACTGAACATTTTCGAAATGATTTACTTTCTGTATTTGTTCGAGGTGTTAAGACATCCAAAGCTGCTCATGAAATTTGTGCTGTGCATCGAGAAAGAAAAATACCTCGAAGTACCACCCACTATTGGCTTTCGCGCTTTAAAAAAAAATGGGAATTTTGACCTCAACAACAGAACACACCGGTCGACCAAATTCAATAAACAGCGATTTAACCACATTCCTAACAAAAATCCGCGTCAAACTACTAGAGATTTAGTGGAGCAGACAGATTGTGGCAAAAAATAAACTGTGGTGACCCACCTTCACTCAATTGGCAATGTTCAGAAACTTGCCGCTTGGGTGCCACACATATTGAGCAAAAATAAAAGCTCCACAATCGCCGCCGGCTTGCTTGCTTGACATCGCGCAACGCATGTTCACAAACACCATTTTTTTTTTTTTTTTTTTTTTACCACATTGTCACTGGCGAACAAGAATAACGCCTTTAAATCAATATGAAGTAGCAAAAAATGTGGATCAGCGGCGAGTGTTATGTATATAGTGGAACTGAAAGGGGATAATTTACTACGAATTACTGAGGTAAAACCATATACTCAACGCGGAAGTTTACGTTCAGCAATTGTACCCATTTAACGAAGAAATTCAGGGGGAAAAGACCAAATAAGGGAGATGGCGTTCCTCTGCAATACGACAACACCCATCCTCACATCGCTAATGTCACTAAAGTGGCGATTGAAAAACTTGATTTCGAAGTTCTGCCTCATCCTTCATACTCTCCAGACTTGGTGGCGTCAGATTTTAATATCTTTTGAAAGTTTTGTGTAGTGTTTTGTTTAATAATGACGTGGAATTGAGGTTTTTTTTTGTACGAATTTTTTTTCAGTCAAGATCATGGGATTTCTATCTCCGAGAAATCGAAAAACTTCTTGAACGATAGGCAAAAGCCATAACCAACAGACAGCAGCACCTAGATACTATTGATTAATTTGTTGTAGTTTGTTTGTGTAAAATAAATGTAAAAAGAAGCTCATTTATTATTCTTCAACCCAACACAATTTCCGTTTACACTACAGGAATAAGGTCAGGGAAGAAACATATTCCTTGGATGCCGAATCACGTAATTCGCTATCTACTATTGGTTTTTCACTATGGCAATCAGTGTTGAAATTGAAAACCATGGGTTTTATAGGAAACAATATTAAAACCGTAAGATGTGCAAGTTTCAATCGCTTTCAGTTTCAGTAGAAGAAGAAGAACTGAGATGTGTATATTTAACGATCCAGGAATGACCTAACATTGACAATTCCCGCTCCCCCTCAAATAAAGAGGACAAGAACAGGGGCGTCATTTCACACTTTGCTTGAGGGGGGCAAGAGCACCACTTACATAGGAATTTCACGTTTTGTACTAGCATATTAGTACACAATCTATTAAAGTATATGTATTCCTCAAACTCTTGGGGGGGACAATTTTCCCCTCCTGCCCCCTAAATGACGCCCCTGGACAAGAATTTTAGGAATGATCAAAAATGGATCAAAAGACTACGATCTTGGCCAATAATTAGTTTTTGGATCAGGGGCCACAAATATTTGAACGGCCCCTAAATAGAGTTTTCGTATTTTCTACGGAATAAGCACATCATACTGACAAGTAAACCTTACGTTTGGGTGAATCGAGTTGCTGATTGAGACACATATAAGAAAGTAGTACTAAATGTGGTCAGTATTTCAGTGAAGTTGTAGGTGCGAAGCTCCAGGGGTTTAGGAGATACAGCTACCAGAACATCACATGCAAGTACAGAATAGTCTTCATACAGTTGGAGGTAAAAGCTCTGTAAGAGCTCTTGTAACGACAAAAGGTGAATAACAAATATATGGGTACATATTAGGACTAGGGGGAAGTCATATAGTAAGGGTATACCTGACGGTGACCATCTTGAAATCCGCCATTTTGAATTAAGTTTAAGTTTTTAAAATAGGAATAGGGTCATGTGATACATGATTTAAGGCGCAAATTTACTCAGAAGAACAATGGTGACGTTAATTTTGATTTACGCGCAATTGGTAAAAAGTTACAGGGAAATTAAATATTGTTGCAGCATATGTATTAGTCCTTTACCCCACCTTGTAAATTTTGTGTTAATGATAATAATTAAATAAAAAGCAGGTGGATAAATATTAGGCCTATGGTAAGAGTTGCCTTGATGGCGGCCATGTTCAAATCCGCCATTTTGAATCAGACAAAAGTTTTAAACAAAACGCATAACAGTGACACCTTATTAATAGCAAATTTTACCATAAATCCAACGGTATAACCATTTTTGTTTTATCATTAACCAGCACAAAATTAAATGGGAATAGAGTAATGCAATAGATGACTTCGGGCAGAGTATTTGTGCAAGTCATGCACTCTTTTCTGAACTACATATTGATTGTACTAATTGAGGACTTTTCTGGAAGAAAGACCCAAGTTCAAGTATGACTCAATTCCACTTTGGTTATTTTTCCTTAAATTAGCAACTTGTTTATGCGATAACAAATGCTGGTTAATGGTGGATTTGAACATGGCCGCCATCAAGGCAACTCTTACCATAGACCTAATATTTATCCATCTGCTTTTTATTTAGTTATTATCATTAACACAAAATTTACAAGGTGGGGTAAAGGACTAATACATATGCTGCAACAATATTTAATTTCCCTGTAACTTTTTACCAATTGCGCGTAAATCAAAATTAACGTCACCATTGTTCTTCTGAGTAAATTTGCGCCTTAAATCATGTATCACATGACCCTATTCCTATTTTAAAAACTTAAACTTAATTCAAAATGGCGGATTTCAAGATGGCCGCCGTCAGGTATACCCTTACTATATGACTTCCCCCTAGTCCTAATATGTACCCATATATTTGTTATTCACCTTTTGTCGTTACAAGAGCTCTTACAGAGCTTTTACCTCCAACTGTATGAAGACTATTCTGTACTTGCATGTGATGTTCTGGTAGCTGTATCTCCTAAACTCCTGGAGCTTCGCACCTACAACTTCACTGAAATACTGACTACATTTAGTACTACTTTCTTATATGTGTCTCAATCAGCAACTCGATTCACCCAAACGTAAGGTTTACTTGTGAGTTAACTGATAGTTTGGGTTTGGCTACACTGTATGTAGATCTCCAGATATAAGGCGTACAAGAAAATTTTTGATTCAAATATATTGGATCTTCTGATCTAAAATGCGAAATTATTCTTATCATGTTTAAAATTGTTAAAAATGATGAAAAACTTTATTTTTGTTTTAATGCTTATTAGTTGTTTCACAGGAGTTTTGCGTACTATTTAAAAATCACTTATGTTGCCACTGCACGTCTATATTTTTACTTGACCATAAACATAAACATCACAAAGGGATTATTGATTGAGAAAGCGCTTGTAAGAATTTCCCCAATATCCTAGTTTTGGTGGTTATTGGGTCTTCCCTTCATAACTCAACTAGTATTTCTAACAGCCGCGTGAAGCAATTCCTCCATCCGTCGCCTGATTTAATCGTGTGTGAGCGGGGATTGGGAGGGGGTGATCAGTGGGAGAGAAAAGAGAGTCAGTCGAAGGATGAAGAATGAGTCTATCATCAGCAACCTCATCATCTCATTTTCTCGCCTCATCATCTCCTTTGTCTCTTGGCAGAGGACAGAAAATTAGCCTGATCGAAAGAGGGTAAAAGATCCCTTCGAAAAGAGATTTTCTGATTCAATAGATCGCATTGGACGTGTCACCAGCCCAACGTGGGACTCGTTTGCTGGTCGTTAATGGATATAAACCTCATTGTCTTCATTTTTGCTCTTGCGTTCTTCGTTCCCTGTTTTGGTTCCGAAGAAGGACTCCTCACCCCCAGAGTCTCCAAGTGTATGTGTCTGTGTGTGTGTGTTTCTTTTGTCTTGTATAAATGTGTGAATGTGTGCTTTGGGACGACACATTGCTTAAGTGGCTTACCACCGCCTATGGAGGTAGACAGAATTTCTTTTCTTCACTAAAATTGGCGAATTTTGTTCTTCGGAAATCAAATTTGGAAACTGATGGATTTCGATTGCTTTGGCGTGTTAAGAAGAGGGGTGGAGCGTAAACGTGGAATTGGAGGTACTATGAACTACAAATAATGTTTTATTTGACTACAAACAAGTGAAGAGGAAGCTCCATGAAGTGCTTTCATGCATATGAATGGTTACCGTGTTTGTTTTTGTGTGCACGAGGTCCTGAGTTCGATTCAGGCTTTTATCCAATGTAATAAAGTAATGGAAGTTACATGCATTAAAAAGTGACACATTATGAGTCAATACATGTCTTATTTATCAACATCATCATAGGTATTCTGCCATTACTGGCAGGTTACTTGCTGCTACTGAGAAGCTTCTATGTTCCACGGTCTTCTGCTAACCTCTTCGTCTTCACGTACGATTTTTCTGTTTTGATATCGTCTTTTAATTGTAGTCTTCTTCGCCACCTCCCTCTCTTTCCTGCCACCATACTCTCTAGCACGTCTCTCATGATTCAGTTCCTTCTTAGCCAATTTATCTTCCTCTTTTTAATATCTAAAAGTGTTCTTTTCTCCCTCACCATTTCTAACACCCTCTTTTTGTTTTCCGTTCGACCCAGCTAATTCCCTTCATTCTTCTCCACACCCACATTTCGAAAGCTTCCAGTTGTTTTTCGTCATTTTTGCGTAATGTCCATGTTTCTGACACATAGAATACGATACTCTACATGAAGCATTTTTTAAAGTTTTTCTCAACTTTGTTCAAGGACCCACAAAATTGTATTTTCTTTCTCGTAGAGGCTTCTTTCGCCATTCCTATCCTTGCTTTTATTTCACATTCACATTTCATATCACTACTAATAGTACTACCCAGGTATCGAAAAGTAGTCACCTGTTCTATTTTCTCCCCTCCTACTTCTATATTTGACACTGACCCCTTTGTTCCAATCACCATGGATTTTGTCTTTCTAGCATTTATTTTCATTCCATATTCTTCACAGCCCTTCTTCAAGTTTTCTAACATTGTATTAGTTTTTTTCTTCAGATTCTGCAACAAGCGCCATTATCATCTGCAAAGTTTATACATCTAATCATTCTACCTTCTACTGAAATGCCGTCTTCAGTATTAATGGATCCACTTAATTTTACGATTTCTTTCACTATTTTGAGCTTTGGTGACCAGGGAAGAATAAAAGAATAAGTATCATTCCCAACTAAAATCAACAGAGGACCGCCTGGTCGATATATAAACAGACCCGCTACAATTGTAGTATCACTTCTCTACTCTGTTTCTTGTTAATGCATTATTTCCTGGAGGGTGCTCATGTGGTTAGGATCCCACATTAAGCTATAGGTGCGTGTCTCACTTAGCCTCCATGCTAATCAGAACACTAAACTCAACTCATTCAATAAAGCTAATGTATTATAATGAGTATTGTGCAGTACTTAATTCCGAATAACTATACTTGGATTTGTTAATATATATATCCTTTATCAAGAGTTTTCTCTCTGATATAAAAATATAATTTTCAGCTCACTAATTAGTTGTTCTGACTAGGGATGGCCAGAACCGGTTCTTGGAGGAACCGGTTTTCGGGGCTGAACAGATCCGGTTCCGGAACCGGTTTTTCGGATCCAGGTCTGGAACCGGCTCTTCGGATCCAGGTCTGGAACCGGTTCTTCGGATCCAGGTCTAGAACCGGTTCTTCGGATCCAGGTCTGGAACCGGTTCTGAAAACAGAACCGGTTCCTCGTGAAACCGGTTCCGCTGGAACCGAAACTTTGTTACCATCCCTACCTAAACGCGAGCTGCTGGCAAGCTGTGAACAGTATGCTAGATGAAATGGTGGAAGCGACAGGCAGGCTCCCAGACGGCGGCAGCTTGTCTCATTTGGCTAAATAAACTGGGTAACTGGCAAACTCATTGGCTAAACAGGCAAACTGGCCAACTCATTTGGCTAAACACCCACTGGTGGTCCAAATTTTTTTTCTGGGGGCACAAGCGGGTCTGGGCGGGGAAGGCACAAGCGCATGGTCCTCTTTGCATTATTTTTGAAGGTGAACTTTGTGCCTCCTTTACGGGTCTTTGGAGGCTTTCGGATCCAGGTCTGGAACCGGTCCCTAAGATCCGGTTCTGGAACCGGGTTTTCAGATCCAGATCTGGAACCGGTTCCTAAGATCCGGTTCTGGAACCGGGTTTTCGGATCCAGTTCCTAAGATCCGGTAATGGAACCGGGTTTTCGGATCCAGGTCCGGAACCGGTTCCAGAACCGGTTCTGAAAACCGGATCTCCGAGAACCGGTTCCGCCGGAACCGAAACTTTGTGGCCATCCCTAGTTCTGACTGACTTTCTGTTTAATGAAACCACAATTACACACCTTTTGTACGCATGGTAACTTACAACATTTATTTTGCCCTAAGTTCGTTATATCAGAATTTCTCGAACTAATTGAAACGTAGTTTACTCACTAAATGTTTCAATGATAACACACAAAATAATATATATTTAAACTGATGTATTTTCCCTAGATTGTCTGCATTTGCCTTTTTTTTTTCAAAATTCCTTTTTTGTAATTGAAAATCATCTACTATTAATGGCTTCTTGCATATTCTATTCTTTACTGCTTTAACAAACATGTTTATACAAGTCTGCCCACACAACTTGACAACATAAATGTTCAGATCTCGATATAAAAAATTAATATCATACGATAGGGACTATTGTCCATATCAACCTATACATATTTATAAAGCTTATCGCTATAAACTCTAATTCTAATTCTTAACCTATCCGTCTACTCGAGGTATTAAATTTCCAGTTTGTCTAACTCTTCTTGAGTCACAGGAGAAAGGAACTGGCTACTCTACTCCTGTTCAACTGGCTCAGTAAAACCAACTAGCTACTGTTGCTTATACGAAACGAGAAATAGTTTTCTCCTCTCGACTCGTAAATTTTGTAAAAAAATTCGTCTCGTCTCAATTCTCGAATAATTCTTTTTCGGCTCATTTCTTGCAAAGCCTTTGTCGTCTCGTCTCCTCTCACTTTGTAAATGTATGTACAAACTTTATCCTGTTTTCACTCTATAGCTATCAATGTTGAAACTGAAATCGGTTAATTTCCGTCACTTCCGGTTTGAATAGATTAAGCGAAAAATGGAACCTACTATTACGTTAGAATGTTAAATTAATTCCATGAGAAAAGACGTTCCCACCGGGAATTGAAACCGGGAGCGCTCGCATCAAAGACGAGAGCGTGAGCGACTACTTTACGCGGAACCAAGGCTTTCGGTTTAAATAGTAAGTTTAAAATAAAAGTGAAATGTACCTTTGAGATGCCTAATTGTTTCGGAAAAAAAAACTACTTCTGGCTATCTATTACCGTCTTTACTGTATAGTGATGAACGTTTAAAACCGGAAATGGTTGATTTCAATCACTCACATTGGGTGCATCAGCTCCATCAAAGAAAATCGTTTTCTTACTTTTGGCCACTACATCATGGCAAAAAAACTTATGTTGGTCTATCTACTAGTTCTTGGGACATTAATTTCAGAAGGTTTCCCTTCAGGAACTTTCAATAAACAGTAAGGAGACAGTATATTGTAATAATACTGATAACCCAGATTGAGTTCGATCCGAGAAATGCCCGGGAGGAAAGGATTCGGTTAGTATAGGCACATAATCGGACTGTATTAAGACCCTTTATAAATTATCATTTATACAATTACAAGTCGTTTCTTATTACACATCAGAAGTTCAGATACATTTTCAACATTCATAGCACCCATTCTAGACATTTATGCTTACTGATAAAAACACTTCTATCAGTGAACATAAATGTGTGTGTGAATTTTCTGGACGTGTTAAACAATGACAAAAGTGGAGATGTAAAAATACCAGTATTTTTAGAGTACCCCCCAAAAATACCTTTTTCTTCGGGGTGAAGTTATTTTTGGATCAAAAGATCAAATATACTTCAATTAAAAACTTTCTTCTAGGCCTTATATCTGGAGAACTACATACAGTGTAGCCAAACCCAAACTACCACTTAACTCATTACCATGTCAGAGGCGGATCTAAGGAGGGGGCGATCGGGGCGATCGCTCCCCTCCCCAGAAGAGGAAACTTTCCTATTTTATATATGTAAATAGAACCCATCGCAAAGTTTAAAGCCCTTAAAAGTAGCAGTATGACAACCCCCCCAGAAGTCGGTCCTGGATCCGCCCCTGTATCATGTGCTTGTTCCGTAGAAAATACGAAAACTCGATTTAGGGGCCGCTCATAAAATTTTGTGGCCCCTGATACAGAAACTAATTATTGGCCAAGATCGCAATTTTTAATGCATTTTTTATCATTCCTATCATCATCCTAGTATCATATATCCGTAGGACGTCTATTCGTTCTTTATATTTAATGTGATATTCCTTTTTATTCAACAAACCCAGATACTTCTGTCTAACAATCGATACCTGCTTCAGCACGTGCCGTATTCTATAACATATTCTGCTAACCAGAAAGAACGAACATTTTCGCTTTTTTGAGTTTTTTTATACCTATTCTGTTCAAGTACCACTTTTGTTTCTCTGTAACGGATTCTACAAGTAAGAAAGTGCGTTTATAACATTCTGTACTTGTAGGACCTATATTCAGTCCGGAGCTGGCTGTCTTGGTTAATTTTCAAAGTGGCATTGTAGTAGTTGTATGCAAGTGTGAGTTATGCAACTTCTACATCGTAAGTTTTGTCTCAGTTGCCTTAACATCTTATCAATGACCTGAAGTTATGCAACCCCACATCGTAAGTGTCGTTTCGTTTGCATAACATAGTATATATGGCCTCGAAGTTATGCAACCCTCACATCGTAACTGTAGTTTTGGTTGCCTGACATTTTATCAAGGACCTGAAAGTTATACATCTTGATATATGTTTCACTGTTTGCCTAAACGCAATCTGGCAGCCAACAAAATAGTTTTAATAAGCAATAAACATATTCAAAATAATTTTTGTTTTAGTACAAATTCTTACAATGTTTATGCTCCGAGGCCAAGAGAGACGGAAGAAATCACTTGAAGGTGCAAGAGATCGAACCATTGCCCCTCATATGCAATCTTTTCCATTCGGGAGAGATTTTTTCCTCAGTTTCATTCAGTCCCGTTTATAAAATTAGGGCCAAAAACCACTAAGCCATCGTGTTTCTATGTTATGATTTATATTCTTAATATTATATTAGGAGCACGGTAGCTCAATGCTAGAACACTTAGTTCTGATGCGTGGGGTTCCTGTTTCGACCCTCGGCCAAGTAAGTTTGAGATGGACAACATCGTTTTCGTGGGTTTTCTCGGGTACTCGCGTTTCCTCCCACTTTCTTATTCCACCAATTCTTCCATCACCATTCACGTGCTTTAATATCGTCTCCTTTAGTCTTAAGGGCGTAATCGTGAGACGCTAAACTGAAAGATTTTATTTTCATTGTTTGAAATCCAATTCAATCCAATTACTGAGCTGATTTGGACAAGTCCAGGTCCTATGAACTGTATATGTGAATCAAACTAATCTGTTAACTAGCGGAGTTTGTTTCTTTTTTATTTATTGTTTTTCGTTTGCTAATAATAAGTAATAATATATGCAAACTGAGTCCCAGAAAACTCAAAGGAAAAAGACGAATGTGCCGTACGTAAAAAAAAACGTAGGTTACATCCGTAAATCCTGTACTTTTTTTGGACTATACTGTATATAACATCCTGCAAAAAACGTGTAACTGAATACGTATGTTTTATAATAATTTCCATATAAGTGTTGCGAATAAACGTACTTTCCATACGAACGAAAGAACGGTATATAGTCGGTTGGGATCTCATATACATATGGACGTAAATAACATATAGCTGACGTATGTAACATACATATACTTATGTAATATGCGAAAGACTGTTAGATGTCGGACATACTGCAGCATGATGTAACATATAAGCGGGGGAAAGGTATGCTGTATGTATATATCATATGGATAACGTATGCTCCGTACAGATTTCCGTAGTGTAATGATCACCTAGGATCAGTACAATATACATTGGGAGAATGAAAAAAGTATAAGAACTTTAATTTCAATATTAAACAAAATAAATCTGTGTTTGCCTACAAGAATACAATAAACCGTTGGAAAAGTTTCAGTGGCTGCATTAAGACACGGAATACAAGCTAAAAACAAACTTCCCAAGTAAAATGTAATCACAGAAAGTAGCTCGTGACCTGAAAATCAAGAACAGCAAACAGTATTTAAACTTCGGGTTTTGGGGTCACAAGGGTCGTTCTCGGATGGTAGGCCAAGGTGCTGCAGGTTCTCCGAGGAGTTCTTGGTCAACAGACTCCGTAAATTGATTCTTCATTCCATGTCTCGGGATTTCGGAAGAGAGAGGTCCTGAGTTCAATCCAGTTCCATAAGCCACGCAAAGAGGTTTACTGTGGGCCGTGACTGTTGCCTACCTCAGAAGTCGTGAGATACATCCAGTTCTATATATAGCCACTCAAAGAGGTTTGCTATGGGCTACCACTGATGTTATCGTTAGAGGTCCAAAGTTCAATCCCGAATACGTAGCCACACAAAGACGTTTGCTGTGGGGTGCAACCTGATCGCTGCTCTATGCTTGGAAGAGGAAGAACTGATGCAACCAGTGAATTACGGTGCCTATAATTAGTGCGCGATTAAAATCGTTATCGTGTGACATGAAAATGAGACGATTAGCTGATTTCCCAGAAGAGGCTGAAACATGTAAATACTAGCCAGTAATGGAATTTAGTGCATAAAATAATAGATTCACTCTTAAGGCAGTTCTAAGCGATATAGCCCAAGATTTAACGTATGCTAACGGCGCATTATTTCAAATCACCTTGTTAATATGATTATTTTCTTTTCAAGTCAGACAGAATCTTTATCATTTAATTAAACTCTGTTGAACTAATTTTGATGAGACACAGAGTAGATTTGCAAGTATTGACTTTCATTCAACATTAAAAGTTTGACCTTGAAAGCTTTGAGTTTTACGTTCCACGGTTATGCCGGTTAGGCTAAAGGAGACGGTGATTATGAGAAATGAATGAAATGGTGGACTGAAGAAAGTGGGAGGAAACGGGAGAACCCCGAGAAAACCCACGCACACGGTGTTTGTCCACGACAAAGTTCACTTGGCGGGGGCTGGGATCGAACCCGGGACCCCAAGCACCAGAGGTGAACGCTCTACCACTGAGCCACCGCGGCCCCCAAGTTCGACCCTGGTCTAGCATACTTACTAAATATGAAGATAAGCAGTAGTGACCAATAGATTCCCTTTGGTTGTATGTATAGCTTATGTAAATAAACAGTCATTATCAATTACATATTTTTTTTCTTATTCCATATTACAATTCTTAAATAAGGTTAATGAAAGGTTGTAAGAACTAGTAGTGTTATATTAACGAAAATTCACCAAATAATTTGTAAAATAATTATTTCCTTATTTATGATGGAGTTGCATTGGCTTATCGCCTAGCCTCATTAGGAAGAAGAAGCATATTGCATTGCATATGTTTATTGCATTGCAGATAGCATACCCTACAGGAGAATTGAACCATATGTCACACTCTATCCACTGTACTACCACGTTAGTATCCAAAACTTCATCCACCGACTCTAATAATAATATTATAATTTTTATGACCAAACCTTGTTATGTTTTAGTAGCAAACATAAGGATTCCGTATATTTGTACAATATACCACACTCCGATAACGGATTTTTTTCAGTGTACTACTTCTGAAGTAAATTCTAGTAACATCAAAGAAAAAACCCAGAAAATAAAGAAAAATTAAGGTGAAAATTCACAAAAGAAGGGAAAGAAAAGAGGATAGAAAAGAGAAGGCTAGAAAACAGAGGGAGTAAAGAAAAAACCAGGAAAATCACATTAGACGACAAACTGAAGAAAATGACGAAAAGTAACACTTGACTACTATTTTACTGGAGGGGAGGGGGAGTCTCTGTTCTAGGAGGACCAGTAGAGGAATACTATTTGATTTGGCGTCTAAATGAGACGTCGAGCTGGTTGCAGAGCCTCCAGGGAAAACACAATTACAGCTGCAAGCGTCCTCAAACCGGTCGCTACCAGCATACTGATCAAGTGCTCTGGAAATACTCCCTCCCTCCACCCCGTATTCAGTGCCACACACACACACACACACACAAACAACGACAACAAACAAGCATCTCCCCGGGGAGAACAGAGGCAGATGCCCCCTCTCCTTTGTCAACATGTTTCCATTTACACTCCCCTCTCCTTCCTTTTCATAGAATAACATCACAAGACGCAGTACAAAGCAGTGACAATAAACGCATCGCAACAATGTTTACATGTGTTTGTAAATAACTTCCGCAATAATCACGTAGACGGGATTGTTAGATGGTGTTTGTTATAATCCTATTCTATTACGTCAACAAACCAACTTGTTTGTCTTTCAATCATCTAAATATATATATACAGGGTGTTCCACAACAAATGCAAAACAGAACTTCTTGAGCGAGTGTACATTGATGATTAATGTTGTCTCTTCATAGCTATTGGTCGTTCTGGCTGAAATTGTAAAAACATCTTCACAATCCCATCAGCAAATACTGGAAAGATACCTTTCCCTGCAGCCTCTGACAGCTTTCTCCCAAAGTATCATCCCATATTATACATACCTTTGTATTCTGCTTAAGATACTTTACAGCTGTGCCGTTTAAATTATTCCAATTTTCGTCCTTCAAATACAGGGTGTTTTAGTCAATTAGTCCTATTTTCATTTCATTACTGTGACCAAACAAATTAACGTATACAAATGACCAGAGTATCACTGTAAAGTGTACTGTTCTAAGTTTCACTACTGGGGAACAGAATGTATGACATGTTCAATGTGTCCCCATGCCTGTTACGAATTTCCCGCATGCGAATCGTGAAGTTCTGGAAAACCCAGGGAAATAGGACAAATAGGACTCTATCGACAAGTCTGCAGCAATCAATGATTGCCGTCCGCAAATCTTGCAGTGTACAATGATAGTGAACACTTTCTCCTTCAGGTATCCCCATAGGAGAAAATCGCAGCGGTTCAAGTCAGGCCAGGTGGATGGCCAGGAAAATCCGCAATCAAAGAGCGCTGGAAATCGATTTGACACCACTTCAATGTGATCACTGAATTCACGTGCGAAAGCCCCTGGAATATACTAATTTTGTAGCGGAACATCTACAGATCTTGCAGAAGAATACATCAAATGCTGGTCAACGGCACATTATTTTCCATAGGCAAACATCTCAACAATTTCTTCGTTGGTGAACCCGCAACACTGCGACAAATGGCTTCGATTTTTCCAGGTGTGCGAACGAAGGGCTTGCTCCCGCCTTTTTTTCTTCACTTTCACGTTTCCTTTGGTACTGACAAGCTCATTAACCTTTTGATTACACTTTTATCCGAAGAACACAAACACTTATACTCCTTCCTGAACATTCTCTGCACGGCAGTGGACGATTTCGTTTCAACTTACCATTGTACAACACGCGATTACTGTTTGGTGGTTAACGGCAGCGCCATTTTGAAGTACGTATACGTTTCAAGTGTTGCCAGATGTCAAAACAAACTTTGAACTCCAGTGTACAGCACGCTATCATTAACAGTGCTCCATCATATTTCGTTTGCTCATAGTAATAAAATGAAAAAATGATTGACAAATACCCCGTAATTACTATATTACAATATTTGTCCTCTCTTGTTCAAATATGCGAATTTTGGTTGTCATTGTCAATATTCAAATAACAGTCCTGTGAAGATTTTGGGGCATGAAATATGTTATGACGCATAAGTTACGTCTATTGCTCTGGTAGCCATTAGTTGTTTTGTCCTATTATGTGCAGATTTTGAACAATCAATGTACAGTAAAAAGTCGAAAATCCGAACTAATTGGGACCACAGGTAGTTCGAATCTCCAAATTGTTCGGATTTTCGAAAATGACCGAGAAAATGCCATTTAGGCTTAAATATACTGTACGGTATACTCTTTTATCGATACAATGGTTATACAATACATACAGTAATTACAATACTGTACGTAAGGCTATTTACATTTAATGTTTCAGAAGAACCTGCTCGTACACTAAATTACACTGTTCTTGTAACTCACACTTAAAACTTAACTTGTATAGCCCTAAGGGAAAATAAACATAAACATATGTATGACAAATAATTACATACGAATGAGCTTTTGTAAAAACACTGACTTCACACAACGCCGACGGACATCCCTATTGTTTGTTTATCGCTAGCGCTAAGACAAAATGTAAAAAGCTTCTAGGGACCGCGTTCGGATTTTTGACGTTTTATCGACGTCCTACTGTATTTACACGTAGTACGTAGTGTGTGTAATATTACGAGGGGTGTTCAACAATTATTGTCCCTGATATAGAAGGCATTATCCGGAATAAATGAAATTGAATATGCAGCATAATGTATCCTTTGAATGTTTAGAGACAAATTTTCAGGCATGTCTAGTGTATAATGTTAATGTTTTGCTTTGTTTTTCAAGTCAAGGTGACCGACGACTGAGAAAATGGACAAATCTGAACAGAGAGCCGTCCATCATTCAGTACCTCTAGAGAAAGAGATTAACATCCAAGGAGATAGATGATGGCCCCACTATATACCAAATCATCAAGAATGGTCACCTGACTCCAGCCGCTATCGCTTATGCAGGGTTTGAAATATTTGAGCACCCTCCCTATTCTCCAGATCTTGCCCCAAGTGACTTTCACTTGTTGCCCAAGCTTAAAAGCAGCACCTGCGAGGGACAAAGTTTGCCAACGATGAGCATGTTATGCAGGCTGTCGAAGAAGCTTTTAGCATAGCCATCATTTTTTCTTTTTATTTTTCTTTTTTTTTAATTTTTTTTATTTTTTATTTTATTTTTTTATTTATTTATTTTTTTTTTAAACTTATTTGTGCTCTAGAACATAAGTGGGAGAAGTGCATGACAGTGAAGAGGACTATGTGAAAAAAATGACAAATCTTCTATGTCAGAAACAAAAATTGTTGAACACCCTCGTAGAAGAACTGATTTTATTTACATCCGAACAACGGCATTTTAAATCCCTGAATTTTCAATATCTACTTTTTCCTGTAAAATATTTGAATATACGTTCATTCCTTGGGAACCAGAACTTGATAAAAGCAATCCAAGCTCTTCGATCATTGATATTTAGTCCTACAAAATATTACTTCATAGCGTGCCAAGGTAGAGGTGGTTCGTGTGCCTGCTTGATTGTGCATGCTGTTGTTGCGAATTCTTGAACATGTCAAGCAGGAATTTATTTCGGGAGGGGTCCAAACTTAATATGAGGGTACTTTATATTAAAATTCCTAAAATTAAGCTAGATTTACACACAAGTTGAAATTTCGGGGGGTCCCCCAGGAATCACCCCCTGCGTACGTCCCTGATGTCAAGTCCGAGTGATACCAGAAGAGGGATACAGCCCTATTAGCAATTAATTGACCCTCAGAATGTACTGTTACCACCATTTCATATTAAGTTATGGATAATGAAGCAACTTGCCAAAACGTTGGAATACTATTGTTCTTAGGGCCGTGGTGACTCAGTGGTAGAGCAATCACCTCTAATGCGTGGAATCCCTGGTTTGATCCCAATTCGCGCAAAGTAAATGTATTTCTTCGGAGTTCTTTCGTTTTCTCCCACTTTTCTTCATTCCATTATTTCGGTTATCATCACAACTCTCCCTTAGTCTTGGATCACATATCTACGTACAAAATAAAGCACAAAAAATTTTGCAATAATTAAAAAAAATGAATCATCGGCTGACACCATCTTCTGTAGCTCCTTTTTAATAGACTGGAAGGAGATACAAAACCTGTGTCTGATTTATTATGATACTCCATTTCTGATTTTAGTGGACAATCAATATCCCGACGCCTTTTCGAGAAAGGGTGAAAATAATAGGAAGAGCTAGAAATAAGTGTGGGGCGGAAGCGGAAATGAAAATTCACCAAGTTCTATATTTGATGGAAAAAATCCATATTCCTTCTTTATATTATTAGTATTATTATTTTCCTTTGCAATATTTACTTTTAGCTATAATATGCCATTTTGATATGCATGATTCTCATACAATTGTTTTTTTTTTTTTTATTTCGCCTTGGATTGCATTACTGGTGTTCAGTTGGTAGTCAAAAAAGGGTCAAAAAAGGGTGAAGTGTAGCCAGCGCACCAAAATTATGGTTACCACTTTATACAGCTGGTTAGACTTCCAAACTATGCTGTGTTTAAGTCATAAAAATCTCATACAACAGTTATGTTTGTCTCTTTATCTGTCGAGAGATGTTAGAGTAAAAGCACTAAGAGAAAGTGAGAAAAATCTTTCTAACACGCATTCAGCATCCCAAGAAAAGTGTTGTCCTCGAGACGACACGAGCCAGACACAAGATTTTCTCGTTTTGTCTCATAAATTTTATTTATTTATTAACAATCATCACATACAGCTTAGAGGTCATTTTATACTGGATATTTAACAACAACAACAACAACAACAACGATGGAAAGGATTTGGGAAGGTATCGACCAGGGTCTGTTTAGTAGGTACCATCCCAGCATTTGCCTGGTAGGACTTAGGAAAACCCTGGAAAACCCCAGCCCGGATGGTCGCCAGCTGGAATCGTCCCGAATGCGAAGCCAACACTCTACCACTTGAGCTACTTCGCTCGGTTGCAGTCTCGTCTCGTGCTGATTCTCGAAGAATCCCTTATTGTCTGGTCTCGATTTTCGAAAAGTTTTTCTCTCGTCTCATCCTGAAATTTTTCTCTTTTCGCTTTGTTAAGTTTATGTATAAAATTTATGCCCTGTTTTATTTTTATTATTATTATTATTATTTCATCTAAAAGTTGTCGGAATCCTTCCGCGTCACGTCAACCCCATGAAAGGTGGAATATAACAACATTGTTGTTGTTGAGTTGATTTTAGCGTCTCTTTCAGCAGCGAGGCTATATGACCTACCGATTAACGTGGAATCCGAACAAAATGAGCTCCCGCCGGGAATCGAACCCAGGTCTCCCACGCCAAAGGCGCCTACACTAACCGCTTAGCCACATTCAAATCATGTTTATTTTTGGAGTATATTGTGTAATGACTCACACGTCTTCAAACATTGATAAATCCTTTTCATTATGTTCGTACAATGACTTTATGAATTTATAGCTTTTTTTAAAAAAATATGGATTATGTAACATGTTTAATCCCCAGCCAAGTAAGTTTGTGGTGGACAACTCATGTCTGTGGGTTTTCTAGGAACGCTCGCGTTTCCTTCCACATTTTCATTATACCAATTATTCATCATTCACTTGTCTTAATCATCCGCCATTTTTAGACTAAAGGACATAACTGTAGATGTTAGACTGAAATATTTCATTTCATTTTAAAAAGATTTTTTTCCATTATGTCAAGGAAACATACAACAAAGAGAGAAAATCGGCTCTTTATCGGCTCTTTATCGGCTCTTTGCAGCTTCCATTGCATTTGCCAGGGAGACAATATTCCTCGGTCGGAAATAAATGGCTACGGTTCTCGCTCTGGAAGTGAAACACTCACCCTTAGACTCAAGGCTTAGAGACATGGTGGCTCAGTGGTACAGTGCTCACCTCTGGTGTATTGGGGTTCCTCCTTCGATCCCCGGGCAAGTAAATTAGTGGTAGACAACATCATGTACACTCATGTCCAAAATTATTGTCGCATATCTGTAACTGTCTTCTTGTAAGAATATAATTTGATAATGATTTTGCAGGGTACGTTTAGTACTGATACTATGTGTATAATCGGGAAATGCATATTTGCGGTAAATTTCATAGGAAAAGAATTATAAATACGAAAATTAGAGTAAAACAAAATGTTGCTGAATGAACAAGAAATTTTATTTTCCTTTTATTGTTCTTATTTACGGCTCTTTTGACATGAAATTTACCACATATACCCTACATGTCTTTGTCAATTATACACAAACTAACATTATAAGAAATACCGAGCGAATTCATTATCAAATTATATTCCTAAAAACAACATATTTATAGAGTGCGACAATAATTTTGGACACGAGTGTACATTGGTTTTCTCGGGGTGCTCCCATTTCGTCCTACATTCTCATTCCACCAATTATTCCATCATTATTTATTTGGCTTAGTCATCTGTCTTTCATAACTTAAAGGGCATAATAGTGGGATGTTAAACTCGAATATTTCATTTCTCTGTCTCTTAATGTCACACACCCAACCTCTGAAGTTGGAAACACGTCAGAAATCTGGGCTGGCAATGGTCAAAGATGTTGGTGGTAGTATATTAGGGCAAAGCTTGTACTATGTAAGGAGGAGTGGCGCACATAAGTGTGCAGTGACCAGACGGTGATAGTGTAAAATAACCATGTGGTAAACCTAGAACCCCACTTATAGTTGAGTTAGGATCCATGTGCTGATCACCCACCTCTCAACTAATAGTAATCTGGTAGGCCTAGAAAGCTCTGTAACAATTGGGTTGGGGTTGAAGTGGTTATGATACATCACTCAACTAAAAGCTGTCTGTTACACGTAGAACCTCCAGTAACAATAGCGCTCGGGTCCGTGTACTGACAAGATATCCCATAACTAGAAGTATCAGGTAGGACTAGATATCCAGCAACAATTGCGTTGGGGTCGATGTGTGGACCACACATTACGTAACTGAAAGCCATTTGTTAGAAATCCAGTTGCAACCGCATTGGGTCAATTTGCTGACCATACATCAGCCAACGTAAACTATTCTGGAAGGCCTAAAAATTCAGAAACAATCGCGTTTGGTTCAATATGGCAACCACACAAAAATCGCCGAAATGTAATGTAGAAATCCAGCAAAACTCCCGATGAGAGTTGATGTGCTTACCACACATCACTGAGCAGAAAGTCATTTGATAGATAATAGTTCGAGGCTGTAATGTCAAGGAATTATTATTATTATTATTATTATTATTATTATTATTATTATTATTATTATTATTATTATTATTATTATTATTATTATTATTATTATAGGTAAATTAAGTACGGCGTGATTGTTTTACGAATTGGATGCTGGAATAGGACCCTAAACTTCAAATCAGTGAACTTCTAATGACCTTCCCATAGGGAGTAGAATCTATAAAGCATGGGCTCTATAATTGCCACAGACACATCAGGCACTTAGCCAGGATTTCCTAAAAGGGGGGGGGGGGAAGTCCGTGACTTGTGTCCTGGTCATCACATCAGGGGCTCAATTATTCTAAACTATTTTACTGGAACATATATTGGTTCATTTATCCAGGATTTCGTAACAGGGGGCTGGGATGACATGAAATTCATGAAATTCTGAAGAGGTCCAAGAGCTAGATCAATCTAAACTACTTTACTATCAACATACGTATATTGGTTTGTAAGGACAATAAAATGAGGATATGTTGACAAGTATTTTAATTTAAAAAAGAACTATGAAGAAATCTCGAGTAAAATAATAATAATAATAATAATAATAATAATAATAATAATAATAATAATAATAATAATAATAATAATAATAAAACGTATTGAAGAAGATTTTACAATAGTTACGTCCTTCCTCTGTTTATTCAAATATAACAATTTTCCTTTCATTATGATCTCAACTATTATAAAAAGTATATACTCAATAATGTCTTGCAAAATATTTTACAATATCTGTTTTCTTTTCTCTGTTGAATCAAATGTTAACAGAACTTTCTTTCCACATAAATTTTTGTTTTTATTATTCCGTCAACTACAGTCTGTTCCAAATGACAGGTTAGAGGAGCAGTAAAAATTGTTTTTGAAATAACATGTTTGATACTGCAAGGATGCGATGACGAAAAATTATAATAAAAAATGTCCACGCTATGCTTACAACGGCACTATGCTTTCGGAAGCTTGAAATCTCCCTGACTAGTGGCAGAAATTCTGAGAATTCCGTAACTTTTCTAGAAATTTTAAATTCCCCAACTCTTCCAGGATATCTCGCTCACCTCGCCACCATGTGTTGCAAGTAATACAAATCTCCTCATAAGAAAGAGTAGCCAAAAGCTTCCTGTAGTTTATTTTTGATGCTGATTCTTCTTTTTTTTTCATGTAATTTTCTTTAATCCTTCTTTAATTTTTTTTCATTTCTGGTCTCGAAGGGGGGGGTCCGGACCCCCCGGACCCCCCTTGGCTACGTGCCTGTACACATGCATTTTTCTCTCGATTTCGTTAGAAATACAGTGGAGTTCCGCTAATCCGAACTAATTGAGTTCGAACCCTGTTCGGATTACGTGATTACTCGTCCGTAAACTTTACATATTTTAGTTTCGTGTTATAGATCCATGTATTACGCTGGTATAAAATAATGAATTCAGCCCTTTTTGTTTCAATTTGGTTCTATTTTTTTAGCCCACTCCAGAGCTAGGACTGTGGCAACACTATAACAAAGTACTTCATCATCAGCAACAACAAGAACATCGTTAGGAAACTTTTTATGTAGGAGTATATATATATATATATATATATATATATATATATAAATTAAACTCTTACCAGTAAAAATTACTATTCTCAATGTAATACCAACTGAAACGTAAGATTTTTTACTAATATTATACAAGAACTTGTTTTCATTATATCATTTAGTCACGCATGAGGTCGAACCATTCCTCAGTTATTTCCAGCTAAATTATTTGCTTGTAATATTTTGCTTGTTTATTCATAAGTGAAAGGAGATAATAAAATGCACATTTAACACAATCATAGATAATGTTATTCTACAACAGAAAATATGAATCTGAAGAATTTTCAGTGTTGCCATCCATAGAAATTATAGTGTTGCCAGAAAAACCAACGCCCCTAAAATTTAAATTTAAGCAGCGACTAGAGGAACGATCTCAACTGCATTTGCTTACGTATCATGTTGTTTTGATTTCCTGTGAACTACTTTTTAAATAATAGTTGTTATTTAGTTTGTAATAAACAAAATAGTTTTAACATACAGTTATTAATACTAAATAATAATGTCTTAGATTTTAGGGGCGTTATTT
The DNA here is from genome assembly GCF_964235325.1 of Thermobia domestica. Classification (NCBI taxonomy): domain Eukaryota; kingdom Metazoa; phylum Arthropoda; class Insecta; order Zygentoma; family Lepismatidae; genus Thermobia; species Thermobia domestica. The sequence goes on from NC_137458.1 coordinate 320,043,349, forward strand.
TTTCTGAGAACACTGTAATTTTTATGGATGGCAACACTGAATATCCTTCAGGTTCATATTTTCTGTTGTAGATTAACATTATCTATGATTGTGGTAACGTTGCATTTCATTATCTTCTTTCCCTTATAAATAAATAAGCAAACGAAAAATGTTAATTTTGTATGAATTTTAGTAAGGCAGGCTCTTAATACGAGAAATGATCAGAAAAAAGATTATAATAGCTATTATGGTTTATGTGTGAGACATAGCTGAAATATCAAGATACCTGAGAATAGAAGGTACTCTATACCATGCGCGCCGACTACGTGGGTGCTCCGGGACTCCAGCACCCACACAAATAATCTTGTGGGTACGCCACACCCACAAAATTTTTAGTTTGGACCCGGGTTTGAATCCGTTTCGCTTGCATTTAAGTCAGCTGTGTTACCGACTGAGCTAGGGCAGCCCCAACTTATCCTTGTAATACTGGTATATTTTACTTTATCACAACACAGCCTAAAAATAAATCAATTAAATATCGAGACTTCCCTGAAAACATATATGCTAACACGGCCGCCATTGATATGCACCCACATAAATTTTGGAAAGTCGGCGCCGTTGCTCTATACTATTCGTTGATGTAATCACACTTTTCGTTCAAGCATTTGTCTCTATGGTTGATGAAGTTTTTCATTCTGTTACACAGAAATCTGCGTCAAGTTCTCGTAGCCACCGTGAGACAGTAGTTTTCACATCATTACATGCCAGATAACGATGAACAGCCATGTTTTCCTTCAGAAAAGGTTGAAGTCACTGGGGGCTAGGTTAGGGCTGTAAATGTATTCTAGTGGTGACCAGCGTAAGCACTGAATACATTAAACAGCTTTCTGTGCTAAATGAGGCCGCTCATTCATACAGAAGAATCACACCACGACGGGAGGAGACCAGAACTTTTTCGCCTGATAGCATTCCGTAACTTCAGAAGTAACCTGCAATACTTTTCAGCATTCACAGTTTCTCCCTGTTGCAAATAATCGATCAGTAGCTCATCTGATACGTCCCAGGATACAGTAAATAAAACTTTCCTGAACGGTCATTTTTTACTACTTTTACATGTCCCGGTAACCCCCCTCTCCACTGAGACACTCTGGTTTGAATTTTGAAAATAAAAACGCCTCGTCTTGGTCTGGGGTCTGGAGCAAGGTACTCGTGACCAAAATTTGGTCCACTCGTCTGGTCCCCAGGCCGCATACAGACACACAAACTCTTATTAGATAGTTCCCATTTTCAGCACCTGATGTGTGCACGTTAAGAAAACTTTGTAGGGTCGCAATTTCTTCCAGTCTCCACTATACTAACAACTCTCCACATAACGAGCTCACGTGACTTCCGGTGCTGTAGTGGGCTATTTCCTTTTGTTTTAGCTCGCTTCCACTAGATTGCAGCTCTTGCTTCACAAGATAGGTAGGGGTCTCAATTTAGGTGCCTATCCTCATATTAGGGGTTCTTACCTTATACACTAACATGTGATAACGCAGAGTGCTACATTATTATATTTTTCTTCCTTTAATCAGATCTTTTTAAAAAAAACTTAAAAATTCATTGGAAACTGTACATGAATAGTTTTGAAAATTTCTTTATAATGCAATAATTAATAACAATAACGACAAATTCTAGTTGATACTTTATGTGGATCACTTTCCTTTCACAACTTATAATAATAATATTTTAAAATACCAATGATCTGGCAACACTAGCTTTCCTCTTTTAAGCGCTTTATTCATTTTTTTTTATTATTATTTCCTTTCGTTCTTTTTCCGCCTTTCTGAAATCTTAGCCTGAGTTATTTTATAACGTAGTTTCATCCAATGGATTCTTTTGTTGAGAGAAATTTTACATGGCCCATTTCGTCACAAAAACACTCTATTTTCTTCTTACAATTTTGTGGAAAATGGTTTTTGGCTGGTGCAGGAGTCATCCAGACCTCTTTTTTTTTTTTTTTTTCTAACTGGTCGGCCGCTTTCGGCCAGCCGGAAAAGTATCCTCCATTTTTCGGTGGCTTTTAGCGGATTCTCAACATCCGATTTGTAGTTGAATGAAAGAAAAAAGTACAGAAAACCTAAGTGAAGGGGGAAATATACAGTCTCTGAGTATTCCCTCCTCCCTGACACAGGAAAAAAAAAAAAATCTCAGAGAAATAGGATCGGGTGCTGGGACGCCAAAATCCTTTATATTACTCGGTAGAATCAATTGCACGGGCTATTGTCGTTGGCGCTAGTGGAGTGTACTTGTGGCGACGCCTAGCGATAAAAGAACAAAATGCATTTTCAGTGGATTTCTCTGTTTCTTTCTTCTTTTTTCCCGCTTTATCTTCGTATTCCGAGAAGAAAGGGGGAAAATATCTCACAGTGGTTGTTGTAGAAGAAGTGGGGATGAAAACGGGAGGGATTTTTCATGACCTTACTTCGTATCGTAGCGTTAAAAAATCTCCATTTGCTTTTTCCGCCTCCTTGCCAACGATTTTTACTTAAAACACAGTTAGAAAATAAAAATTCAGTGCTGACACATTTTTACTTGCGGAAGAAACAGAAAATAATAAAAACATTAAACGCGATTTTTCTTTCCATTACGAAATTCAAAAGATTTTTCTCTAATTTAGTAAACTCTTTACTGTTCATTGTAAAGTGCAATGCGTAATTATGTACAAATATATGAAAAGATGTGCTGTTTCAAAGAGGGCACTACTCCCAGTACAAATATACAATTCATTTTGCACAACGAAAAATCTTTGTTCCCAACTTCTCCTTAAAGGCACGGAATAGATTGAGAACCCGGATTACTTGCGTTTTCTATCGACAGTATTGGCATCTTGTGGTCAAGCTTGATCTTTTGTTCCATCTATTGCTTAGTTATCTTTGGCAATAAGTTCATATGGTTCATGCTTGATCTTGATATACTGTGGTTGTGGGTAACTTACGTAAAATAACACATAGATCCGTTCGTGTTAGCGTTCTGATTGGCTTCGTATCCGTGACGTCATGTGGAGGAACTTTTGCCCATTTTGAAACAGTATACCAACTAGCGTAATTGCATAGCCAGTATTTCACTTGTTCTCTTGAACGGTACCTCGCGATACCCAAGGCAAGGATGTTATAAAATAGAAGCTCTGCCCATATGAATCTCCATTCTATTAGGTAACTGAGTGACTGTCATATACTGTATGTTGGCTCAAAACATTGCAATCTTCATATGTAGACATGTAGTGTGTCTGTCGTTTATTTTTATTTAATTCGTTGCTTTAGATTTATATTATACAATGGTTACATGCTGCACGTATAGGTGTACAAATGGGAGTGAGAAGAAATTACCCGGAATAACCTTTCACGTGAAAGAAAATCACCAATCATATGATACGTATGGCTGTGAGATGTATCTGTCATTTAGTTTTATTTAAGTCGTTGCTTCAGATTTATATTATATAATGGTTACATGCTGCACGTATGGGTGTACAAATGGGAGTGAGAAGAAATTACCCGGAATAACCTTTCACATGAAAGAATATTACCAATCATATGATACGTATGGCTGTGAGGTGTGTCTGTCATTTAGTTTTATTTAAGTCGTTGCTTCAGATTTATATTATATAATGGTTACATGCTGCACGTGTGGGTGTACAAATGGAAGTGAGAAGAAATTACCCGGAATGACCTTTCACATGAAAGAAAATCACCAATCATATGATACGTATGGCAGTGGCTCTGACGCAGGCCCGTGCTGGCCCACCGGGACACCGGGACGTGTCCCGGTGCGCCCTCCGAAACATCACAGTTTAAATAAAGTTACAAGTCTTTAGTAATAAATTCTTACAGTTTTATTGGTAAAGAACTCGTGAAAGGTGCAGTGCGCCTTTACATTAGGCGCCCTTGCGAGTCGACATCAAAGATGAACGATTTTATTTACTCTTCTGTATACCACAGTTCTGTACAATAAATACATACAGCTACATTTGGTAAATAACCCGTGAAAGGTACAGTGCGCCTTTTACATAAGGCGCCCTACGAAACATCACATTATAGATAAGTGGTTTTAGTTATCCTGTGTACCAGCTTTATATAATAAATTCAAATAGTGATTGTTCAAGAACCTGTGCAGAATACAAGGCGCCCTTTGCAATTCATACAGTTGCAATTGGCAGAGAACAGGTAAAGAGTATAATCACTTAATATTATAAAGTTATGTAACTATAAAACGAAACAATGTAATACCTCAAGAATTGTTCGGATAGTCAAACTTACGATGCATTCATGAAATACTACACTGACACTAGTCTCTAATTTACGATTTTTACGCATCGAAGCTTTCACAGTCTAAATATGCATCCATATATCCGAACATATTGATTGTTCCTGTATGTTTCAAATCAGTGTTCGGATAATCAGTACCTATTATATTTCTAAGATACGGCTATATTAATTTCTGCGAAATGTGGTCTTCCTGTCACCACGGCACGGCGCGTCCTCAGGTTGTGGATCGAAGAGAAGGCCTCTGGGATATAGAGATTAGCTGCGAATATACTGAATAAGCAGTCGCCGACAGACAAGGGGTGATCCTCCAGCTTTGGGATTTGGTGTGGGGTTAACAACTCATCCTGTGAAAAAGAGGCTTGTTCAGATATATTCGCAGAATCCTCGGATCAGAACTGATAACTTGGCACGAACTCAGCAAAGTAAAATTGGCATGAGAATATATACATGGAAGATAAGAAGTCTCTACAGGGCAGGCGCGTTAAAATGTGTAACGAGTGAGTTTAGAAATAGAAGATGGAACTAGTGGGATATCAGAAAGTTAGATGAGAAGGAAATGGAGGAGTCAAGTCAGGAAATTTTACGTTCCTTTACGGGGAACGAATTAAAAATTGCCAACTAGGATCAGGGCTTTTCGTTCACAAACGAATACGTAATATCAGCAATTACATGGTTTGAATTTGTTAATGATAGATTTTCTTTTACTTCTCTTAAGGGTCGGTGATATAGTATTATTGTTTTAAATGTACATGCCCCAACAGAAAATAAGGATAATGATATAAAAGACAGTTTTCACGAAAGAATAGAACGGGTATTTGATCATCTCTCGCAATACCATATGAAAATTCTGTTAGGCGGTTTCAATGCGAAGGTAGGGCAAGAGAGTATTTTCAAACCGATTATAGGGAATAAATGTCTGCATAAGGAAGGTTGTGACAACGGCGTTAGACTCGTGAACTTTGCAACATCCAGAAACCTTATCATGATGATTACAAAATTCTCACATCGCGACGTTCATAAATATACTTAGACCTCACCAGACGGAAAAACACAATCAAATCGATCACATTTTAGTAGACAGAAGAAAACAGTCTAGCACAACTGATGTTCGGTCGTTCAGAGGAGTTAATTATGATAATAAGAGAGAGACTATCGTTGAATAAAGGAAATATTCAATATCTGAAAACGAAGCGGTTTAATTTAAAGAAATTAAAGGAGAGTCAGGTGAGAGGGGGTCCAGATTGAAGTGTCGAATAGATTCTCGGTTTTAGAAGGTTCGGAGTGCACTAGTGTTCAGGATACTTGGTTGAAATTAGAGAAAACATTAAGATTTCAGCAAAACAAATATTGGGACACACAAAAATACGTAGGAACAAAGCATGGTTCAACCAGGAATGAACTAAAGTAGCAGAGAAGAGAAAACAGAAGAAACAGCGTTGGCTACAAAATCCGAACGAAATAACTACATAAAATTTCACCGTGATCTGGCGGAAAACTTTCAAAACTTTTAGAACAAAGAAACGCGATTTTTGAAAGCTAAAATTAATTAACTTGAAGATAATAGTAAAAAATAAAAACATTCCGGACATGTATAAATGCATCAACGGACTTTTAAAAAGGCTATCAATTTCGTGCTTATTATTAAAGAAAGCTAAAGGAACAGTTCTCACTGATCAGGATAGCATCTTAAATAGATGGAAAGATTTCTTTGACGATTTGCTTAACACATAGCCAAAAACTAATGTGCGTGCAGAAAGTGAAATGCATACAGTATAACCATATATTCCAGAACTTAACCAGACAGAAATAGAAATCAGTATTAAAAAATTAAAGAAAAACACATCTCCGGGTGTAGACGAAATTCTGGTTGACTTAATTTTAGCTGGGGGGGGGGGGAATTGTAGAGCATGATACACAAACTCATTCTCATTATCTGGAACAAGGACGAATTACCACAAGAGTGAAAAGAATCAATCATTGTTCCAGTTCAGAAGAAAAGCAACAACACTGATTTAATAATTATTGAGGCATTTCTGTTCTGTTAACATCCAATAAATTTTCTTAAACATTCTATTAGCAAGATTAACTCCATACGCAGATGAAATTATTGGAGATTATCAGAGCAGATGTAGGTAAAATCGATCAACTATCGACCAGATATTTACTATTTACTATTTACTATTCAACAAATACTTGAAAAGAAATGGGAATACAATATCCTACACATCAATTATTGACTTTAGACTAGGGTAGGAAGGAAATATTGTACAACATGGTTACAGAATTTGCAAAACCGAAAAAGGTAGATTAATTAAGATATGTTTAAATAAATCCCAAAGTAAGGTTCGATTAGAGAAATTCTTGTTCACGAGCTTTCACGTTGAGAATGGCCTGAAAGAAGGAGATGCGTTGTCGCCATTATTATTTAACTTTGTTCGGGAGAACACTATAAGGAAAATCAAAGACAGGAATCATGTCCTAGATATCAATTGTATTTACCAGGTTATGACGTATGCTTTTGATGTAAATTTAATAGATGATAGAACAATAGAAAGGAAGGCAGAAATCTTACTTAACGCTTGCAGAGATATGGGCTTAAAAGCAAATGCAGAGAAAACTAAACAAGTGGAAGTTTGTCGGGATCGTAATACTGCATTTGATGGACGCGTTAAAATACCAAATAATATTTTCTTTCGACAAAGTGGATACTTTCAAATATCTAGAATCATTATTAACAGACCAAAACCATAACCACAAAAGAATTTGATGTCAACTGAAAGCAGGGATTTCGTGTTATTATTCAGTTAAAAATCTTTTGTTGTTGCGAATTCTGTTGAGGAATTTGCAGCTTAAAATATAAAACGATAATCATGCCTGTTGTTTTGTATGGTTGCGAAACATTGTCACTGACTCTCAGGGGAAATCGCAGACTGATAATATTTGAAAACAAAATTCTTAAACCAATATTCGAACTCCAAGAGGAACGGGAATGGGGAATGGCGGAAACTCCATAACGATGAACTGCATAATTTTATACCGTTTACAAAAGCATTGTTAGGGTCATCAAATCTAGGAGGCTCAAATGGGCACGTTATGTAGCCAGAATGGAAGAAATTAGAAACGCTTTCAAAATTCGAACTGGAAATCCAAATAGGAAAACGAAAATTAGGAAGGCCGAGGCGCAGATGAGAGGACAATATTAAAATGGTTCTCGCAGAGATTGAAATATAAAGTAGAAACTGGGTCCAGTAGGCTAAGGACGGAAATCAATGGAGAGCTTTTGTAAATGAAGCACTGAACCTCCTGTGTCCATAGGCCATAGAGCTATATTAAGTTGTTGATACATTTAGCTTCTTTTTATTTGACAGAAGTGTTACTACAGGAACTAAAAAGTTTTTCACTAGTAAAGAGGATTTCGATTCAAGGTTTCCACAAATTAGCTATTTACGTTAATACTAAGACAAATTTGGTGGTGATTTTGATATAGAAAGGCATCTATATCTTCTTTTATGGAATATACCAGGTATATATATATATGGTGCCTTCCATTTCAACTCAGGCAAAAAAATATAAAATTGTACCATCACCATCTCAGATATTGTTGAAACTTTTTTTATAGCAACTAGACATGTTTTTAAGAGACCCATATTTTTTTGTTTTGTCGAAAAAAAATTTCCCGCCAAGTAATGGGCCATCAAAGACGGGGAGTACAATTTATGAATTGTAGAAGACATGGAAAATGGTCAATTTCGGAGCCTCACCATTCGGCTATGGAGACAGGTAGAGTTATAATTCTTGTTGTGGTATGTACATAGGGATATAAATAAACTATATTTTATTATAGTTTGGTTTGCGCATGCGTATCTTTTTGTACATAAATTAACAAATGAACGTCAATTTATCTGAAAAGTCGAAGTTTGCGAATTTTTTTCGAGCACTTCCGGTTCGAATTTTAAAATTCTGTTTTCACGGTTGGTAAGACCTAGTTACCCGCTTTCCGAAAAAAAATTTGTATCGCTTCTGTGGTCAACCGTTTTGTCGTAAAAAATTCGAGAAATTGTAAAATTTTCAAAAATCGCCATTTTTGGGCGCTATTTTCTCGAAAACACCATTTTTTAAAATTCTGAAATTTTGTCAGATGGTTCAACTTTACCTGAATAATAAACACACCAAATATCATTCTCGACCAATGCTTCATGGATTAACTGCAGCCTTTTAAAGTTAGTGAAGTTTCGCTAATTTTGATGTCACAGTTAGCAACACTGAGAACAATGAAAGTGCAATGATTTGATGATGTTTGTGGTTCACAATCATTAAATGAAGAATAAAAGGTTTTCTTGGCTGTTTTTTTTTTATTATTTTGATAGGGATATAAATAAACTATATCCCCTGGCTCTCTGAAATAGTAAAATAAGCCTCCCTCTACTCCTCCGTTTTCTTAAACTGAAGTAATCTGAGGTGGAAATTACGATTACGAAACACACAAATTTCAAGTTCACTTACTTAAAATGGTCTTAGAAAACAAAATTTCACTTTTTTTTTTTTTTTTTTTTTTTTTTTTTACATGGACCAATCTATTGCTTGGTGGTTGTCTTCTTTGCTAATAGCATGTAACCGTGCAGATGCTCCGATAGATGTTGGTTCACTCATAACTCATCCAGGAGTGGATCTAGGGGGACGATTGCCACCCCCCCAGAAGAAGAAACTTTCTTATTTATATATAAATAAAACCCATCCCAGAGTTTGGAGCTCTTAAAAGTAGCTCTAAGTAGCAGTATTACAATCCCCCCCCCCAGAAGTCTGTCCTGGATACGCCCCTGCGTAGCACATTGTCGATAGTCACAAAACACTTATTTTCACTTCTCTTATGCTCTTCTGGAAACCTGTACCCTGCTGAAGGTTCATGTGGAAGCATAAACAGCACTTCACGTAATTCATGATTTATTCATAATATTTCTGCTACGCACCACTGGTTATCATACATATATGTATATAACAAAAGTTCCTTTTTGCAGATTTCTTAAATCTACACTTTGAATTGCAAAATTTCGATTTTGGGGGAAGTATGAAGTTAGTTCATGGTGACCCGTTACTGCCATAAAAACTTCGCAATTTTCCGAAAGCCAAAGATAACTTCGTTGAATACCAGTTACCGGTCGCATACTTTCCCTTTTTTCTTCCGGAAGTCGTCGAATTCAGTTCCAGGTAACGAAACGAGAGTAATACCCGGAGTTTGTACTTGCACTATACTCACGAATTCTCCTGCGGTTTTAGTGGAGACGCGGTGGCTCAGTGGTAGAGCGTTCACTTCCGGTGCTTGGGGTCCCTGGTTCAATCCCAGCTCGTAACGTTCTGCAATTTTACCATTTCATTCATTTCTTATAATCACCGTCTCCTTTAGCCTAACCGGCATAAGCGTGGAACGTAAAACTTAAAGATTTCATTTCATTTTTTTCTACTGCGGTTTTAATACTGTGTATCTGTTTTAGCCTAAGGCTATGGCGCGTTGCCACATTGTTTGTCCCCCCCCCCCCTTCCCCACTACCGTCGCAGAGACCCTTGCATGGCCGGTTTCACTGCAAAAACACTGCTTTATCGGACCTGTCTGCATCTCGAACATCTGAAAGCGATTTTTAAAGTGGGATGCAGCACCATCAGAAATCACTGACACGGTTTGGGAAATTGTAGACACCTATTTTCACGTATTCAAACCTTTTTCTATAAAATATATTTTCGCTTTTCTTCGAGTATGTTTAGAATTTTGTCTATGACTATGAGTACATGAGCCGAATCGTGTGTTTTATCGACGTTTATTACAACAAAACTGTCAATTGTTTCATATTTCGGTGATAACTCTGAATTTCACTTTGCAGAATAACAGTCCAGTTTTCAACGAAGTCCACATGAAGTAAAATAGAATTTGTATCTTGAAATTTTATACGGTGGTTTTCGGTAGCAATTGATTCTCTTTGGATTTTCTTGATGTAGTCATGAATTACAATTCTTTCAGTTAAACCGGCAATGTACAATACGAAAACAGAAAGTGGCACAGTTTTTTTTTTTTTTTTTTTTTGTAACGAGATTATTATTCTCCCATATGGCATACGTAACCACTTTCATTTTCATCAGGATCAATAATTAAAGACACCACACTTATTTCTTCCACTCCAGAACATTCTCCACATTCTTGAAGAAGACAGCTGTCATTTTCTACGGATCATACTACTAAAGGAAATAGGTCACTCATGACAGCTTCAATACAGGTTGCACCTTTGATTTGTAGCAACGCAGTAGCAGCTAACTTAAATTTTGCACAATACACACACACACACACTTCCCTCTCAGGTTGCGGACCGACACACTTTAGTCGAATACTATAAAATTCCGAGTGACCCATTTTTATGCTGGGATTGTTCTGTTTAAAAATTCAGTAAATTTCTTTGGAACGCGTAAGAAAATGTTTCGATTTTTTTTTTAACTTTTTGTCATTTTTCGATCACTGTAATGACATCGCACTTAATTGAGACTTTGTCTGGAGCATTCCAAATCATACTGAGGTAATAGTTTAAGCCTTTTATAGATCATCAGAATTCATTGGATGGTCATTTCAAGTAAACTTAAAATTTGTGTGTTTCGTAATCGTAATTTCCACCTCAGATTACTTCAGTTTAAGAAAACGGAGTAGGGGGGGGCTCATTTTACTATTTCAAAGAGCCTCTTTGTTCAAAATAATAAAAAACCAGCCAAGAAAACCTTTTATTCTTCATTTAATGAATATGAACCACAAACATCATCAAATTATTGCACTTTTATTGTTCCCAGTGTTGCTAACTGTGACATCAAAATTAGCGAAACTTCGATAACTTTAAAAGGCTGCAGTTAATCCATGAAGCATTGGTCGAGAATGGTATTTGGTGTGTTTATTATTCAGGTAAAGTTGAACCATCTGACAAAATTTCAGAATTTTAAAAAATGGTGTTTTCGAGAAAATGGCGCCCAAAAATGGCGATTTTTGAAAATTTTACAATTTCTCGAATTTTTTACGACAAAACGGTTGACCACAGAAGCGATACAAATTTTTTTTCGGAAAGCGGGTAACTAGGTCTTACCAACCGTGAAAACAGAATTTTAAAATTCGAACCGGAAGTGCTCGAAAAAAATTCGCAAACTTCGACTTTTCAGATAAATTGACGTTCATTTGTTAATTTATGTACAAAAAGATACGCATGCGCAAACCAAACTATAATAAAATATAGTTTATTTATATCCCTTTGTACATACCACAACAAGAATTATAACTCTACCTGTCTCCATAGCCGAATGGTGAGGCTCCGAAATTGATCATTTTCCATGTCTTCTACAATTCATAAATTGTACTCCCCGTCTTTGATGGCCCATTACTTGGCGGGAAAATTTTTTTCGACAAAACAAAAAAATATGGGTCTCTTAAAAACATGTCTAGAGTAGCCTTGTCTAGGATTCTACACTTGAATAGCTTTTATTGCCCTCTTAATTGCTTTTATTGCTTTTATGACTGTGTAGATTTGATGTCAATATGGCCGTGTCGGCCTTGGGGATGTTTTAGGGGGAGGTGGTTTTATTACCCTGTTTGTTAGGTGGTTAGACGGGTTCCTGGAAAAGGTTGAGTGTTAGGATGGATGGAGTAGTTTCTAGAAAAGAGGATGAAGGACATGATTTTGATAGGGTTGTTTCTAACAGCTATGCTATGATCAAATTAATTATTCTTTTATTTGTATTTTCTTAATAAATTAGTCGGAACAATTTGTACTTGTTCGCTTGCTAAGCAAGCTCCTTATTTATTGGATTGTATGCTAAAGCATACTCTGCTTATTTATTGGATCGTTTGCTGTGCAATTGATTGTGATTATATTATGTTTTTCCCAAATCGTATGCTAAAGCATACTCCATAGAACAATCTCTGATTGTGATTATATTAATTAATTCTCTTAATAAATTAATTGGAACATTTTATTTTACGGATTGCTTGCTAAGCAAGCTCCTTATTATTTTTCCCAAATCGTATGCTAAAGCATACACGTTGTTAAATTTGATTGTGATCATATTAATTAATTTGACCATTTGCATAGCAACTTGTATTTTGATGAATCGTATGCTAAAGCATACTCGTTGTTAAATTTGATTGTGATCATATTAATTCTTTATTCTTTCGCTTCATTAGAAGCTCTTTTTTATTTGTATTTCCTAATAAATTGGTGGGAATAAACTTTATTCATGCGGGACTTTTTAATTTGACGGATTGTATCTTTATTTTCTCGAACACTGTGTGAGCATACTAGAAATTTCGTGTATAGAATATGTATACTGCGGTACGATATGCATTGCTGGTACATATACAGAGCGTGGTTCTTGTACGTCTTTCGCTGGTGAACTTAAGACATGAACTGAACTTTTCGCGCGCTTTTTGGAAACTCGTTGGGCAAGAGGGAAAGATGGCGTTGTTGGGTAACAGGTGCGTGTTAAAACATGAAGACAAATACAAAGGAAAACCGACGACACGTTTAGTACACATCACAGAGTGCCGACAGAGTAATAAAAACAAGTTTGGCGCCAGGGTAGGTGAACACAAGACATTGTCGGCGAAGAATACAAAGAAGATTGAGGTTGTGGCAGGTAAACATGTTGAATCATGCCCCTATGCTAATTGGTAATAGAAAAGAAGTTTTGGGCGGCGAATGATGAACACGTGATTAGCTTGTGGCTATGAAAATACTTTAAATACGGGCTATAGCGGAAAATATATATAGAGACACCATGTATCTCTTTGAGAAAGAAGAACACTACGAGGTTAACACCGAAGCAATATCCGATGCTGAAACAGAAATATACGAATCATCGTCAGATGAAGAATATGATTTTGATGCAATAGATTCACCAGTGCTAACAACAGTTTCACCAACACCGCCGTCATTACCAGCAGTATTATCAAGAACATCACGATTTTAGGGTTTAGATTGTTGTTGTAATAGTCAAAAGGTGGACCGTGAATGTATAAAGAAGGCTATTGAAAAATGGGATTTCAACGATACATTAATTTGCGATGGCTGTAGAGAAGGATCCCCTCATGATTTTGCGCATGATTGTATGAATGTACACCCAGAGTCATTGGGAACCCGTGCATGGAGTATTATTGCAAGTCCTAGTGTTGAAGAAGATGTGTTTTACTTGTATGCAAACACCCATATTATTGGAATATTAACAAGAGAAAAATTCTATGAAACGTATGTGGAATTATTAAGTGATACAGACTATCTTCCGGAATTACTGGACATTTTCATAAGAAAAGACAAACGGAAAGCGAATATTTCAGATTGAGAAAATGTATTCGAATAGAGTTAGTGTTTCATGTGTGTTATGCAGTGATGAAAACATTAATGTGAACTGTGTATTACAAACTATAAAAGTATACTTACGTAACACCAATCCAATTGAATGCATGGAATGCAAGTTAAATTTTCCTCATGATTGTACTCATCTTCATAATACTGGAACATTTGCAACGAAGTACTTATCTCTTGATAAAACTCTTAGTGAACTTTTTGAAGTTTTTGAACAAGAACATAGTGAAATCTCATTTATATGGTTTATGCGTAAAATTTGTGATCTTTTAAAAAATACAGAATTTGTTGGACAGATTATTCCGTTTTTCATTTATCACACAAATGAAATTTCACCATGTGTAAATCAATATATTATCGATATTCAAGGTTTTAAAATGTCTGATAATGAATTTATCATTCGTGAGTTTTGTTTAACTGCATGCGATGATACAGTAAATTTCCATTGCTTGGTAAAATCACCAATAGATTATAATTTATTATCATTAGGATGTCAAAAACAAATTGATTGGTTAACTTTAAATTTACATGGTTTGAAATGGAATAGCAAAACTGGATATACTGTATCATGCATACGAAACCTTGTATATCAATTATGTTCAAAGAATTCATCCTTTTATTGTAAAGGTTTAGAGAAATCTCTTTGGATTAAAAGAATATTTGCATTAGATAATGTCATTGATTTAGAAACAAAACATTGTCCACCATTAAGTGAATTATGTGGAAACACATTTAATGATTATTGTAATTTTCATACAAATATTGTAAAGAAATCAGGATGTGCATATCGTAATGCACATCAGTTGAATTATTGGTGGAAATATGAAAGATCAACAGCATTAACTAATGCATTATCAAGATTGTAATGTTTTTCTTAGGAATTGTAAATAAAATGCAGGGATGTAAGTTTAAAAAAAAATTATTGAAAATTTAAGAAAAAAAATTGTATATATGATAAAAAAAAATAAAAAAAATTGTAAACATATAATAAGAAAAAAATAAAAAAATAAAAAAATTATTTCTGTTTTCTTTTTTTAAAAAATTTGTTCACATGTTTATAAACGATATCATCATTCTTTTTCAAATTTTTCTTGTTAAACATTTTTAAACACTTTTGAAATGATTGAGTGCGGATAATATGATGCAAAAAGAACAACACAAAATACCCGCACAACACAGAATTATCATGTTGATATTGATGATTATTCGTAAAGTACATTTTAGTATTTTTCGACAAAAAGTTTTTTATTTCTTTGGGAATGTCCATAGCAAGACTGTCAAAGTAGTACCCATGTTTTTTCTTATTGATGTACACTGCGACCCAGTGGGAACCAGCAGAATCAGATGTATCAAGATTAATCACAAGTGCAGCAGGAGGTTCTACCGTTACAGGAAGTCTGTCAATAGGGTAAATTCCAGTAACACTTGCACCAGTCACTTTATCACTTAGTAACACTTTTAACAATTCGTCACTATACATGATGAAGATTATTATTTTTAATTGTAGTAGGTATGTAACTATCACTGTTATTCACATGTAAGACATAGTCATACACTTTTACATATTCACTATACAGTAATGCTTCATGAACACTGCACCTATATTGTCCGAAACGATGCTTATTATGTGCACACCGATGAACGTGAAAACTTAATGCAGTATACTTTGGACAGTTTATTTCTTCTAAATTTGTAACTTCTCTTTGAAGAATTTCTTGAAGAAAACACTTTCTATTTATTCCGTAGGTGTATATTGTTGTAGTATTTGAACAATATGATTGAAGTATTTCCTTAAGATGGGAATATTCTACATCGCCTTCGTGCCAGGTAATGCCATACACATTCTCACCTAGATATTTGTTTGTACTTACGATCGGCTCAGCTAACTTATTTAAAGGAAATGGTGGTTTAAAAATCCAATTTTGGAAAAAGGGAACGTCAGGATTTACAATGGCTAATTCTTTTACAATAAAGTCATCTTCGTTATCATGATACGCCGAGAAGTGTACAACAACCCTCATCCTACTCAAGTGAATAAATTAGAAGGTGTTATCAGTATAAATATTTCTATCTTTGTCTACTTGTGCTAAAGAATCGAATTGTGCGTACACAATGCATGTAACAGGTTCAGTTAAAGTTTCTGAAAATGATACTTTTAAATTTACAGGGGAATCGCGTACCACATCCCACGTGTTATCGTCTAAAGTTCCTGTTGGAGATAGAATAAAAGCATACAGAGCATATCCGTTTGGATACTCATCAAGAGTAACAGTATGTGAATAATTTTGATAATATATACCAGTACCTGAAATCAAAGTATAGTAACTTAGAAGGTATAAATTGTTATTAAAATCAGGAGTGAGGGGGTTGGGAGGAAATGATTTTGACCCGACTTGTAATTGCAGTTTGTTAACGTTAAAGTTTCGAAATTCAAAGGGATTAAGATGTGATTTCCCATTGAAGGCTGTGTTGGAGATGAAACCAATAACCAGGCCTTTAGGAACATTACCCAGGAAAAGATTATCAATGTTGTAAGACTTTACTTGTGCAGGTATAGTATAAGATCTTGTCTCCACTCTCGTCAGAGGTAACTTGGCTGTTTCCGAACCCATTCGTGTATTTAATTGCATGGCTAAATCTGCAGCTACATCAATACGTCGTACATGAAGAATAACTTCCTCAAGTGCAACTTTATAACTTGTATTTTCAGGAGACATTAAGCAAAAATTATCTTTACTACGATGTAGTTTTACACGTAAACTTACTTTGTTAGGAAGCATACGATCTAAACTTACAATATCAGTATGAAGACGTCCATACATTTCAAAAGATTTACTATTTTTCACCTTATTAGCACGTTTTTGAAAACCAGCATTTGTATTATCTAATTTATTAAAATTTTTTGCAGTATCTTTATGCCACAATCCACATGCTAAATGTGTTTGAGAAGCATCATAAGAATAATTTAATAATGTTTCAATGTATGCACGATAAGGATAAGATCCTGATGAAGAACTAATTAATTTATCATTTAATGAAATATCAATTTGACTAAATAAAGAATGTAAGAAATTATTTACTGGTGCAACAGTATCATCATTAGCTAAAGTTGTACCATCAGCTTTAGTAATTTTACAACGTACATAAAGATATAGATATGCAGGATGAATAAATTCCCCTGTTTCTCCTGGAATAACAAATTCAATAGGTCCTTCTGAGGTTAATGTGGAAATAGGACGATATTCAGCATTTGTAGTTGCTTCAATAGCTGTTTGTGTCATTGGTATAGAAAAGAAATCAAATTCATTGGTACAACATTCAAAACTACTTGAATTTAGGAGCGCCATTATGAAAAGATGTCGTGTATATGTTTACGTTTTGTTGGTGGTCCAAACTTTACAATTGCAGGAGCTTTCCTCTTGCGTGACCGTCTCTTGCCGTTACCAGTTAGCAACTGTCCAACTTTATTAATTGCTTTTGTCTTTAAACTATTACCAGCTTCTTTTACACGCGCACGAACAGATTCTTTAAATGGTCGATTTTCTAATACATCACCCGCAACTTGCATACCGGTTTGTAACGCCTGACGTCCTACAGTTTTTGCACCTTGTTTAAGAAATGGTAAAGCAAAACGAAATAATCCTTTAAAGAAACTACCTATACCATGTCCCCTTTGATATACAGGTCCTGAAAAATATGGTATTCCGCGTCCACGGTGATAAGTAACACGTCTTGCTCTCATCTTTTTTTTTCTATAATTATTATTTAGCAGATGCAGGAGAGCGTTTAAAATGTAGTGTTACGGTCAGTGTCCCAGAACGAAATGGCAAATTTCGCCCTGCATGATCTTTTAATAGTATTTCAATTGTGTTAAAACAAAATTTTGCAAGTGGCATATAATGAATATCTTCAAAGGTAATTGTTTGAACTTTTCCGTATTTAATATCAGAGATTGTTGCTATACGTAATAATGGTGCTTTTGTATCACCTAAAAATTGATATTGTATAATATCTGTATATATAAAAATTTGATGTGGATATCCGATATCTACATATGGTTGTTTGAATCCACGAGATTCTTTAACAAGATCTGATTTTTCAGAAAAACCTAATTGTAAAGCTAATGTAGGCGACAATGTAACTGATTCTACACGTTCATCACATTCAACATGCACAACATTTGAAAAACTAAATTTTATAAAACTTGATATTGCGTTTAATTCCTCTAGTAAATGATGAATGGATGGATAATATCCAACAAGAATTTTACTTTTCATAGGTTCTGCATTTTTAAATTTGTACCATATAACATTTTCACCATCGGTAACATTATAACATGTTAATGGAATATGTACTTCACTTAATCCTACATACCAATCGGATTCTGATAAACGAATATTATTTTTTAATTGATTAATAAAATGTGTTGGACTATTTGTAGGATATACATCTGCACTAGCATTTGAAACTAGTGTAATGTAAAAACTATCATCAATACTTTCAGAAATCATTTTCGTTTAAAGTGAAGTGTTAGGTTTGAAGTTCCAAAACGAAATGGTAATTTTAACCCGTGTTCATCTTTTAAATTTACTTCTATCGTATCAAAATATTTCTTTTCAACTTTAACATAATGTGGTGAGTGAAACACAAAAGATTTTACATGACCGTGTTGTACATTATATACACTAAGTTTTCGAACTAATGGTCCTATATTTTGTTGTTGTTTTACAATATCAATGCAAACATTAATTGTATTGGGAATATTATAATCTAAATCACATGGAAATTTTCCACGTGCTAATATTAAATCAACATTTCTAACTTTTGTGTATATAACTTTTTTAACATCATGCGTATTTTCATTAATAAATCCAAAAATGTGTTGTAATCCTGGTGTAACACCAATCATACATTGATCTTCTAATTTCAAAGAATGTTTAATAACAATTTGATTTTTATTTTTTAAATAGTGTAACATACGAGCATTTTCAGGAATTAATTGTAGAATAGATTCAATTGATGAATAATATCCAGGTGTAATTGGAACATGGTGGCGTTCAACTTTACCATCGATAACACTAGTAATTATAATTTCTTCATTTTCACCAACATTGTAAAAACTCCACGGAATATTAATTTGTGTTAATGCAACACCCCATTCCCCATCACGTAAATCAATAGGTTGTGCCAATTTAACTCGAAATGATGATGTTGTATTATTATCAAAAAGATTGCTACTTGCATTTGAAGGAAGAGTAACGTAAAAGTCGTGTGTAAAGTTCGAATTCATTTTGCAGACTGAATAGAATCTGATCTAATCCACGAATTCATACTTGATGGATATCCTAACCATTTTACATACATCCACCCATTTTTACGTTTCAATACTTTTTCAATAAGATATGTTTTCTTTGAATTTATAATTACTTTTTGTAATTCTTCTGCATAAAATATTCCTTTAATTTCTTCACCGTTCCAATCTTTTAATTTGTAAGTGACAGGATCTGACTTTA
This sequence comes from Thermobia domestica, assembly GCF_964235325.1. Lineage (NCBI taxonomy): Eukaryota > Metazoa > Arthropoda > Insecta > Zygentoma > Lepismatidae > Thermobia > Thermobia domestica. The sequence goes on from NC_137458.1 coordinate 320,062,522, forward strand.
TACATTTGTCAACAATAAATATTTCTTGTGACCATTTAGGTAAATATCCTTTTTCTAATTTATGTTTATACTTACTAACACGAACATAATCACCCGAACTAAATTTACAAGTTATATTTTTCTTATTCTTTTTATTTCCGTATAATGTTTCCCACACTTGATTCACATTGGAATCATTTACTTGTGCAGGTGCCATTTTAATACTTGAATGGTATGAATGATTATAATTTTTTACAATTTGATCTAATATATTAATATAACGATAAGTATTCTTTGCAGTAAAATAACGATACAATCTTTCTTTTAATGTACGTATAAAGCGTTCTGCTAACGCACACTTAATTTCGGAATGAACACTATAATGATTAATTTCATATTCTTTAAACAATTGTTTTACATGTCGATTATAAAATTCACCACCTAAATCTGTTTGTACGTTAAACACAGGTAACTTGAAATTTTTAAAAATTTTTGTTATTGCTTTTACCATTTCAGGACCTTTCTTTGTTTTTAACGGAACACAATATGCATAACGTGAAAAAATGTCAATACAACATAATATATATTTATAATTATTATTATACTTTGCAATATTTTGCATATCTGCTAAATCCATTTGTAATGTTTCATTTGGTGCACTAACATAATACTTTTTACGTTCAAAAACTTTACGAGCTGGTGCATGTAATGTATAAGCATCTTGAGAAGCTAACCATTTTTTAATTTTCTCTTTAGATAACTTTGTTTTGCGTTGTAATGTTTGTATACTTGATAAAGAATCAGGATTTGAATAATCATAATATATTTTTGATAATTTTGTCATTTTACATACTATATTCTTTCCAATGTTTAAATAAATTAGCTACTACTGCAGGACTAGGAGATTTTCTTACTTTACGAATACGTTGTCGTCTACTACTACTACTACTACTACTACTACTACTTTTCACTTTTGATGCTGGCGTGCTAATAGGTGTACCAATAAATTCTTTAGGAACATTAAGATCTTCTAATAAATTTTTAAATTCATGAATACCTATAGGATTTCTTGAATATTTTCTTGTACGAACAACATCATTTACTAAATCTATAATATTTGAACCTGGTATTGTTTTTTCATGAATACGTACTGTACCAGACTTATCCCACTGAATTTTATTACAACTTGTCAACTGTTTTAATAATAGATCTGTTTTCCTACGAAGTGTTTTCGGTACTGATTGTAAAATGTCTGATACAAATGGTAAAATAGAAGTATTGCTATCTTGTTTGGAAGTTGTTGATGATGATGATTTTTCTTCTTCTTCTTGAATGATAGGTAAAGTAATAGGTTTATGTGAAGAAGATGTATACTGTAAATAACGATGCAAAGCTTGTTGATATAATTTCCACTTTTGTTGTACACTAAGATCACGACGTTTTAAGATGTTATTCATTTCTTCATCTAAACGTGACTGATGTGAATCTATGGATTTAAGATTCGATTGAATTTCATGTACAGCATTTTCAGGAACTAAAATCATTTTACGTAATTCTGACATACTTAACGACTAAAAATACTGCTTCCCACTGCTGCAAGAAGTGGTCCCAAGATTAACGGTAAAAGAGCACCACCTTTCTGTAGTAACAACTTTTTCTTTTTATTCAATGCAGTACGTTGCTGAGATAGAGCACGTAAGATCTTTTTATGTCTACGTAAACGTTGCTTCTGACGAGAATTTAAAGGGATGTTTCCTTTTATTGTGTTCTTAGCTACTTGAGATATTGTTCTTATTAAATCCCCTGAAGCATTTTGTAAAATTTGTTTTCGTTTGGTATTCTTGCATTTGCACAGTGCACGGAGCGTGCTGTAGTGTTGTTTCACCTTCAACATCTTGATGCAGACTAAACAAAAATTTCTGTATGCATGTCTTTTACGTTAGCGTACACATACATGATTTCATTCGGAAAAATATTTGTACGTATTCGCAATGCATCGTTTGTTTTTTGTGTCAAGTCAAATAATAAATAAGTGTGAGGCTCTCGTGTTACTTCTTCGAACACACTCACGACTTCTTTACTATACCGAGGCATAATTTGCCTTGCTAAATATTGTATTTGTAATTTATCACGTGGATTTTTAAATACTATAATATAATGTGCATTTAAACTAATATCACGTGCATGTTTTCCTTTTGGAAATAAATTTTGAATAATAAATATTACAGTTAACTTTTTGTGATGTGCATACTTTGTAAATAAATTAGCAACATCACCATTAGTTTCTGACATTAAATCATCAAGTATTAATAATGAATTTTCTTTGATTTCAAAATTATTCATGTCAGGTATTCCCTCTACAAAACGTATTTTTGCATTTGCATCTAATTTTGGTATTACTGCACCATAACACCAAACAATATCATTAAACTTTATACTAAACATTTGATCATGTTCATTAAGTAACCGATTTACAAAACAAGTTTTACCAGCCCTTGAAGGACCAGCGATTAAAATAGTAGAGGGATGTTGAAACTTTAACATCTTGTAACCAAATGAATGCATACAATAGAGACTCTGCTTTATATACACACTCACACTCATACATTGAATTTTAATATTTTCACAATCGTTGATTGTTCGGAGTATACATAGTAATGAAATGGATAAAAAATCACTGGGATATAAGATTAAAGCTCAAGTGACTAGATTATACATTGTTTGCACAGCAAACGAAAATATAAAAAGAATAAAATAAATTAAAAATAAATTAAATAAATTAGGAATAAATTAAATAAATTAGGAATAAATTAAGAATAAATTAAAAAATAAATATTTTTACAATCGATGATGGTTCGGGGTTTCATTACACGAAAGAGACACTCATACAAGTCACATTCACTCATTCGTGGGCCTATAACCGTAAGGTACACTTGCACGTTTTCGTATTGGTTCATCGTCGGTCATGTTAGGTTCGTCAATCCGTTTTCGTTTTTTGTTGACCTCACGGTGTGTCTTTGTCTCTCTACAGCTAAAGATACGGAACCCCGGTCTACGAACGATGCTATTTGGGTTTTCTATTACTGTGGACTCTAATTGTCCAGACACTAATTTATAGAAACTCTCAAAGTTAATTTTCTGAGAGGTCCTATCATTTAGTGTTATCCCCCTAATTATGTATATATGCCGAACATCCCCTTGGGCATTTGTTAGCCGCATAGCATAATTTTTACAGCCAAGACCAATAAAGGTTGTAAACTCCCAACCTTCAGGAATTTCATTCGTTAGATCACCCAAATAGTTTCCGAGCGGTAACAAGGGTTCCTCATCTTTTTTCTGTAAGTACATGATACTGTCAGTGTCACAGTAGATTACTCTGTCAGGTCCTACAGTCGTCAGTAGTTCGTAAAGTCTAAGTCTAGCCCACGAAGTAATAAATGCGGCTAGTATCACATTGGAAAACTCCAACGGAACGTTTTCATTTTCAATGTCTCTGTACGTGAGAATGAGATGGTCATCATCAATTGGCACCACACTTTGAATTTCATACCTTGCCGTAGTTAAATACCTAAGAAAGGTAACCTCATCACTAACGATTATACTCTGCGACATGTCTGTGCGTTGCCCCCACTTTCCATACAATGAATTGAGGTATAGCTTCGCACACTGCCTCAATCCCGGGTTCATCCTAATATTGTCATAATTTAATCGTATGCCTTCATGGGCATAATATTCATCGATATATTTTTGTTTGTCTTCTTCGGTGGTACAGTAAGCAGGAAAACCAGAGGCTTCCTGCTTCATCTGAAGGAAGGAATTCACGTAGGTCCCGAACAGCGCTCTTGAATTCCCCTCTTCAGGATCTAAAAGTTCAAATTCCCATATCTCATGTATATCGATTATTTTGTAACCTTTTTTAAGAGCAAGGTGTAACTCTGGTGTACAAAATGTTCCTGTGAGAGCACACTCAGCATCGCTATGGGTACATTCGTTAGTGTTTTCTTCTTCCATGCATGTGCGGCAAAGGCCGAAAAGTAATCGACCTCCCGCAACGTATGGTAAGATCGGAAAGTAGAGGTCCTTTGGAGGGACGATTGTGCATTTGACTACACCGTGAATACTTTCCACATCTGGAAAGTCCGGTCCCGTGTGAATCTTAGGTGATTTAACCGGCATAGGTTTACGTGCCATCACCCAAGGGTATAACGATGTTACATCGGCGTAGGAAATTCGCTCATCACTCGCACAATTGACGTAGGAACGAAAGACCTCCGTGCGACCACCGTTGTAACAGTTCTTAGGAATAAGAAAATCAGGTAGATTAGTACAACGTTCTTGAACAAACTTTTGCACTTTCTTATCCGTCTTTACCTTATTGTCCCAAGAACATTCCCATATTTCGTATAGGTTTACACCTATACTTTTCAGGTACCTACGGCGGCGCATGGTTTGCTCATATCGTTTCTCCATCGTATTGTACGAGTCCTGGGCATCGTGCAAAACCGCGTCACGGTTAAAGGGGAAGCAAAGGCGGCAGGCATGGAAATAACACCCGTAAAAGTCGAAGGCAGCGTTGAGTCCTTCGTGCCATCCATCGACCTTGTACCTACCAATATACTTTTCCCCACCTCTCCTAGCATGCTGGATTTCTATCCCTAATTGGTCTTCCATATACATAAGCCATTGCATAGCTTTTGTACTATACTTATGATGAAATCCCAACGCGGGAATGATAGGAATAGTATTTTCCGGTAAGTGCAAGGTACGATATGTCCGCATTGCAAGACTTGCAATGGTAGATGATGTTATGAAACATTGCAAACCCTCCGTTTTCTCTTCGATGATAGCGCTAAACTTAATGACCGCTTCTGTTAGAATTCTAACATCATTCTCACAATAAGCCAACATATCCCTCTGCAGGTTAAACTCCTCGCCACTTTCCGCACGTTCTTGGTGCCAGGCTTCCAGTTGTTTTCTTTCTTCGGTGCTTCGCCCTTCAGGGTCATAGTATTCAATCGGAGGGTAGGGACCAACATAATTTTGATTTTCTTCAGTATTGAATAAATATGGGAAATCTCCCTTCTTTAAATTTTGACTAAGGCCTAACGTTTTTGGTAATTTGGATAATTTAGCACCAATAAAAAGGAAAGAGTCGCGGAAAAAGATACGGTTACCTATACTGATATTAAAAATCTTTTGACCCTGAATAAGGACACTAGGTACAATATGCTGGTCTTCTATTAGAGTTCTAAGACAGAAGAGACCATCGTAGCGACTACCATTATGGGCGATTGCCACGATCTTCTGAAAGACAGGACGCTCCACTAACACATGGTTAATAAAAGCCGTCATTGTCTTAAAAGAAAACGAACGATTTCCAACATTGTCACCGCACGTTTTACAAGGCTCATCAATACCTTTTCTTATACAGGCGTGACAAACATGACGACAGCACACCAGTACAACTTCGTGTTCCCTTTCACCGCGATCATTCGGTGCTTTCAACATCGTCTCTACATCATAGGTGATGTACATAAACCTTTTCGTATGAACAGGTCGCTGTCTCTGAACAAAACATGTATGGTTTGTATCAACATATGCGCGACACGTTGAACAATAATGTTCACCACACATGTGATCAGATTTTCGACCTCTCTTATCAAAGATGACGCCGCAATTGATGCAGAGCTTTACATTATCACATACAGATCTAGCCGCTTTATTAGGTGTCAGATGATTATTAAAGCATTCACCTTCAGCAAACTCTCTATTGCATGCATTGCATTTAATTCTGTTTGCAGTATAATCACGTTCGTGAGTATGTTCGCAAAAAGTACAACGAGTTTTACACTTGTGTGCACGTGACCTTTCATCATAAGCTTCCAAACAATAATAACAATACTTTCGTGCCTTGAGGAAAGTTCTAATGTTACGAATGGGTTCGAAATGACCAATAGTGTTACCTCTTCGATAAAGGATAAAAATCTTATTTTCTGCCGGTTCTCCCGGGTAACGCACTATATATTCCCGGTTATTCTTTTCATGCTCCTCATAAACTACGATTTGATATTCCCCTTTCAAATATGTTTGAAAGAGGTCCAGATCGGAAAAGTCACAACCTTGCTTACTTTCAACGTTAACACCTGCCATCTCGCAGAGAACTTCTGCTTTAAGAAGCCATGTATCATGGTTTCTTGTTCTTAAATTACACAAAGTCTGACTGCTTGATGTATGCTTGGTTATCCAGTATACTATGGCCATAGGGAGACAGTAAATATTTCTATTTTCAATACGAATTAATCGTTTTTCTAAGTAATCTTGGTATTTTGCATATTTGTCAACGGCACTCGTTGCATTTCTTCCCTGGCCGTGCATACTCTCAGCGATATTGAATCGAAACAATAGTTCTTGCCCCAAAAGGAACACTTCATTCGAATTTAATACACGTTCGATTGAAGTGAGGACTGTCCTAGCAGTGAAATTGCCCTTTCTTCTAAACGGAACGTACACTGGTTTGTTGTTGGTACTATTACTACTATCTATGTATAAGCCAATGTAGTCCGAGGGGCGTGCATTGGAGATCACATGTTCCAACGCAAAATTAACTAAGCTTTCGATATAAGCCTCTGGGTTATTAATATTCCTTTCATCACCCACAGGTCTGACGGCAATTTTATGTCCCGTAAGATGGAACTTACGAAACCTTTTTCTGCTTTCTCTTACAACTTCGAAATTACTATTTCTTTGATTATCCCCGCCATTATTATTATCACTACCACTACCACCTGTACTACCACTATTAGGAATACTAGTAGTACCAGTTGTACTATTGTTGTTGTTTATGTTGCCATGTCCAACCATTGGTGGAACATTGGCATATGACGGGTCATGCTGAGGAGTAAAAATCATTTGGTCCCCATAGTCATGATTATCCTGTACACAGTATTCAGGTGGATTGTATACAGGATTTTCTCCCTGGGCTTGTTGCGTGGGTATGACCACAGCATTGTCCTCGTTTTGAACCAAACTCCTCATTTCTTCAGCTGGTATTTCAACGGAATTTTGAGTGCCAATCCCATTTACTTCATCCAAGAAAGCTAAATCTTCATTTGTTAATTGATATAGATTATTATAACTCAAGTTATGATTTTCTTGAGCGGGCATGACTATGGCATTATTTGTGGATGGGATTAAGCACGGTTCCGAAACAAAGCGCGTGCCAAAATCAAAAAAGTTCGATAACTCTGTATCTTTTATCCTATCCACCTGACCTTCCCCACATGATAATAAATAAAAGAGTTTTGACTGCGCCGATTCGTAAGTATCACATGTACGGAAAAATCCATACAAAAATAAATCTATTATATCAGCACTGCTTACGCAGTGCTGGAGAAGTAATGTATCATTACCTTCGAAGGCACGAAGGGCGCGTAGGAGTGCATCGCATCTCCCCGACCCCCGATATCCCAGCCTGTTCAATTCCATGATGGCTTTCCAGGTACTGAAGACCCTCGGGTACTCGTTGAAACCGCACACCAATTCCTGGAGATAAATTTCATCAACCATATTCAATTCTTCGGATGGGCAGAAGAAATCCATCTGAAAGAAATAAAACAAAGAAAAAACTATTTTGAGTTATCAAGTTGACGTTAATATATCACTTGAATATAAAAGAGAGAGAGAGCACATTCAATTACTTTCAACCTATAGTTATATTTTAATAATATGTACATAAAAAGCAAACACTTATTTTCAATCTATAGTCAAATAATGATATGTAAATAGCATGCAATTTGTTTAATTTATGAAAAAATCAATAAAATATATTCACTTATATTGAGTTGTAATCTATTCTTTTAAAATATCCACACACTATAAGTCTCTCTCTGTTCATTAATATTGGTTAAATACAGCTCAAATATGTATAATTTCTTTCTTTTAAAAACAATAAGTGAAGAAATACACACCTTTCAAGGCTCAGTTGTTCGTTCACAACACCAAAAAAAGAAGAAAAAATGTCGACTCTGCGTCGGTGTAAGGCTAAACAAGAATGTCTGGGTGTTCTATTTGTGCTGCTACCACCACTCAAGGTTCGGCAAAGCTTCAATGTCTGGAATACAATAGGCTTGAATCAATTTCTTTATACTTTATTTAATAGTATTAAAACTATATAGTTAATTAATTAAGATGCGCTAAAGCTTGTCTTTGATCTTACACGTACGCTGCCGTGAAAGGAAATGATACCCCCCCACACACCAAATGCATGTTATATCGTGTCCTATCATGTATTGCACAACCACTACTACTAGTGACACCTATCGGCAAATGTCATAATTAAAGATTAGTTGTGCGTTGAAAGTCCCGTAGTGCTGACGCGTGTGTAACTGAGTTCCGTATATTTCTCAGGTGAGTATAGTATATATGTTTTCAATGTGTAATAAACCATAGCACATGCTTGTATATTCTGTTGGTCTTAATATTCTATCAAAGTATTGAAGATCAAACGCGTATAAGTAAAACTATTGGGTTAAATAAGGAATATAAACCCAAGTCTTTCAGTGACAAAACGAGTATTTACTTAAGTGCTGCGGTACCGCATCATTTCTGGGGTATGATCCCCTCTACTAGTACTGCTGCATACATTTACATTAAAATCCTAGTGCCTCACTGCGAAATCCATATATAAAACAAGTAACGTTCAGTAATGGGAGGCATTACTCTTAAAAACGGGTATAGCACCTCTTCTCTACGCAAAAGAGTGCATTCAGTAATTAAAAGTTATGAGGGGGAATTCAGTTCGGGTATAGTGCCCCCTCTTCTCCACGCAAAAGAGCGCGTTCAGTAATTGAAAAGTTGTGAGGGGGAATTCAGTCCGGGCATAGTGCCCCCTCTTCTCCACGCAAAAGAGCGCGTTCAGTAATTGGAAAGTTATGAGGGGAAATTCACTCCGGGTATAGTGCCCCCTCTTCTCCACGCAAAAGAGCGCGTTCAGTAATTGGAAAGTTATGAGGGGGAATTCACTCCGGGCAGAGTACCCCCTCTTCACCACGCAAAAGACCGCGTTCACACTGCATTGTATTCTCTTTCTGCATCCCTAACAAAATATTTCGTATTTCATTTCATTTTTACAAAGCCAATATTTATTTTTCTCACTCATTACCTTGCTTAATATAGAGTTAGTATGTACAAAAACCATGTGACTACCATATGATTAAGATTCTGAATACTGCAACACATGTTAAAAAATACGCAAGTTCATTTTTCAAATATATTCCCAACACTTATTCAGAAATAAAAGAACATCTAGCTTAAATTTCTCTCACTTAATTACATTCTTTCATTTGTCATGTCTTGGAAAAGAGAAACATTTGAGTATTCACTACGTTTCGTGATAGCCAAGCTATTCTAACACGAATGCAAAGGGAAAAGTCCACTGCTATGATCCAAAATGAATCAATGAACGTAGTTCTTTTCTTTCGAGTCTAACTGTGGGAAAGAAAAGTCTACACATTTACGTAAAATTGCAATATTCGCATGTATCTTGGAAAATTGCATCCACTACAACTAAGAACTCTTTATATAAGTACATTTTTCAGTATGAAAACACTTTTTTCGCGGTTCTGAACACTTTTTTGTTCCCTTCTGAACACTTTGTGAATACATCTGTGCACTTAATACTGACTGATTTTCTAAATATTAGGGATACAAGCAAGACAAATGTCTATCTTTTCTGTTGAACTTAATTATTTTACACTAAACAATATATTTTGAACATTATCTGTAGTAAATATTGAATATGTATGTGTTCTAAAAGTGTTCTTTATGTGTAAATTGCTTATTTTCCGAAAAGACTTCCCAATATGAATACAGATTCATGACAAATCATTCAGACACAATGTATTTATATAAAATCTACCATCAAAAATATTGGACAGTACGCAATTCTGTTTAATCACAATTTCAGTTATAAAGATTCAAAGAAATTGCACACTTGATTTTTGCCGTAAAGTCCGTCAGTGGCTGGTCTTAAGGCACATTACCAACATTTCTAAACTATAAAATATCTCATTGACGGGTCTTAAGGGATGTCACCATACATTTCTAAAACTATAAGCCCAACCGTCATTGGCGGTTCTTAAGGGATGTCACCACGCATTTCTAAAACTATAAAGTATCTCATTGACGGTTCTTAAGGGACATCACCACGCATTTCTAAAACTATAAGTCCAACCGTCATTGGCGGTTCTTAAGGGACGTCACCACGCATTTCTAAAACTATAAAGCATCTCATTGACGGTTCTTAACGGATGTCACCACGCATTTCTAAAATACCAACTATTATGTATTAAACTATAAAGTATCTCATTGACGATTCTTAAGGGATGTCCCCATACATTTCTAAAACTATAAGTCCGTCCGTCAATGGCGATTCTTAAGGGATGTCACTACGCATTTCTAAAACTATAAGTCCGTCCGTCAATGGCGATTCTTAAGGGATGTCACTACGCATTTCTAAAACTATAAGTCCGTCCGTCAATGGCGATTCTTAAGGGATGTCACTACGCATTTCTAAAACTATAAGTCCATCTGTCATTGGCGATTCTTAAGGGATGTCACCAGGCATTTTTCTCTAAAAAGATTAACACTGCCAAGATATTTTTCGTGTCCCCACATATTCTTAACTATGATAATAATGCTAGTTCCATTCTTCACTCTTTCCTGTGGTTAACTTGCCCAAAAAACGCAACCAAAACGGAATCAAAACTCAAACATAGTATTCAAACATTTAAAAAAAAAATATTTCGTTCCTTCGTGGTGACCGTTCAGGAAGCTAGCTTTTCCTTGTTGGGCATTATCCCCCCATGTATGGATACCCCTGTTTTGGCAAACACAAAAGGCGTTATAAGTCAGTCGCGGTTCCCTCAGGTTCGGGGCGTTATGCCCCAGTGTATGGATCCCCACGATTTTCGGTAAACACGGAAAGCAATATAAGTCATGGGAGGTTCCCCTGTTTGGGGGGCTATGCCCCCATGTATGGTTCCCCGGTTTTGGCTCGATATGCTCCCCACAAGTTAAAACATATTGGCAAACTCTTAGTTCGTTTCTACACTGTGTTAATTATTTTCATAAGAAAAAACAATATGTGTTAATTTTCTAGGGGAGTCCCACCATTCGATACTTATGCAAATATATCTAATCAATTATAATGATATAAAACTTACTTGAATATAATATCTTCTTTGAACAAAACACAGAAAAAATCCAGAAAAAACACTTTAAAGAAGCAAGGCAGAGGCAAGGCAGAAGACTTCACGAGCAAAATTGTTAATACAGGAAATGTGTACTCCATTTATATAATATATTTTTTATTTATTCATTAACATAAGGGGAATGGAATAGGGGGAGAAAAAAAATAAAGTAAATGAATTTGCCTTGTAATACAGCATTGCCTCAGTCTGCAAAGAAGCAGAAAAGAATTCCTTTGTCGGTCTCTTGCTGAATCGAAGCAAATATTTCTTTCTTTCTTTTCTATAGAGGTAATACCATGGAATTTTCACACAATACCTAAAGTTTGAAAAACATCGCCAGCATGTCCGAATTCGTACCTCAAAGACGCCAAATTGTCGTATTTTTCAGGGTAATAGTTGTTTACCAAGCAATAAAATTCGTTAGCTGGGTTCCTAGATTTTAAAATCCGGCTTTATTCAGTAAACTATATAGCTATCATTTTCAATAACTTGTATCTTGCCGAAAGGAACAGCATAATTATTGTATGTGGCAAAACACAGAAACCATTCTACGGGTTCTTTTTTGTCTGTGTTGTTTTGCAAACTCAAAATGAAGGACAACCATTTATTCATCAGGTTATTCGCATTGAGTACATGGACACCCTGGCAATACCTTGTTTGTTTGTCCGAACAGGGTAGTGGGCGGGGGAAAGGTTGTTGATCGCAAGTGGTTTGAAGAAAACACCCTTTGTGAGGAAAAAATGTGTCAGTTGTCGCGGGGTAAAATCCTGTTCACACAGGATGCAGCCAAAGAGAGGCGGGGAAAGGCTGGGGAAAAAATGTATGTCACTTGTTGCGGGTGGGAAGAGAGGGTAGAAACCTGTTCACACAGGATGAGGCCAAAGAGAGGCGGGGGAAGGGTGGGTTCTCCCGTTCACTCAAACTAAAGGTAATGATTGGCAGGTATCTATCTCCCATGGTTAAACATTGCAGGCGGAGCAAACTGGTTTTTCCTGGCCAATCATATCGCAAGGTTATTTGCATAGGGTGTGAGAAACTGAACTTCATTCTTCACCCTCAGTATTGCAATGGCAGTTGGAGAAAGAACACATCAGTCTGCAAATTTCGTATTGAGCACCGATAAAAATAGTAGAGTTAAGTCTGTCATTTAAGAGCCAAGCAAGCTAAACGAAAGAAGTGCAGTTCGCAACAAGAAAAATAAATGAAAATAAATAAATATTTCCTCCTTTCCTTCCTTTTTCCTATCTTAATACTTTACTCCGTAAAACAAAGCACCATTAAAAATCGTTGCTAAACATTGGAGCTTAAAGGGTGTAATCATATTCATTATTCATAATTTTCTAGTTCAAATAAGAGTGTTCAATTAGTTACGAGCTTTACAAGTCAGATCATAATTAAATTAATGGGGAAAAAACTTGTGGGAACTAAGGACCGCGTTTTAAGCCATATAGTGAAGTTCTAATTATCTAAATCATAGTTTTAATTCTAATTTGATTATAATTTCGATTCAAAAAACGTATTAAATCATGTTTAAAGCTAGGAACAGCGTTCAAAGTCGTATCCTCAATCAAAATCGTGTTGGATCGCGTTCAATGACGTATACCATTGCTCTAATTATCTAAATCATGGTTTTAATTCTAATTTGATTATAATTTCGATTCAAGAAACGTATTAAATCATGTTTAAAGCTAAGAACAGCGTTCAAAGCCGTATCCTCAATCAAAAATCGTGTTGGATCATGTTTGAAGCTAGGGATTGCGTTCAAAGCCGTATACCAATGCTCTAATTATCTAAATCATGGTTTTAATTCTAATTTGATTATAATTTTTAAAATTTCGATTCAAGAATCGTATAGGAGCGTGTTTCAACAAGAAAGAAGGTCATTCCACTTTTCCAAACAACCTCTATTGCACAACTAATAAAACCACTTCCCCCAGAAACCTCCCAAAAGGACGGGACCGGCCTCTCCAAGGCCGACACGGCCATATTGACATCAAATCTACACAGTCATAAAAGCAATAAAAGCAATTAAGAGGGCAATAAAATCTATTCAAGTGTAGAATCCTAGACAAGGCTACTGTCTAGTTGCTATAAAAAAAGTTTCAACAATATCTGAGATGGTGATGGTACATGCTCTGCCTGAATTGAAATGGAAGGCACCATATATATATATATATATATATATATATATATATATATATATATATATATATATTCCCGTTTGTATGGGCGCCCTTTTAGTAGACTTGTCCACCGCCCTCATTAGTATCCCAGCACGGCCCTGCTCTGACGTATGGCTTCACGATTTTGTGCTATGGGCAGATCATCTTTATAACGTCCTTGGCGATACCTCCACATGACGTCACTAACCGCAAAGTATCAAAGTATGCTGGGAAACATGAGAGCAGAAAGGCTGAATCGAGAATCTCCTGTGGTACACCTATATTTTCACCAATAAAGGTGTTGATGAATGAATGAATGAATGTGGGTTCGAGATTACAAGATGATGTGAAGATCGACTTTGTGAAGATGATGTGAAGATCGAAGTAATCAATTACGGTAATTAAGCCTTAGCAATATTACTTCCTAGTAAAACATAGTAATATTATTTCGGTAAAATTATTACTCTTTAATCATCTATGATATTACAAATCATGCACTACTTCATTCTCATTTTTACGAAATGAGAAAATCTCTTCAATGGAAACCTGAAAATTCGGCCTGAGCTCACAAATGCAAACATCTTTGAAAATAATGAGACATTTTTTTCTCAAATATGAGTATAAATTATTTATTTTGTTTTGAACATGCATTTTTCTCATTTCTGAGCAAGGAAATTTTTAAGGGTGTATTGTAAAGTAATATAAAGCTATTACTTTCGGTAGAGTTATACAAAAAACAAGAAGAAGAAGAAGAAGAATCAAGGAAAAGAATAAATAACTGACTCCCCCAAAATGTTTCTGCCTCTTTGCTTGCGCTCGCCCTCAAAAAAAAAAAAAAACTGACGTCATCATTAATACCCAACCTATAAACAATAAGTTGATTCATGAAAAATAGCTTATCAAGCAGTGGTGTATCTGAAAATTTGAACGTGTTCTTCATAGCTTAACAGCACCTGATAGATTTTGGAAGGGGTCTCATTGTGGGTGAACAAGTCGGCTGATCGAATCGCGCAATGTCCAGGCATATGTGGGGCATTCTAGTGTGGACTGCCGACCAAATCTGAGTACACCAACACTGCAAAAAAATAATAATAATAATAATAAAATAAAAATAAAATTTAAAAAAATAATATTTTTGACACTTGTTAGAAAATAGTTTTGAACAGCGGTTGACATAAAAAAGTGTTCACAAAAAGTGTCTAAAATGAATTTTAACAGTGGTCAATAGGCATTGCCCTAATAATATGCCTAAACTACTGATGCGTCCAATGCGTATACATTCAGAAAGTACTTTTAAACATAGTAGAGACACTTTACACATATGTCTAACCGACACTCTTTGAACAATCCCGGATGGCATTTATTCGTCCTTTTAAGATATTTTTGGACGGACATGCATAGAAGTTATTTTGGGGGCATGAGGACTATTTTTTTTAAAGCAATTACGCATTGAAAAAAATCCATTTACAAAATAAAAGTGGCGAGCCCTGCAAGCAAATTACGGACCCCATGCACAAGTATACGCCCTACCGCTAAGCCACCAAGCCTTGTGAAAATTGGTGAAGACACATAGTCCTTTTATACTCAAACGTGCTCAATTATTAACCTCGATTGAACAGAACCAGAGACCGAGCTCGACAATTGAGATATCTCTGCAACGTGTATTACCATCCAGGCCCGTATCCACGGGGAGCAAGGGGGCCGGGCCCCCCTAAATTTTGGATGGCCCCCATAAAATTTCACGGTAGGCTTGCAAATGAACTATAATATGGTGATGAAGTATAATATGATTGGGTCTGGCCCCACCCCTAACTTCTACCGGCCCCCCTAAATTTTTGGGCTGGCTACGGGCCTGTTACCATCTGTAAACTCTGTTTATGATCTCATCGTTAGTTCAAAATAAAGTTATGAGCTAAATTCCGTTAAGCTCCGCTTTGATTACTTATAACTAAACAATCTAATCTAATTTAAAGTAAATTAATCTAACCCATACTTACTTAATATGTGCTTTATAAGCTGGAGGAGGTCAACGAAATTTGTGCTAAATTTATTGTAACTGTGTTCTCCTATTACGTCACAGGTATGACAACTATTTCCATAAAAATGTAATGTAAAGTGCTCGACAAAAAGAAATCTTTTTAAATATATCCTAACTTAACAAAGTTTCAAGAACTGTGTCTGCGAAACGAATGCTCAGTTAGTACATAAAAGTATATCTTCGTATCTCAACTTTCTCTATATAATTCGTTTCGATGGTACCGGAGGATTTTATAAGCATAAATATTTGGATAGAACACATATTAGTTTGTATGTAATTCCCTGAACAGCCTGCGATAGGTCTCATTTCGCATTTTGGGCTGTTTATAACTCTAAGAGAAGGCGTTTCTCGGTCTATTTTTAATAGAATTTGTACCAAAGTATCATACTGCTTTTCAACTATAAGTGAGAATTTCTGCAAAATGTTATTACTTTGGTTAGGTATGTTTGACAAGAAGTGTTTTAAATACATCCTACTAGAACACTACTTTGAGAGTTTCACTCTTTTTAGATATGCGCGAACAAGTTTAATACATTTTGATCCATTTTCTCCACAAAATCTGTTATAAAAGTGTTGAAACTGTTTTATTTTTTTAAAATTAAGAGAAGATCGGTATATTGTGTCTCAAGTACATGTAATCTCTTCACAACTAGACCTGCCATCTGGGTACAACTAAGGGATTCACTACAACACTCCGTGTCAACCCGCATCAACCTCGTCATAGTCAGTTGCAAGTCCATGTGTTCTGGCTATCTGTGAAACGCTCCTTGTTGAATTGACTGTAGAACTTGAGAGACTTAAAATATCGTCTTGTATGCTCGGCTCTTGCTCATAGAGACCAAGCTGACAAGTGATGGGCATAAGTGGAAGTGCGGATGGACATCCTACTGGAAGAGGCAAGGAGTCTGGAGAGGCTGCCAGCCTCCTACATTGGACAATGCAACGGATCATTGGGTCCAGGAGTGTTCGTGGTACATCACCACGGTATCTCAATGGGTAGTGAGACAGGCTATTGTACAGCGGGGGACACTTCTAAATGGTACACCTTAGCCGTAAATCTCCATATGGCTGTACCATTTAGAAGTGTCCCCCGCTGTACCAGCCCTACCACGGAAGAACGATTGGAGGCCCAAATTGGAACTTTTGCCTGGTGCAGAAGGACTACATCACCCATTTCTACCGGTAATGTACGGTATATCCCTTCCGTAAAATGAGGCAGAGAAGGCCTGATACTTAGTCTTTCCTACCGGAGGAGAGAAATCTTCGGGATACCTCCCAAATGGGTCATCAAGAGGAAAGATGATTGATTGGAATGGGCTCTGCCTACAGGTCTTAAACGACAAGTAGGTAAGCAGGGGCAACATTCGAGCCCCTCTGGCCATCCTGTGTTTATTTATTTATTTAGGTTTGACTCTACCTGGCTGTGGTCATACCCCTCCGGAATTCGGTAACTTAGGGCTATGTTCTCTAGAGAGGAGGTAAGCTTGCCTTATAACGGTCGAGTGCCGCCACTGCATATGATTTTAGGCCACACTCATTAGGAGACCGATCTAGATCGTAAGGGCTTAGTAATCAGTCACAAAACTTGGAATCTGACAAATTAGTGGATTTCTTCTTAAATACCCTTGCAAACACTGGCCACACGTATATGCCGATCACTACGAGAGTCACAATATCTCTGATGCTGACCAAAACAAGTGCAGGTAGACACTCTTCTTACTCTGTCGTCCCGCACCATTTGTCGGAGACTAATAGCAGCCGAATCGCCGTCCATCCATAGGCTGCCGTGAACACCAAACACATCCACGATTGTTTGGACTGGTACCTATCCTGAAAGTATGGATTGCTGACCAATAGGGTCCTTTCATTTTCAATGATGCATCTCGATTCGACATCACCTCGGATGACCATGTTGGCTAGTAGGTTGCGCCGAGGAGCGAGCACACATTCTGGCAATGTTTTGGAGACAAACACCGGTTTTGCTTCTGGCGTCATGATGTGGAGAACGAATATGGCTTCAGGTCACCTCTTGTAATGATTCAAGAACTCTGGCGGAACAATGATAAAATGATACGCCACGGACACTGGCTATTGGCTATATTTGTTGTTTCTGTTGAAATGTACATGCCTGCAGACTCCCAGCATATTTTGGGCATGAGAGGACACCAATTGCAATTGTACCTTCAGTGTAGGCAGTTGATATGTTTCGTCAAATTCTGCTGCTCAAACTCAAGATTTAATCAAATCTTTTGGATAGGAGCTACTGGACCACCATCGTACAGCCTAAACCCTGTGTTCGGTAATCAGCAGTTTGACATCGATGAAGATGTGAAAACAATGGTTGAAGATTGGCTTCAGTTACAGGCGGGTGATTTCCACGACCTAGGCATATAAAAACTTGTCGAACGCTATGCTAAACGTTTAAGAGGCCTCATCCCGGCGAAATTAAAATACCGCTAATTTTACAGTAATTATGTGATATCTTCAAATAGATAAAAGATAATTGAAATGTGGAACAAGAGCGCCTTAGATAATATTATTTTACATGAGATACTGTTATCACGACTCACTTATCTGCTTTCGATTT
The DNA here is from genome assembly GCF_964235325.1 of Thermobia domestica. Lineage (NCBI taxonomy): Eukaryota > Metazoa > Arthropoda > Insecta > Zygentoma > Lepismatidae > Thermobia > Thermobia domestica. The sequence continues at coordinate 320,080,537 of NC_137458.1, forward strand.
CCATCCATTTAAAAAATCGGCATTTATTTTCGCATTTCTAAACGGCTAAAAACGGAAAGCCACTAGGTAACTTGTGATAACGGTATCTCATTTAAAATGATATCGTCTAGGACGCTCTTGTTCAACATTTCGATTATCTTTTATCTATTTGAAGATAGCACATAATTACTGTAAAATTAGCGGTATTTTAATTTCGCCGGGATGAAGCCTCTTAAACAAACATGATAAATATGCAGAAAAGTAACTGAATGTGTATAGAGGAAATAACCGAAAATGTGGGCACTATCTTTATTAGCATTGTCGCTATTGACAATCGGATCTTACTTAAAAGTAGCCCTTGTTAATTGAAGTAATAAATTTGATATACTTTACTTACTTACCTATATAAATAATAATTTTGCTAGGGATTCATAGCCACAACCTTCATCTATTTATTAGAAAAAACGTTAGTTTCCGATTAAAGTAGTTTTGAAGATACAACTAACTTCAAGCACAAAAATATGTAATGTTGTCAGAATACAGATTCTGTTGAGAATCGGGAATTCAAGATGTATGCCTCAAGATGAAATGTCAGTATGTCGCATCTATTCAAGAAACTTACGTTTCAGCAAATGTTCATCCTTATATGCTGAAACATACGACTCCTAAACGCACACGCGACACCCCACCCAGAAACACACATCTTGAATTCAATTCTTGCCAGAATCTAAAATATGTTAAGAACTTAAGTCTTGAGGAACTCAACACAAGTTTTATGTCCCGTAGCTATAACATTGTCGTTACAAACTGATTAAAGTTAACGATAAATCCAGTGACTCATTGAACCGCCGCCTCTTTCCCAGGGGTAAAAGTGGATCTGAAAAGGTACACAGCAAAAAATGAGGTGTTGAAACGACACAAAATGACTACCACTTCAGCGTGTTACTTCAGTGTCAATTCAACACCAAGTTTTTTTTTTTTTTTTTTTTTACATTGCTAGCTGAGGCTAGCTACCTTTGAGAGGGTTACGCCCTCTTTTAGGGAAGAGATGTGAAGGAATTGAGGGTTGTGAGATCTCTGGTTGGTCTAAGTGCTTTATTGAATTTCATACTTAGCTGTTATGAAAGATGAAGTTAAACAAAGATCAACAGTACAACAAATGAGAAACACAATTGAGGTAACATATACAATAAACATAATCAGGAAATAGAAACTAGAGTATAATAACGCAATAGTAGAGTAATATAATTAATGAGGATGAAGTATGAGATGAGGTGCAAGCACAGGACAACACATAGGAACATATTAGTGGACGAATGCAGTTATCTTCTTGCCTAGGGGGACTCTAGGCTATGATGAGAGACATGATGAACCCAAGTTAGTATGAGAAAATCACTGTGCATGAAATGATGGAAAAATGAGAGGTGAATGAACATGAGTGACGTAATCGTTCAGAAGCAAGAGTGAGGGATCATCAGGAGGAAGCGTGTAATGGTATAATGTAAATAGAAGAGATAATGACGTGTGAAGATACCGTGCGGGTGTGGGATGTAGGGCTATGTAGTGCATTGTGTCGAAAAGTAGTGGATGTTGGGTTTGAAATCGGCGTCGTATGTAGGAGAGTCGAAGGGATTCAAGATGGTATTGCAAGGTAGGAAAATTTGTGCGTTGATAAAAGTCTTGTGTGGGGCTAGGTAATTTTATGCGAAAGGCAATGCGGAGAGCATGACGTTCGAGAATAAGAAGTTTCTTGTAGAATTTGTCTGATGCTGCAAGCCAAGCTGTGAAACCATAGGTGAGACTAGGACGGAGAAATACTTTATAGGTGTTTAAGACTGTGTGTGATTTGAGACCCCATGTCGTTCCTACGAGACGTTTAAGTAAGTTCAGACGATTATGCGCTTTGGTCACAACTGTTTTAAGATGTTGCGTCCAGGTGAGGTGTGTGTCGAATGTGATGCCTAGGTAGGTGACTGCCTTAGTAGCCCGTAGTGGAACCTCGTCCACGTGAAGAGATAGGTAACGGCGATTGCGGCGAACCTTAGTTGTTTTATTTGGCGGAAGAAAGATGATGGCCTGTGTTTTTGTAGCGTTGATGGTGAGTTTCCACTTCCGGCACCAAAAGCTGAAATCTGTGATGGCTGTTTGTAGGATATTATTTATGTGCTGGATGGATGTTCCTAGAGCGAGAAAGGCAGTATCATCTGCGTACTGAAAAGAATAGACTTGTTCTGGGAGACATGGCATGTCAGCAACAAACAGAATGTACAACAGTGGGGAGAGGGCGGAACCCTGTGGAACTCCGGATAGTAAGAATATGGGATGAGATAGATGTTCATTGATGGCAACATAAGTAAGACGACCTGAAAGAAAGTTAAAGATAAGCCGGATGTATGTTGTAGGAAGCTGAAGCCTGATTAGTTTATGAATATGTCCGAGATGCCACACTTTATCGAACGCTTTCTCGAGATCGAATAGTACGAGACATGATGGTTTCACTCTGTTATAGTGTGTGGTGATAAGGCTTGTGAGTCGTAAGAGTTGATCGTTTATAGAGAAAGAAGGACGGAAACCTGCTTGAGTGAGAGGAATGATATTTCTTGTGTTGAGGTAGATATGAAGGCGTTTGACGAGAATGCGTTCGAGGATTTTACTGAATGTGCTTGTGAGTTGGATCGGCCTATAAGAAGCGATCTCATGAGGAGGCTTATGTGGTTTTGGAAACATAAGTGTTTTAGACGTTTTCCAAGACATAGGAAAGTAGCCTGTACGGAGTATAAAGGTGAAGAGATTGGCGATGAGGATGAGAAGTGTAGAGGGGCACTCCCTGATCTGACGATAGGTGATATTATCGAAGCCTGGCGCTGTGTTTCGTTTACATTTTATGGTATCTGTGACCTCTTGGACAGTGATGGGTGCAGTAACATGTTGATCGACACTGAGTTCATGCATGGTATTGGGTTGCAAGAATGGAGAAGTGTCAGCTTTGTCTGCAACATGGGGTGTAATTCCAGGTGGTGGCGGTGTGAAAATGTTCTGCAGATGATCTGCAAAGGCATTTGCTTTCTCTGTATCTGTGTGAGCTGCGGAGTTGCTGATCAGAATGGGGTAGGGAGTTTTTGTGAACTTGCCGCATAAACCGTTGAACTTTTTCCAAAATTTGGTAGGATGACTGGTGGTAGACAGATTATTACAGGTTTTCACCCAACACCGGAGTTTATAGGCCCTGATGTAGTTGTGCACAGTTCTCTGCAATTGTTGATGATGGTGTAAGGCATCAGGATTTCGAGTGCGAATGTAATCTCGATAAAGTTGACGAGAACGTGTGATCATAGTCAGGTAATGTGGTGGCAGTCGAGGTTGATATGGAATATTTTTGGTGGTAGGAATGTAAAGAGTGCTAGCTTCCTGTATAGTAGAAGTGAGTGTATCGACAGTGCTGTAGAGGTCGTCTTCGGAAGCAGGCGATGAAAGATGTTGAGTGCGTTTAGTAAGATAAGAGCGATAGGAGTTCCAGTTAGCTTTATCAAAGCGAAAACAGATGCGTGAAGGCAATGGAGGACGAGGTGAAGCAGGAGAGTGAAGATTTATTGAGAGTTTAACAGGAGCATGGTCACTTCCCAGGGTATCAAGTACGGAAATAGTGCTACGAGTTATTAGATTGCTAGACGTAATAACGATGTCTGGTGTTGTGTCAGAGATTGGCCGAGTGGGTTTTGGTAACTGATGAATGGTTCCAGTGGTGTGTGTGGTGATGAAAGCTGCGAAATTGGTACGATCGTGATCTGAGCGACTGTGCATATTAAAATCTGCCATTATGATATAGTGGCTATAGGTGTTTGAAATATGTTGTACAAATTGTATTGGGAGAGGATTGCCAGGCCGGATGTAGATGGTTGCTATGGTAATGATAATTGATTTGAAATATACAGTGGAAATGATATATTCGGGTAATGGTGTATGAGTATAATAGAACTGACGGTAAGGCAAGTAAGGGGAGAAACCAACCGCTACGCCCCCATTAGCGCGCTGTGCGGGCTGTAAATTGTCTGCACGTAAAATGGTATATCCTGGTAGGCGACATGGAGTTGCTTTGGTTAAGAATGTTTCGTTTAAGAGAAAAACTGTTATATGTTCCTCGAGTAGCAGGGTTTGAAACAAAGGTTTGTTTTTAGTAAAGGATCGGATGTTCAAATAAAGAAAGTTTAGAGCCATGATGAAATTAAATTCAACCGGTTTGAGGTGTTGGAGAAGCATGAAAATGCACTGAGTTTCCAGAGTATGTTGCTGTGAAGTGAATATGAAATGTTGCTTTGGCTGCAAGGGTGATTTGCTGTAAGATGTGTGGCCGGATGAAAGGATGGATATTTTGCAGTGAAAGAGTAAGAAAAGTAAGGAGTTGATTTATTGTGACTGGGGTATCTACTGTGGGCGGAGGGGTGGTAACAAGCGATGTGGTACGCAAGGGTACAACCAGTTCCGGATGTTGCGGCGTTGGGTCCGGTTTTGCTTTACATTTATAGCTATAAGTAGGGTGGCTGTCCGGACATGTAGAACATTTCGCTGGTTGGTGCAAATTAGTGCATAAACGAGTTGAGTGTGGTCCTGCACAGTAACCGCATTTGAAGTCATTCTTACAGTCAGCTGTATTATGCGTATTATATTCTTGGCAGCGTTCGCATCGAACTGGTAAGGGTGCCATTGAACGCGATGGTTCGACTCTATGTTTACGGTTATATATGAAAGCTCCATGTGCAAGCAAATCGTCGATTGTCTCCTGATGGGGTGTGAGGATGCGAATCATGAAAGTGGGCCCACGATCGTTACGAATTCTGAGTACTTTAGAAATGGTGTAGCCTTCGAGTTTTAGTTCATCATGAACTTCCTCGTCTGTGTAAGACGGGTCGACACCTCGGATGACTACAGAAAGAAGCGAGGGTCTCCGTGGTGGAGGGGGTTGCTTGCGTGTCGAATTAGTGAGATTGGTGATTTCGGCTTGTGCTCCGAAAGTATCGATAGGCATTTTGTTTCGAATTGTCGTGTATAGATCAGGGTCAGAAGTTTTAAAGATATAGCCATTTCTTGTGTGCACTATTTCCCTGATGGCAGCACGTGGAAGATACTTCCTTAGTTGGAGTGCAACAAATTTCTCATTTGAGAACTTCGTGTCGTAATTGCGGAGAAGGATGGCAAAAGATGACTGAACAGATGGAGGAGTAGAATCTGCTGGTGGTCCTATATCCATAGCGTCAGTGGTCGGGTATTCAGTATGATGCTTTTTCTTCGGCGGTGAGTTTTGAACTCGGGCAGCATAGCTACCCTTTGATTGAGGCGACCTGGATCGGACTGATATAGAAGATTCGACAGATGCGCAAGAAGTTTGAGAATCTTTCCGTTGGCGAGAGCCAGAAACATTCGCTTGTGTCTTTGATGATCCCTTCCGTGGCCCCACCTTCGTGGGACAAACAGATGGTCCATCGACAACAGTAGGTAGATTCGTGTGTCGTCCGCTAATTCGTTTACCAGGTTTCGTGCCATGATCCGCCATAGTGAAGTCTATCTGGTGGGCAGATGCCCAAATGCTGTGTATACGATGTGATGTGATGATAGCAAGGTTGGACTACCCGTTTGGATAGTAGTCCAGGTAAGGCAGTTCCCCTATTAATGCAGTGACACTGTACACCCTTGGCTGAGATAAGTCTGATGAACAGTGTCCTGAAAAAACGCGGAGAAAAGCCCGGGATCAGGAGTAGGAAGGTTTTCAAAAACCGTCACCGTTCTAAGTAGGTGGCGCTTCAGAGGCAAACCTCTGGAAAGTATCGACACCAAGCACATTGCTTTCAGAGCATATCAAAATAACTCGTTACTGGTTGTGAGCATTTGCATTGTTGTTTATTGATTGGTATGAGCAAAGCTTTGCGAAATATATTTCCCATTTAAAACAAGTAACTAATAACAGTCTATGTTTTCTGTAATCGGTCATAATAATATTGTTGTAACGCTGTGAATCATCTGACAATAGTTACACAGATAGCAGTGCTCCCATCTGTTTTCTTTATGTTATTCTTGTGTCTTAAAACATATGAACAGAAGATGGCAGAACTGTTGCCTATGTAACTGTTGTCAGACGATTCACAGGTTTACACACTATTATTGTGACCGATTACAGGGAACAAAGAACATTATTCGTTACTTGGTATAAGTGCCAAATATAATTTGTAAAGCTTTGCTCATATTAAACGATAAATGCCAATGCAAATTCTCCCAGGTAGTAACGTGTTATTTCTGATATGCTCGGAAGGCGATGTGCTTGGTGCTGAATTAGCACACAAGTAACACGCTAAAGTGGTAGTCATTTTGTGTTGTTTCAACAACTCATTTTTTACAGTGTAGGGGGAAGCATGACGTAAAGCCCTACCCCGTGCCTATCTTTGCCCATTGTAGTTTTTTAGAAAGTAGAGGACGCCACTGATACTTTCTGGAGGTGGACGTCCCTCCGAGTTCCCTCTCACTTTTACCCCTGCTCTTTCCGTATTTGTTCACAAATCAAGACAAAATAACTAATTATATTATTACTACATGGCAGATTTTAGGTCAAAACCTATTTTCCTTTGTTTATATTCCAGAAAGAACAAGTAACGTGAATGTTTCATTGCAAATGTAGCCACTGATCAAATGTAATATTGCGTTAAATAGCTCACTTTGCTTGTTAGAACTTTTTTTTTCCTAGAATAAGCCATCGCAAGTAGAATAAGCGTTACTTCGGCAGAAAGAAATGTTTTCAAGCAGAAGGAAATAATTTTGTGGCCATTATCATTGTGCATCCATATTGTAAATATGTGCAAGGTTGGAGGACAGAGGGACGCAAAGACACTAGTATTGAAGGCGTTACCGTGTAGATGATGTTAGCCAAAATAAATGAGTTTCTTGTTGTCGACAGCTCGTCAATCTGCACGTAAGCATGTGGATAAATTGGGAAAATAGTATGAAATGACTCAGATAAATTGTTACTCATTGCTTTAAGTTTGTCTTACGATTATCTTTTATCTACTTACAAAGGATATACAGATCTAATGGCAAATTTTTACGCTTTAACAGTTAATAATCAATTACGTAGAAAATCCTATATATTATTCGCATTGTCGCTCTCAACCCCAACAATGTATCTCTTGTTCTTCAACTTTAGAACAACTCAATTTGAAGGAGGGAATATTGACGAAGGCAAACGCATGAATAAATACACATTCAAATTACCATTACCAATACCAGTAAAGGGTAGATAGGGGAAGGAGTGCGCCATACGTATTGTGAATGGAAGTCGTAAGAATATTATGGGTTCCAATTACATCTAATCCAATAAAACCTCAAGCACCCTTGTGTTCACAATGGTCATTAATTTTCCGTTGTATTGACATTTGTACGTACAGAGTAGAAGGCTCAGATGAGAGAGGCTAATTCAAAGCAAAATTGGGAAGGGGATGCCTGCTCTTACTACTCTTCTGATAACAGTGGTGCCAAGTCAGGAAATAAAACTCTCAAGTACAAGTTTAAAAAGTGCGATTACTTCATGCTTTATGTTGTCCACGAGAAGAGACAAGAAGAGAAAAAATCTTTCAGTTTAACGTCCCACGATTATGTCTGTTAGGCTAAAGAGAGATGGATGATAAAGTCAAGTCAGGCAGGATTTCGTAATAGGGGGGGGTCCGTGACGAAATACTGTGGTTATCACATCAGGGGCTTGATCAATCTAAAGTATTTTACTGGCAACATACAAATATTGGTTTGTTAGGACAATAGAATGTAAGTATATGTAAGTATTTTAATAACAAACTATGAAGAAATCTCAAGTAAAGGAATATAAATGAGTCGGAGGTCATTCAAACTCGGTTCTTCTTGTCTTCTTCTTTTTCGTATCTCCGTTTAATGCCGTCAAGGATAGCGACAAGATCTCTTTCCGCACTAAAGACATCCTATAAAATGGATTTGTGTTGCCGTGAAATTGAAAATTTCTTGAACAAGTGTAGCTGGAATCTATGTTGCCAAGCTCATATTATTGGTGATTTTGGGCATTTCTTAAGTTCTTCTGAGAGTCTATCCGATCAAACCGGTTTATCGATCGTCATTTCTAGTCCATATTATTAGCATGGAGCTAGATGGAATTCGGAATACTCCGATACAATAATATCAATTTTCAACTTGACGCCCCACACTTCGTTTCCTCCACACAAAAGCTTCTCATAAGACAGAGTAACGAAACGCTTGCTGTAGCTTTATATTTTTAAGAGTCTTCATCCCAGCGAAATTAAAATACCGCTAATTTTACAGTAATTATGTGATATGTTCAAATAGATAAAAGATAATTGAAATATGGAACAAGAGCGCCCTAGACAATATTATTTTGCATGAGGTACCGTTACCACAAGTCACCTAGTGGCTTTCCGTTTTCAGCTGTTTAGAAACGCGAAAATAAATGCCGATTTTTAAAATGGCTCGAAATCGAAAGCAGATAAGTGAGTCGTGATAACGGTTTCTCATGTAAAATGATATTGTCTAGGGTTGTCTTGTTCCACATTTCGATTATCTTTTTTCTATTTGAAGATATCACATAATTACTGTAAAATGAGCGGTATTTTAATTTCGCGGGGATGAAGACTCTTAACGCAGATTCTTCTTTGTTTCATCCTCCCTTATTATTTTTACCCACCCCTTGGCTACGTGCCTGAGTCAAGTGAATGATGATGAATGAATTGGTGGAATGAGAATGTAGGAAGAAACGGAAGTACTTCGAGAAAACCCACAGACACGATGTTGTCCACCACAAACTTACTTGACAGGAGATCGAACCAGGGTAAAGGCTCTACCACTGACCCACCTTGGTCCCCTAGACAAGACAAGAAATAAAGAGTTTTCTCGTCTCGATTCTCGGAGCTTTTCTCGTCTCGTTTTCGATTTTTTGTAATCTTCTTTTGTAAAGTTATGTATAAAATGTGTGCTCTTCTTTTTTTTCTTAATTTCATCTAGAAGTTATTAAAAGATTCCGTGTTACGAGAAGTCCACGATGGGTGAGATAAAACAGCATTTAAACCATATTTATTATTGGAGTATATTTGATAATGACTAGGGATGGCCAGAACCGGTTCCTGTTGGAACCGGTTTTCGGGTCTGAACGGATCCGGTTCTAGAAGATTCGGTTCCGGAACCGGTTCTTCAGATCCAAGTCTGGAACCGGTTCTTCGGATCCAGGTCTGGAACCGGTTTTCAAGATCCGGTTCTGGAACCGAGTTTTCGGATCCAGGTCTGGAACCAAAACTTTCTAACGATCCCTACGCTAAACACGAGCTGCTGGAAGGCTGTGAACAGTATGCTAGATGAAATGGTGGAAGTGACAGGCAGGCGCCCAGGCGGGGGCCGCTTGTCTGATTTGGCTAAATACACTGGGTAACTGGCAAACTTGATGGTTAAACAGGCAAACTGGCCAACTCATTTGGCTAAACACCCACTGGTGGACCAAAATAAAAACAAAAAAAAAAACTGGTGGCCCAAAATTTTTTTCTGGGGGCACAAGCGAGTCTGGGCGGGGAGGGGACAAGTGCAGGTCCTCTTTGCAGTGTTTTGAAGGTGAAATTTGTGCCTCCTTTACGGTTCTTTGGGGACTTTCGGATCCAGGTCTGGAACCGGTTTCTAAGATCCGGTTCTGGAACCGGGTTTTCGGATCCAAGTCTGGAACCGGTTCCTAAGATCCGGTTCTGGAACCGGTTTTCGGATCCAGGTCCGGAACCGGTTCTGAAAACCGGATCTCCGAGAACCGATTCCGTGAGGAACCGGTTCCGCCGGAACCGGAACTTTGTGGCCATCCCTAATAATGACTTGCGTATTTCTAAATGTTAATAAATAAATGTTCCTCATTATGATCTTACAATTATTTCTTCAATTGATAAGAGTTTGTTTTTATGAATCATGTAACACCAAACCAGTGTTTGAGTTCTAAGACCTGGATGAATTACTGTTACCCTGTTGGTTACAAGACTCATGAAATTTCTCATCTCGTTTTCGAGACGAGTCTTGTCTCGGATTTGAAAATGTACTGCTCCTCTCGACTTTCGTCGGCAACGTTGTTCGACATTCTGAAATGTCAAAATGCGGAGACTCATCCGCCTGGCTACCTCGTTATCCAACAACAAGATAAGGTGTACCGGTACATAACAACATATTAAAAATGATGAAATACCAGGTGACATTTTCGCCGTTCCCAAGAGGTTCATCCAAAACATGGCTGAAGTAGCATTCTTATTGGCCACGTACCGATGACGTCACCTACTACTACTACTACTACTGCTGCTGCTTTTGCTATGGATCTCTATAGTACAAGGGCAAACTTATTTTAATGAAAGAAGTTTAATGGAAATTTTAAAAAAATAATCGTTAAATCACTTTCTGAATATTATTTTTAATATTATTTTAACAAAAGAAGTGTTATAAAAAATTAAAAATAACTTTCCTTGGGCAGGAGGCAGGGTTTGAACCCAAGCCATAATCGATTTTCTTTCCTAGCATATTGCTCCAGCTCATTCGGTCAGAAGGGCCGACAGCAGCTGGCGTTTATTTTGTGCTATATCTATGTCATGACTCGTGATGTCTTATCTGTATCGGCCAATCAGATCAGAGGATTTGTGAAGTTCTTGAGATCCGCGAAAATGCTACCAGGTGATTTGTTTGGCCGCCATATTGGAAAATGGTCGCCAAACCGTTATTTTAGATAACTGGTTCTCACTTTAATAGCTATAACTCACGTTGTATTTGCATTATTGATGTTATTTTTACTTCATTTGAATAACAAAGGACTACGCTTACAGACACTTACCAGTCTACTACACTTGGAGGAAGTAACGGAGGGATTCTTTCTAAAAATTCCCAAACTTTCCCTTCTTCCGATTACTTTCTCTTAATCAATTGACCATCTCGTCCTCTGAGAGTAGCAATTAAACTTACATTAAATACAATATAATACCCAAAATATAGCTTCCAAGTTTCTTTGGGATCATAATGACAGAAAAAAAATAACAAATATTTATACAACTGGTGCAGCAGGGTTCTATCAGAGGCCAGTTTACCCCTAATCGTAGGCAAATCATCACAAGTCACCAAATTCTCTCTAATTTATCAATAGTAAGACTTATAAGGAATAAAAACTCTGATAACGTGCACAGTCTACAATAGTTTCAATTAAAGAGGCTTTTACAATGTTTTGATGTATCCGAAATGATAGGCAATCATAATTGTAGAATTCGTTAAGAACAGAGTGCCTTTTTTCAGTACACAGTGTTTCTAAATGCAGTCTGGATTTTCAATAACGATTATTACTTTTCAATTGTGTCCACGTTCGTATTTTCATCGGGATTGATTTCCTCATAATAGGAATTGGTACCACCACTGCGATTACAATCTACACAGCGAGGTACATATCAGTCCTATTTTTCTGCACTTGAATACGCGTTCCCATCCCATCTCACACCTACAATATATAAGTTAAAATAGAGAGTCCAGAGCTGGAGCTTTCACTGTTATGATTGGTTCCAAATACTTTTCAATCCTCTGCGATCCCCAGAAAGTAGGAGATACTGTAGTTTGTTATCCTTCCAGAGTTGTACCTGATGGTAAACCCGAAATAAGTGCTAATGGGCTGCTGCCTGGTAGGTTGCAAAGCTTCCAACTGAATTTCAATTGTGACGGGATATCTCAATAGCTTTCATGAATACTCGATAACGCAGCTAACCTAATGTAAGCACTGACCTTTCAGCACCGTACAAAGTAAGGAGAATCAATTCACCAGGAGCAGTGACGGATTCAGGGATCGCTTTCTCATTGTTGAAAATGTTGACTTGTTTCTGTAGATCTTTGCGTTTCTTCAGCAAATGGTATGCCTTTTACTTTCCTTGGCTGATCGCACCTGTGACAGCATATAAAAATGCTAAATGTGTTTTAGAATGGGTTTTAGAATGGGTTTTTCCTCTGCATGGTTTAATAAATGTAACATCTATAGAGGTAACCAAGAAAGATCTGTCGCTTCTTCATCCACCAACTTCGAACATCGATATGTCATCTAAAACGTACCTGGAAGATCAAAAATAGTCCCTATTAGCATCGACGACCTTCTGCAAACGTTCTGGAAGGCCATGGATTCCATCGCGGTAGAACTTTGTGGGTCGTGAAGCGAAGAAGGTATCAAGTGCATTTAGCACCTCTACTACGGATTTGAATTGGCGTCCTCTAAGGTGATTCTCCAAGGAATTTAACAGGTGATAATCGGACGGGGCAATGTCCGAGGAGTATGATGGATGCAATAGTGTTTCCCATCCAAGGCGTAGAATGGTGTTCCCGGTCATCCTAGCCATGTGAGGCTTAGCGTTGTCCTGTAGCAGGAGATCGATTCAGAAGTGCTGGCTCCAGTTGAACACGGTTCAACTGCTGACAGTATACAGTTGCATTGATCCTCTGATCAGCTGGTACCAGTTTCCGATGCACTATGCCGAGTAGTCCACCAAACACACAGGAAGATCTTCTTGTGATACAATGCTGGTTTCGGCTGTTTTGGAACCAGTTAATGGAATGCTAACCAATGCTGACGGCGCCCTGGAGCCTTGTACAGGACCCACTTCCCATCACATGTGAACACCCTGTCCAGAAATGGCTCCTTTCTCAGACGAGACAGCAAAAAAACACAGGTATCTGCTTGCATTGCATTCTGGCCCGGAGTCAAATCATGTGGAACCCATCGACTCAACTTGTAGTGCATCCCAAGCTGATGGCGGAGCTGCCGAATGATTTCTCCACTCACACTGAATTCTAGTCTCAGTTCCTCACATGTCTGGCCACTGTTCGCCTCATTTGCAGCCTGAAGATCTTCATTTTGTACATGTGTTGGTCTTCCGGCACGTGGTGCGTCTTCGAGTGTTTCGTCACCGTCCTTAAACTTGTTACCACCGATGCACTGTCCGCGTAGTCATGACACCCTCACCAAAGACCTGGCATATCTTCCACTCCGCTCCAGCAGTGTTTGACCCCAGTTTGAACTCGTGCAGCATACACGCCCTTATGACGCTCTGTGGAGGTCCCATGTTCACTCTGTGTCCTTACGCAATTTCAAGGTGTAACTGAACTGCCACAACCACCCACACCAACAACTGATCTTCACCTTATTCGGATTCAACTCAAGGTGTGAGGACCAATTGAACCAGCCTGCACAAAAAGCGACCGAGCTTTCTTGGTTACTTTTATATTTCCTCATTTGCTAATAAGGCCAAAAGTACAAGGAGATCAATATCTTCCCCAATAATTGATACTGGATGTGGCTGTTAGAGAGAGATTTCTGTTGCTGTTCGCACAATCTGGGTATCTGCATCGGCAGAGGCTTGAAGAACACTGATGCCAGCAGCCGTGAGATGCTTAGAAAGTATTTCAATAAATCTAGATTTGTTCTTCAGATTCGCAAGGAACTTCTCTTGAGATGTGACAACTGGCGTTGAAAAAGTAAACATAACAGTTGGAGAACGTAGCTTGACAGAACGCCTTACTCACTCTGTGCGTAGTCTAGGAGTAGTACTTAACGAAGTTTTTTATATGTTATCCCGATTCTATCACAATGATTTCAATTAAACTTGGATGTGATATTATGTGTATTATAGTGTATTTAATGTAAGTTTAATTGCTACTCTCAGAGGACGAGATTGTCAACTGGTTAAGAAAAAGAATCGAAAGAAGGGAAAGTTTGGGAACTTTTAAAAAATACCTCCGTTACTTCCCCCATGTAAGCGTAGTCCTTTGTTATTTGAATGAACTAAAAGTAACAACAACAGTGCAAATACACCCTGTTTCAAAAAGAATATACGTATTACGAAGAAACATTTTGTCCAAAACTATCGATCGCTGCGCCTCAGCTCGGCTATTGGAGAAAAGAATACATAGTCTAGTTTATATTAATAGCCGCTAGATGTCAGTTGTCTTATGTTTTGCTTCATAACCGCCATATGTTTAAAATGGCTACTCCGCAACAGAAATCATTTTGTGTTCTCGAGTTTGCGAAGCGCAATTCCGTGATTACAGTGTACAACGTGAGTTATAGCTATTAAAGTGAGAACCAGTATTTTGCATGCGCTGCGAACATCAGAACAAGTTGAGTTGCAATAATCTAGTCAATATTGAGCTTCGAAGTGATTCAATCTACCATTTTTCAGTTTCCGTAGGGCTTTAAGAGAAGATGGGAAGTATTATTGGGACGCTGAATCAGTGCTGATTATAGATTTCATCCGGGGGGAATTTTAACACACATAATGATTGGACACAATAATTCTTGTATATTAGGAGTAGGGGATTTAGGATTTAGATTTCTGGGCTTTCGGCATCTATGGCCATGTTAGCCCGTCACGTATGAGAGATGGCGTCCCTCGGCAAGTACACGACAGGCCCGTAGCCAGCCCAAAAATTTAGGGGGCACCGGTAGAAGTTAGGGGGCTCCACCCAATCATATTATACTTCATCACCATATTATAGTTCATTTGCAAGCCTACCGTGAAACTTTTAGGGATGCCAGTCAAAGTTTAGGGGGCCCCGGGACCCCCGTGGATACGGGCCTAGTACACGATCCGGGGAAAGGGAAGGAAGAAAGAATTGGAGAAGGAAGGAAGTGGCCTAGGACCTATATGTTAGATACCCTCCGGTATTTGCCTGGTGTGAATGTGGAAAACCCAGGAAAATCTCATTCAAGATGACTGGCCTGAAAAAGCTATTTATACTTTTTCGATCGAGTGCCCCCACTGGGAATCGAGCCCGGAACCACTCGTTCCGACGGCGAGAGCGTTAGCGACTACGCTACGTGGGGTCACTATATTAGGATGCGTCAGTTTGAACTGAAACGACGAACACTATTAGTTTGACGTAACGGACAATGAATTTTCTTTATGTGATAGATGTAAAAATTATATTTTAAATTTCCACTTGTTTCAGTACAACTTACAGTTCATTTACACTCTCACACATAAAAGAATTCCTATATTGTGTTGACTCTTTCTTTTAAATGTATATCTTAATAAATAAACATACAGATTGTTCCATTTAGAAACATTTCTAAAGATCGCACTATCTGACGTCAGTCAATACGTACTGTCTTTCTTCACGCTGCATTCGATTCGTTGAACTAGGAACCCAATGACCAAAGTCTTCCAACAAAACCGAAGAAGTCTGTGGCTATTTGAGAATGTTTTTTCGAAGCGTTACCCCCTACAGCAAACGCGATCAAGGAGGGTATTTGGTAACTTTACTTTCGCCAGAATTATAAATCATACTGTGAGCCAGTCAGGGTTTCCAGGTCTTTTTTGCTAAGTCCAGGTCTATAATAGTAGAGTTCCAGTACTCTGCACAAAGCATCTTCAAAGCAGCTGTTTCTTGCTAAAATCCCATTGCCTGGCAACCAGGAGCGGATCCAGGATAGACTTTGGGGGGGGGGAGGATTTAATACTGCTACTTAGAACTACTTTTAAGAGCTCCAAACTCTGGGGTGAGTGTTATTTATATATAAAATAAGAAAGTTTCCTCTCGATCACCACCACCCCTGGATCCGCCCCCTGCTGGCAACACGTCTTTCCTTTTTTCTCCTTCCTTTGGACATATTTTAAACAGCAGGAAGTCTATTGTTCCGAAACGCACCAAATACGCCCAAGCTGACGTTTTCTCCGCGCTTTCGCGTTTGTGATTAGCCATCCCCATTTAAATACATGGTCAGCGTATTCCAAGCGTACGCATGAGCAAGAAAAACACTTTGCAAACGCTACAAATAGCCGGGGACGAAGAAGTCCTCAGGAGGAGACTCCGATATTCCCTTATTAAGCCAAATATTCTGCGCACCGACTTTGCCTAAGCTAAAGGGGCAATACGTTCTGGATTACATGTCCATTTTGGTAGACGCCAACGAAGAATGCGTTGTCTAAAAACTTTTATTTGAGAACATTTCGATTATTGCTGTCGTTTTCACATTCAGTTTTGTCCGAAGTCACAATACTGACCATAGTCTAAATGTTAGAATTCAGAGGACGCCGAAAGGACCATCTATGGAGAATCATCAACCGTACAAACCAATGTTGTGTACACTTTTTCTATCCTACCTATGGATCAAAAGATCCAATATATTTCAGGCAAAAAATTTCTTGTAGGCCTTATATCTAGAGAATTACATATAGTATAGCCAAACCCAAACTATCACTTAACTACGTGTGATGTGCTTATTCCGCTATATATATATATATATAAAAGCTCGATTTAGTGGCCGTTCAAAAATTTGTGGCCCCTGATCCAAGAACTAATTATATTCCAAGATCGCAATCTTCTTATGTATTTTTTTAATCAATCCTAAAGTTCTTTGCCAAAAACCCATCTTTTGATCCATTTTTGCATCATTCCTAAAATTCTTGTTAATTCAATTAAATTTGTATAATTTACGGAAGAAATATGTAACTTTTTTCACAAGAACATTATATGAGCAATCATGAGTTCTTTACCTCTGACAAATAATGTCACAAAACGAGATGCAAAATGTATGCCTGTAACCACGTAACACTCCATATAAGCAAGCCATGATAAACTTATGTGCTATGTCAAGGTAATGTTCCATTGCAAGGTAACGGTTTAATTTCTTCTTACATACGACAGTAAGATTTTTATAACGTACAGAAGAAATGTGTAAAGAATTTTTTTTTAGACATTCTTGTATACACGTAGGCCTATACTCAACGTCGCTGATGCGCCTTCTAACTACAGATGCACTACCGCGCTACAGTGTGAGCAATAGCGTACGCAAGAATTTATTTCGGGAGGGGTCCAAACTCAATATGAGGATATTTTATATTAAAATTCCTAAAATTGCCCCTAAAATTAGGCTAAATTTACACAAAAGTCGAAATTTCGTGGGGGGTCCGGACCCCCAGGACCCACCCCTGCGTACGTCATTGAGTGTGAGGCACGTGCTCCGTCCTCAACGCTGATTCGGTTAGATAGCATTCGTATCTTTTAGTGGCAATCTAATAAAGGTTGGTTTGTATTTTAGAACTGTAGTGTTTGTAGGTTGTCATCATTCTGTATTTATAACCATAACGGTTAAGTCCTCCTAAAGTAAATCTACACCAAGCGCACTTAGCAATGCAACTCCTTCCACAAGAAATAATTTATAAGATAGTAGGAGCTCATTTCCTGACGAAAGAAGTACATAAGTAATGAAATCAAATATATTGACCCAAAATAGGATAGCACGATCAATTCTTGTCCTTTACACATGGACGGAATCGAAGCCACGGCCCTTGAACAGAATCGCTTACGTTAATCTTTCAGCCACACTTCGATTGCTTTTAAAGTAGCTTTCTCTTCATTGAGAACACTCGTCCTGAGGGTTTTTCCATAACACAATGTGACAGCTTAGTATGTTTGTAGATGCATTCTGGTGGAAAATCGGCTTTTGTGCTGGTAACTCTTCCTTACACAAACACTTGTCCTCTCCAGAATAATGTTTAACCATATGGATACTTGTATTGAGAGCCTCCTCATTCAAAAGCCACCCTTCCACTTCATCTCCCCTTCATTCAATTCAACACAAGGGGCAGCTTCCCTCTCTATGGGCCTGGAGGCATGCTTATGCTGCCATCTGTGGATTCTTGTTATAACTAATAGGTTTAATCTTTCAAATGTGTACTTATCACTTCGGTTAACCAAAGAATAGATACATATTATATTTACAATGTTTTCATTTTTAAAGGGGGAGGAGGTGGCCTAAGGTAACCTCAACTGTAATTTCAACTTTTTTCCTGTTCTTACGAGAATCTACAAATTTTCAAGGTACTGATTTGAACCATAACACCTAAAACTTGAAAATCTGAAAGATTTTTTTTATATAAGTTTACTTTAGGCCTGTATAAAGAATGTTAACCCATGTTAAGCAGATTATGTTAACCCATAAACCAGATTATGTTATATTAATTTAATTAGGCTTTGAAAATGAAATGAAATATTTAGTTTAACTTCCCATGTTATGCACTGAGACTGATGATGAGTAATGAATGAAATGGTGGAACAAAGAAACGTTAGAACCCCGAGAAAACTCACGCACACGGTGTTTGTCCACCACAAAGCTCACTTGACGCGATCTGGGATCGAATCAGGGACCTCTCGCGCCAGATGTGAAGGATCTACCACATCATCTATTTAGCCTTTGGTAAGTATAATTTACAGAAAATAGGATTAGCTTATGTATTGTAATTTACGTTATAATCATTAGATTTTTAAAATGAAATATTTAACTTCCCAAGATGTTATCATTTTAGGCTAAAGGGCACGGATGATTAATTAAATTGAATGATTTGAAAAGAATTGGTGGAGTAAGAATCCTGTCCACCACAAGCCCATATGTT
This sequence comes from Thermobia domestica, assembly GCF_964235325.1. NCBI lineage: Eukaryota > Metazoa > Arthropoda > Insecta > Zygentoma > Lepismatidae > Thermobia > Thermobia domestica. Next base: position 320,098,962 of record NC_137458.1, read on the forward strand.
CTGATATCGAGCCAATAACCCCTGGCATCAGAGGTGAGCGTTACCTCTTTTTTTTTTAATACTCATTCAACTTTTTCTTACACTTGAAGTTCTATTGGACTCGAAAAGTTAAAGAGTTAAAAACCCACGGACACGAAGTTGACCACCAAAGTCACGTGGACTCCGAACGAATTAGGGCCCCTCGGCACTAGAGTTGATGGCTCTAACACTTTAATTTCTCTCTTTATATTTTTCAAGACTATCAGACTCAACAAGGACATGAATACAGAAGCATTCAGGACAGTTAGCGGCCATGTCCTTCAGATGAACAGCCGAAAACACTAGGTTGTTACCACCGACATCACTGAGCCACTGCACTATCAATAACGAAATTGTAGCTTTCAATAATCAAGGATAATGAAGTTGTAGCTATTAATAACTAAGTATAACGAAGTTGTCACTATCAATAACCAAGTATAACGAAGTTGTAGCTATCAATAACCAAGAATTGCAATGTTTTGACTATCAATAACCAAATATAACGAAGTTGTAGCTATCAATAACCAAGTATAACGAAGTTGTAGCTATCAATAACCAAGTATAACGAAGTTGTAGCTATCAATAACCAAGTATAACGAAGTTATAACTATCAATAACCAAGAATAGCAATGTTTTGACTATCAATAACCAAATATAACGAAGTTGTAGCTATCAATAACCAAGTATAACGAAGTTGTAGCTATCAATAACCAATTATAACGAAGTTATAACTATCAATAACCAAGAATAGCAATGTTTTGACTATCAATAACCAAATATAACGAAGTTGTAGCTATCAATAACCAAGTATAACGAAGTTGTAGCTATCAATAACCAATTATAACGAAGTTGTAACTATCAATAACCAAGTATAACGAAGTTGTAGCTATCAATAACCAAGTATAACGAAGTTGTAACTATCAATAACCAAGAATAACGAAGTTGTAGCTATCAATAACTAAAAATAACGAAGTTATAGTCATCAAAAAGCATTAATAACGAAGTTGTAGCTGCCAAAGATCATAAACAACTAACTGCTTATTCACACGTGGTCACCGAGTGACGTAACTGAATTGCGTCACTGGTTGTGAACCAGGGAACCGGCAGCAGACGCCGAGGTTTCTTGTTCTTTTCTGTCCCCTCCCCCTCTCCTGTTATGACCCAAATTATGGATGGAGTTGCTAGTGCATATAGAAATAGATGGAACATGGAGAAACACACATAGCCATTCCTTGTTCGAGATTTCAGTGTCCACTCGAATAAAGTTGAATTAGTTATTTTATGGACGTAGCCGGGGAGGCTGTTCGATTTTATTTTAGCTAGATATAATTTATTTATTATTTTTTAAGAGAATTATTCCAAATTGTTCCGACTTCCGGAACATTTTTTTTCTTTTTAGATATTTAGCACTGAATCCTTGCACTTGAGTGGGTTCCCTGGGTTCCGAAGGTGCTGACATGAAGGGGAATATTTTAGGTTCCCCGGACGACAATTGGCCTGAACGAGCTTGAATGAGGCTCCTGAGGATTCGCAGGACGGCTTTCTTTCTGCCAAAAGGCTTACCTTAGAGGAGGATTTGCATGAGAGCAATCCTGTCATTAAGACAATATATACATATGTATATTATTTCCATGCTTTTTTTTTTTTTTTTTTTTGGAGTATTGCAACTCCAAAGTCAAAACAAACTTTGTAATTAATTTCTCAATTTATATTCTTTTGCTAAACGCGCGTAATATTCTTCCACTTTCCAATATTTTTGTTTATATATTTTTATTACTTAGAGTTCAACTTCATTTCAACACCTAACTACAAGGCTATATGAGACATAGATCTACAAACCACAGTACCTGTTAGGGATGCGCACGAGACGAGTTGAGACATGATTTTCCTGACAAAATTCGAATCGAGACACGGCTCTTCCAATAGAGAAATATACATTTTTCGAGTCGAGACATCATTTTTACATCACATTTTCGAGACGAGACAGACACAAATCTTGTCTCGTGCGCATCCCTAGTACCTGTCACCGGAAATGAAATCCGACTCCTGCAAGGACAGCAAAGCTCTAAGCACTTAGCCACAAAGAATCCCATCAATATATGTTTGGTTTTGTTAAAAACATATTTCCTTCCTTTACTTCTTTCCTTAATGATTTAATAATAATAATAATAATAATAATAATAATAATAATAATAATAATAATAATAATAATAATAATAATATAATTCTTGTAAAGAAAATAAAAAGGACGCCAATAGTTTTTTCAAATTAATATGGAAACCAAGAATGATAGCAGATTTATACCACGTATGGTTTTAGCATAGAGATTAGAGTCGAGATCGAACAGAATAGATTACAGAAAACTGCTTCTCCCTACCTATAACCTTTTCACCTTATAGTAATCAACGTTTAAACCGGAAGTAGTTGATTTATACTACTTTCGGTTTGAATATAGGGTTAAGAGAGGAGATAGTACATATTCTCGGAATGCTAAATCGATTACAAAAACACTTTTCGCTATCTATTACCGTTTTTATTCTATGGCGATCAACACTGAAACCGGAAATGGTTTACTTCTGCCACTACCGGTTTGAATAAAGTGTTAAGAGAGAAAATGCAATGTATTCTTAGAATGCTAATTCGATTCCAAGGAAATCGAACTCGCTCTCTTATCGATTTTCCTCTATGTAGATTAATATTGAAACCGGAAGTCGAACTGCATTTTTACCACGTTCGATTGATCAATCATCTCCATTAACGAACTCGGACGAAATGCCATAATCGCTCCACATATCTATTGCAAAAACAAATATATATATATATATATATATATATATATATATATATATATATATATATATATATATAAATTTGGCATTTGTTCAAGAATTATCGGGGGAATAACGTACGGATGTACCAACAATACAATATTTTAAGTCCCGCTACGTGATAATAATAATAATAATAATAATAATAATAATAATAATAATAATAATAATAATAATAATAGAAGTCAAATTAAACAGTCTCTAAATAATAATTGATTTAGCAAGTGTATTGGCTTCAATCATTGGTCGTCAAGGCTAAATGAAATTTTAACATTGTACTTGCAGTAGACAGTAGCAAAGAGGCGGCTGAGTATGGTATACTGCACTTCCCCCGCACTCACCCCTGCGCATGTACTCCTCAACACCTTGTCACAATATCAATCTAGATAAATTTCAATGTCAAATACGTTCTTTCCCATGTGTACAAGGCAGGACTCTGAGCAATCACTTACTCTTCACCTCATTAACAAAAGCTTCGAATTTTCATTTCCTGAATGGTACTTAGTTTATAACATATATTTCTGCATCAAAATACAATTTTCATTCTTAATTTCTCGCAACCCACAAAAGCATGGCCCGCGACCCACACTTTGAGAAACACTGATTTAATACTTTGGAAAATAATTCTTTCTCGCGGTAGTTTTTACTTTTTTTTTACTAGCTTCTATGTTGTAGTGAAAAGAAAGTCAGAAAGATGTCTCTGTTATCAATGCTTAGTAGAGAGGAAGCTAGAGTCATCTATCGGATAACTTCAGAACTGCGTGCAGCTTCAGAAACAACATACAGCTGTAAATTGTCAACATTCTCCATTTTGCTTCCGTTCAATTGACGTTTTAAATGTGGGTGTGGTATCTCCATTACTTTAATATCAAAGCTTTTTAAATTTTGCTAGTATCGCATAATCTTTAAGTCTTCGTGCATGAAATGTAGTGAAGAGATCGCTTATTGTTGCCAAGGGGGTGTAGCTCAGTGGTAGAGCATTCGACTGCAGATCGAGAGGTCCCCGGTTCAATCCCGGGCGCCCCCTCTTAGTTTTATTATTTAGTTTCCGTTTTACAATAATCCCTTTCTAACTTCCAATACATATGCTAAGGTAACTAAACATGTTTCCATTACTGATTATTTCGTAGGTACTGCTCAAAGTCATATTTACATCCATAGGTATATATACCCGAATTAAATGCCCTGCACTAAACTCAACAAAAGAATTTGTCCAATCAGAGGGCGCATACTGTGTATTAAGAACAGCTATGTCGTTAGGTTTTCTACACCAGACAATTATTTAGTTACATATCTTAATCAGCCCATCTCACGATACTGAATTAAAATTAAAAAGTTATCACTATTGTAAATTAAAATTAAAATTAAATTAATTAAAATTAATTAAAATTAAATTAAATTAAAATTAAAAAGTTATCTATTATTATTATTATTATTATTATTATTATTATTATTATTATTATTATAAGCATGTTAGAGATTTATGAGTAATATTAGATGAAAAGTTGCTTTTTCAGAAAAATCTTCAGGTTGTAATCTCCAAAGCTAGGAGGAATTTAATAATGTTCAAATGGTTAAACTTTACTAATATTAAAACCTGCAAAATTCTCTATATGTGCAATGTCAGGTCTCATCTTGAATTTTGTACGGTAATTTGGAATAGTGAAGCAAAATATTTTAGTTCTTCGATTGAATCAGTTCAAAATTCATTCTTAGCCTAGTTAAAATGGAAGTTTAAAGAAAAAGGAGAGGCGATCTTGTCAGACATAAAGGTGGATCTTAATCTTACCTCTCTGTCTGATAGGCGTCGGCTCTTTGACTTGAAATTTTTTCATGTAATTCTGCATGGGGATTTTGTTCTGGAGAACTTTTTCTCTTTAAAAATTCCTCACAGAAACATTAGGAAATTTGTTCCGTTTATTAGTAATTATTTAATAAGATCTTCAATATATAAAAGTATATAAACAGCTAATAACCTTTATCCAGTTCTGGATGTGTTTTATAAGAGTTTCAAGAAGGTGCCTGAATTATTTTTTTTTTATTTTTTTAAATAAACTATGAAATGTCTTAGTATTTTTAGACTTGCAACTGGTTGTCTTAATTTTGTTTTGTATTTTTATTAAATACTGTATGGATTTGTTATATATATATATATTGTATTTTTCAAAATCAAATTGTATGCACCTTTTTAATTCTGAACATATACACATGTTTGTTTCTTATTTTTATTGTATTTCTGAAGGTCATTTTTGTAAAGTTTCTTAGATGCCATTTGAAAGATCCTTTTATGTTTTGATAGTTTTTTTTAATTCTCTCGTCTTTTATTTTCCTATCATCTTTTCTTTTCTTTTCTTCTATGCCTTATTCCTTCTTTACTACGTATACTGCACTTTTTTTTTAACTTGGTCATGGATTTTTACTTGTGTCATATGTAATCTTTGTTTAAATGCTTATTTTATTTTCGGCATTATTACTAGCTTTATGAATCAGTGTATTTTACTTGATGTGTTTAACTTAGAAATATTTATTTTCAATTTGTAATAGCAGCTACATAGTGTCTTTTTTTTTCTTTCAGTATTTTCTAAACTATTACAACTACATGGTAAATAATAATCTATTTTTGAATTTTATACCGTATACTTACCTTATATGGTGTACCTTTTCTATATGCAAGTTAATTATGCTTAATTTTTTTATTATTGTTATTTTTGTATTTCCCAGTTTGTAACAGATACAGCATGTTTTTGTCTTTTTTTAAACTAATATTTTATCCATTTTACCTATTTTTGTATAATCAGTTGTATGTTAATTCTATTTGCATGCGCCCTATGCTTGTAAAAACATTTTTTTTCCTTTGGGGCACTTGTGGCTGTAATGCTGTTTGCTTCCAATAAACATATTTCAAATTATTATTATTATTATTATTATTATTATTATTATTATTATTATTATTATTATTATTATTATTATTATTATTATTATTATTATTATTATTATACTTCCAAACTATGTTATGCATAAACGTTGGAAATCTTACAGAACGGCTTTGTCCGTCCATCCGTCTGTCTGTCAACAGACACCATATCAAAAACGGTTTTTAAAAAATATCGAGAAGCGTTTTTTGTAGTGGATGCAGCGTCCTAAAAATAGATTCCATCACATAGCTCAATCTTCTATTCAGACCGGAAGTGGTAGAAATTCACATTTCCGGTTTCAACATTGGTCGCCGTAGAAGAAACGGTTACAGATAGCAACAGTCTGTTTTTTTTTTTAATAGATTCAGCGTCTAAACCCACCACAACACTCCACCGAAGCCAGAAATGGTCAAAGTTTATAAGTACTTCCGGTTTCATTACTTGTTTCCATACAATAAACACAGTATAATAGAGACCTATCAAAAAGCTGTTTTTTTATGTATATTTAGGTTCCGAGGAAGATTTTTTTGTCTCAACTTTTATCCATCTGTTAAAAGCGGAAGTGCTGAAATCTACTATTTCCGATTATTATTATTATTATTATTATTATTATTATTATTATTATTATTATTATTATTATTAATAATAATAATAATAATAATAATAATAATAATAATAATAATAATAATAATAATAATAATATACGTGTTATAAAGGTTAGTGGTAACCCAAGACATACCAATATACGCCACTGGTTTTGTGGCGCTAGAATTCCGGAGAAAATACTGTAATTACTGCTTTGGCACAGAATACATGGGTTCGATTCTCGTCAGAACATTATGTGGTTCGGATTCTAAATTAAGCTGTAGGACAATGTCTCATTACAGCCACGATGCTAAAAGGGACCTAAATTTCAATTCAATCCAATAGGCCTACTGTGTCGATTGAATACAATAAAAAGAAGAGACCTAGGAATTGTCCTTATTCTAAGCCGCGAGATGAAATCAGGCCCGTAGCCAGCCCGAAAATGTAGGGGGGGCGGTGAAAGTTAGGGGGGCCCGATCCAAAAATATTAGTTCATCCCATATTATAGTTCATTTGCAAACCTATCGTGAAAATTTTAGAGGGGCCAGTAAAATTTTAGTCGGGGAGGCCCCCCTAGACCCCCTCTGGATACGGGCCTGGATGAAATCAAGAATCTTGGAGTGACATAGGAAACAGCTGCGCAAGATATACGATTGTGGAGAAGAATGCGAAGGATCTCTTCCTCTACATTGACTTAGGTTCGTTATACATACATTAATTTTTTGCATTAAAGCTTTTCGAATAGTTTCTGTATACATATGGGAATCTTTTTATCGCTAATAGATCGGTTGATTTGTTCTTAACAACCAATTATTACTTCTCGTCCATTAGCTGTAACTTTCATCTCACTCATTCTATTTGTAATTGCGTGAGAGTCTTAAAACCTGCAATTGGTGAGGCTGGAGTGGGAGGGATGCTTTCCTTTCTAATTCTTCAGACGTCAAAAGCTTCCTCAGCGTCGTCCGATTTATTACTTTTGAGCCATCCCACTTCATCAATTGCAACGTCTTTTGTTTATGGAGATGTTGACCTCTCTTCGTACTGTATAAGCAACTTACATACTCCAGCGTACGTTTAAGTGTACAACTGCAGCCGTTCCGTAGAAACAACTCTCGTGAAAGCAACTTCAGTCACGTACAAATGTACTTCATACGATTTGGAGTCGTAATTAATTAGTTATACGGTGCATAGTGGAAGCAAATGATGATTTTCTTCTTTTTATTTAGGGATAAATTAACTTCTATTCTTTAATACATTTCAACCCAACAACCCAGGCGTATTAAACTTAGAGAACACATTTCATGAAAATCAGAATATTTCATCAATAGTTCGTGGAATTAACAAATCGGTTTTCATTCAGTATACAAAGAGTGTTAAAAGAGTTAGTCTACGGCTAATCAATGCGTTCGCAACGCGTTTTTATGGCTTTGCGTACGCTTGCGATACGCTGACCATGTATTTAAATATGGATGGCTAATCACAAATGCGCTGCAAACGCGAAAGCAATAAAAAAAGCGCAGAATACGTCGGCTCTAGCGTATTTGGTGCGTTTTGGAACAATAGACCTCCTGATGTTTCGGAATCAGTAAAAAATGTCTAAAGGAAGAGGAAGAAAGAAAGACGTGTTGCCAGGCAATAGGATTTTTAGCAAGAAACAGCTGGTTGGAAGATCATTTGTGCAGAGTATTGAAACTCTGTTACTATAAAGTATGTGCGTGTATAACAAAAGAAAATTCATAAAAATACAAGGAAATTCCGGAAAATTAGCTAATCACAGAAAAATTTATGTAACACAATAGGGTTACATAAAAAAGAACTGGAAACCTTGACAGTATGATTTATAACTCTGACGAAGTAAAATTACCGAGTAGCCACCTAGGTCGCGTCGCTGCGAGGGGTAAAGCATCGGAAATGTATCCTGGTGTAGCCATAGCCTTAGTGTCCGCAACCATCCTAGTTGATTCCAAACTTCAAAATTGTAGTACAGTTATCAACAAAAGAAAGTAACATACTTCGTGTACATTGTACAGTGCGTTTACTGAATAGAAGTGCAGTTCGGCAAAGGATGGGTCACTATAAGTGCCATTTTCTGCCTAGCAATGGATTGTTATGAAAGTTGATACCTGTAATCTACACGATATTCTGCTTCAAATGTCGTTTAAATTTTGTTGAGATCATTTCCGGTTGTCCCCGTAGGGCGTTCGGAATTTACCCCTGACTCCAACCTTCGAAAAGTCGAGATGGGTACTTGATAAACGGATTTGTGTGGAAAGCGCCAACATGACGAAAAAATTCGTAATAATGTTTTGTTTCGCTGATGAAAATACATAAAATAACCAAATAGCAAGACCACAGGTGTATTTGTTACATTATGAGAGCAATTTGTTTAGGAAAAAGCGTGTTCGGTGAAGCTGTATTTCGCCATCAATATTTATTTTCGGAGTTGTAATAACAATAGAGTGGACACTCAGAACAACATAAAAAATATCCCAAACTGTAGTCTGATATCTCTACTTGAACATACTACAAACTGAGATTGTTCTGGAAATCCGCTATACATAAGAAAAAACACTATACATAAAAAAAAAAACCTTTTAGGATTTTTGGTAACTTTTGTTACCATGGCCTAGTATCGTCTTTGACCGCTTATTTAGGTTCTATAATAGGTATTTAAGTCGAGTTCTTTTACTAGTCAAGTCAAGGATGGTCCAAGAAACATCCCAAATGCGTTTTGGAACGGATGGTCAACTTGGCGGCGCCAAATGCGGGCGAAGGGGCGTGAATGTTATTTTTTCTTCAGGCAAATTTCAAAACTTTTTCACACATTTAGTTTTCACGATATCAAATTGGAACTTTGCATACGTATTGTGCGCACCTTTGGGTATTTTTCAGATTTTTCTGAGATCCCTACGTGAAACCGGGGCCGGGCCCGGGGGCGCAAGTGTTTTGAGAGAGTGATTTTTCATAAAAATCCGGTTTTTCCAGATTTCTCCGATTCAGGTATATGATAAAGACATGTGGGTAATACCGTTGGAAAGGGCTTCTGTTACTGAAGAAAATGGCGTTTAAGCCATGACTCTAGGTTTAAACCATGACAGCAATGACGCAGTACATTTTTGAAGTATTTTTTTATATGTATGTATATACATATATGAAAAAATGGGTCACTTTCAGACTTTCAAAAATTTCTCACGACCTCAGTTTTCAAGATACAAGAATGACATTTTATATACGTATTATGTACCTAACAAAGTATTTTTTGAAACAACCAGATTCCTACGTGAGGCCAGGCCTGGGCCAGAGGGGCACAAAAATTTCGAAAAATTTTGTTTCGAAAAATCTCCTGTTTTTCTTTTTCGATTTTCCCTTTTAGGTGTATAATACGGACAAACAAGTGGTACCGTTAGAAAGTATGATCTATCCTGAGAAAAAACGAGGTATGGACCATGATCCTACGATAAATAGTAAGGAAGCAGTAGCTGTTTGAATGAAAGTCTAAAATTTACCTCAAAAAGTGTAAATCCTAAAAGGGTTAAGTCGCATGTATGATATGACTCCACAGTCAAGAAAAAAATCAATTGTGCAAACAATAACTTATCAAAGGAAAATATTACAAGAGCTAGAACTGCGTCTCCATGTGAAGCATAACGCCGGTTTGTTATTCCCTTTTGTTCGTGCTTTTGGGCGGAGTGAGACATTCTTTCTGATAAGCGCACAAGTGGTATTATAAACATCGCAAAACAGATTACTTTCGACAAATGGGCAGTTGTTATTGTTAAGAATATTGTGGTGTGGAAATGTTGTCTTCTGCGAGGAAGATAATAGTGTGTGTTGAACACAGTTAGGTGCCGTTGTGGTAGGTTAATTTAGTCCAAACCAGCAGTCAAAAGGAAGATGGGAATAGTGGCAGGTAATGTCAGTGTGCTATATACGAGTATAGCCTAGTGTGTGCTAGAGTGTAAATATTTAGTGTGGATAATGTGAATAGCAATAACGTTATTCATTTTTGTATTGTATAGACTTCTAGTCAACAAAAGCCCCCTTTTGAAGACAGTGTGTGTTAAAGTGTAAAAGTGTTGATAGTGGAACTAACACTTAACGTTGTCATATAAGTTGTGTGGATATAATACTGTTAGGCACCATGTCACCAAAATCGAAGACAGTGAAATGGGTACAGTGCAGTAAGCATTTGAAAAACGCGAAACTAAGGAGACATGTTCCCCGAACATATGCAATGGGATGTAGAGCGAAAGAATTCGTGTGTGTTCGCTGTTATAAGGAGATGCCAAAGAAATCCAAAACGACGAAAACCGCTACGCAGGATACAACGTACGACCAGCCTGCAACTTCGGTCTAAATGAAGCCATCAGTCTGTACCGCAACACACACACACACACACACACAAAGTACATATACATTGAGAAGAGCTCGAACTATGCGTTCCAGAGGCGCTCGTTTAGTATGCACAAACATCTTCCTCTTGTCAAACCTATGATGATCGTCGGCAGTGACGGGTAAGTGCTCTCTGTGTTGGGTCCTTACTGGACTAAAGATTCCGATGCAGCGATTACGGACAATATGCTCCGTGCTGATGCTGAAGAGATGCGTGCCTGGTTAAAAGATGTGGTGTTCGTCGTAGACCGGGGTTTCAGAGACTCACTGCAGCTACTAGAAGACCTTGAATTCCATAGTCACGCAGAAGCAACATAGAACAATGGAAGCCAACCAGTCTCGCATGGTAACAAAAATAAGATGAGTTGTCGAATCCGCCAATTCCAGAATGAAGAGATGGAAGGCTCTAGAACACATTATGCCTAATACCCAAATTCCATTTATTGGGGACTATGTGCGAATTGTTTGTGCGCTTTGCAATACATTTCGACCTCCACTCATACTTGACACCTTCCACGACGAGTATATTGCACGAAGGATGCGAGCTCTTCTTCACAAAGAAAACGAACTCCAAAAAACTGTAAACGAGAAGGGTTGAGACCGCGAGCATAAGAAAATGAAATGGGCTTCAATGTATGCGACCGATCTGCCGAACTTTCCTGTATTGTCCGAAGAGATGCTGCGGAACTAACTCTCGGCATATACCAGCTGAAACAAGCAAAAAACTACACTGGGGAGCATTTAAACAGTGGAGGCGCCTATGAATTCTTTCTTAATCAGCAAGAGGATGATGTCATTCGTGTTAAAATCCAGTCTCGGCTCCCGCACCTACACTCTCTGGATAAAGTACGATGTTGCAGATATTTTGGGATGGTACTGCCGGTGCCAGGGTGATAGGCTGCTGTGCTCACGTAGCTTCTTGTGGTACCTTGGGGACCCAACCGCATTCCATAGCACTGCATCGTATGAGGATTACGTCGAAGATGCCCAGAGTAAGGTGGATGATGACTGGACTAACGATGCAGAGGACGATTAAAAATTCTTTAGGACGATATTTAACCAAGATGTCTTCACATATTTTCCTTTAATATTTTATTGTTTGTACAATTGATTTTTTTCTTCACTGTGGAGTCATATCATACATGTGACTTAAAGTGCAAACTTTTTTTGTGTGTGTATGTATAGTGGATTTCCAGAACGATCTGAGTTTGTAGTATGTTCAAGTAGACATATCAGACTACAGTTTGGCATATTTTTTATGTTGTTCTGAGTGTCCGCTCTATCGTTAATACAACTCCGAAAATAAATATTGATGGCGAAATACAGCTTCACCGAACACGCTTTTTCCTAAACAAATTGTTCTCATAATGTAACAAATACACCTGTGCTCTTGCTATTTGGTTATTTTATGCACTTTTATCAGGGGAACACAATATTATTACGAATTTTCCAGTCATGTTGGTGCTTTCCACGCAAATCCGTTTATCAAGCACCCATCTCGACTTTTCGAAGGTTGGAAAAAAAATGAAATCTTTGAGTTTTACGTCCCACGTTTATGCCGGTTAGGCTAAAGGAGACGGTGATTATGAGAAATGAATGAAATGGTGGAATAAAGAAAGTGGGAGAAAACGGGAGAACCCCGAAAAAACCCACGCACACGGTGTTTGTCCACCACAAAGTTCACTTGGTGGGGGCTGGGATCGAACCCGGGACCCCAAGCACCAGAGGTGAACGTTCTACCACTGAGCCACCGCGGCCCCTTTTCGAAGGTTGGAGTCAGAGGTAACTTCCGGACGCTTTACAGCAGCGTTTCCCAACCTTTTTCAACTTGCGGCACACTACAGGTGTAACTTAAATTCTCGCGGCACACTCATATAGATATTATTATTATTATTATTATTATTATTATTATTATTATTATTATTATTATTATTATTATTATTATTATTATTATTATTATTATTATTATTTGTAAACATAACATTCCTTGGTAATCTTTTTTGTAGTTACTGATACTTTTTTCACAGACAAGAAATTTCAATCACTGGTTTTCCTCTGTGGTAAATCATTTTGCTTATTTTTCATTGTAATTTAAAAATAGAAAACAATTACAATGAAATATAGGACTCAGGTTTTTAAAAATACCCTTTCTTTTTCGAAAATTGTATCCAACCTTTCACTAAGAAGGAAGATCACTAAATAACGAACGAACAAACAAATCTTTGTAGTTTTAAAACAAATGTAGGTAATTTGTATGCAGGTTTGCTTTTCCGAAATGATGGAATAATATTTTAAAATTTCAAGTAACACAATAGTCTGCAACAATAAAGAAGCAATAATAGTGATAACAATTATAACAAATACTTTTTTAACATTAAAAGTGTACAGAATAGTAACATAGTATGGAACTTAAAATTGTAAATTCATAGTGGACGTTCGTAGTAATGTAAAACATAAATATACATATTTCCTCACAAATATAATGTGAGACACAATGTCTTGCAATTTGATTGCAATAAAATTAATAATTTTGTTCCAATTTCCTCGCGGCACACTAGCGTCCCATTCGCGGCATACCGGTTGGGAAACGCTCATAATGTAACAAATACACCTGTGGTCTTGCTATTTGGTTATTTTATGTACTTTTATCAGCGGAACAAAACATTATTACGAATTTTTTCGTCAGTTGGCTCTTTCCACACAAATCCGTATATCAAGCACCCATCTCGAATTTTCGAAGGTTAGAGTCAGGGGTAAATTCCGGACGCTGTACAGGGACAACCGCAAATGATCTCAACATAATCTAAACGACATTTGAAGCAGAATATCGTGTAGATTACAGGTATCAGCTTTCATAACAATCCATTGCTAGGCAGAAAATGGCCCTTATAGTGACCCATCCTTTCTTTCAAGTTCTCATGCTGATTTTTACAACAACAACATTTCTTCCTCCCTCCACACTTTGTTTGACCGCATTTTCGGAGTTTGGAACGTCTTAACACCCACTGTGTTTGTCCTTTCTTCTCGTCTTAACACCCACTGTGTTTGTCCTTTCTTCCCGTCTTAACACCCACTGTGTTTGTTATTTCTTCCCAATACTATGGCTAATATAAAACAGATGTCAGGCAATGTAAGAGCAAGGAATCTGGCCTTGGGATCAGAATATCGAGCACTAACTTAAAGGACAACATTTGGAACTGTGGCAACTTAGACTCCACGTGGAGTTGACAAGCGACTGTCAAGTGCTTGAAATGAGGGTTCTGGTTGGCCATTTAGTTATTGGGGATGCTTTCAGCAAGATCTCTCGGATGGCACGAGCTACCACACGTAGAGGGCAGCATTCTTTATATACGAACTGCATTTCGATTGAAGAAATGAACTATACAGTACAAACTGCATACGCAATGTGCTATTTTTTTCTAAAACTTTAATACTTTATAATTGTGTTCTACGTGTAGGCCTCCATTCCCATTTCTCTCGCCTTCATCAGTATGTTTGTAAGGCAAATAACATCTTACAGGAAAATGGGAAAAAGTGAACCACCAGCAATGATGAAGAACTTCCGCAATGATGAAGACTTACACCACAGCAGCTTCATGATAACATGTAAGACTCCGACGTTAACAAATGTTGCGATGAATTTTTCAGCGAAAGACATTAGTGCGCTGGTAGGAGTCACTCTAGATATCCGCTATTGTGGGGGAAAGTTATTTAAAGTGATCGTTGGTATAGCACAACCCTAGCAGTCATCACGTAACAACATTGATTCCACACTAACTGAACATTTGAGTGTGAGGAAAGGGTTACTCAGTGTTGCACATGTTATCAAAGAAATAGAAACAGTGACGCACAAGGATTGCAGAGTCCCGAATTAGAAAATCACCTGCCGTTTTCACCTAACTTAGTTCCAAGTGACTATTACTTGTTTCCAAAACTTAAGTTACGTCTTCATGGCGACAAATTTTCCAGACACGAAGACGTTGTGGATGCTGTTGACTAAAGGTTACGAGAACAGAAGAAATAATTCTTCTCTACAGTCATTCAGTTTGTTTAATATTACTTGGGATTGTCAGTGGATACGATCTTTTGGGGGGTCCTTTGAAGACTGTTGAATTCAGACTTTTCCCAAGAGATTATTTTGAAAATCTACGGAGGACGTAGAGTGGGGCCAAACGCTCGAATTTCCGGCAAACCTCCTTTAAAAAAATCGCAAATCCATTGAAGCAAGGCATGGAATATATTGTCAATAGTCCATAGGGCAATAGTACATAAATTGTCAATAGGCAACTCTGTTTAGTTGAAAACAAAGAAGGAAGTACACGTCTTGTATCTAATAATAATAAAAAAATAAATAAAATTAAAAAGAGTGGCAGTTCTTATAGTTAATCGCTCACCCTTAGGTTAATGTTCAGCATCCCAGATGGAGCTCAAATGCACATATTTCTTCAATGTTACTAGCAATTCATTTTAGTTTGAACAAGTTACTATCATTAGTTAAGACCCCCTTTTTATCTTTAATTATTGTATTATGCCATTTCATATGTTTTATTCTGTTAATTTTAAACAGATCGTTAAAGGAAGACACCGTTTATATGTACTATCACCGACCCCAAGCCCATTTATCGCATTTAAGCAAAAAAAAAAAAAATATATTAAACTTAATTAACCAAGCCTCGTATATAAAAAAAAAATTAAACCTACTTTCTCACAACTTTAATATATTGCTTCTATATGTTGGTACTCTTGGCCTCAACCAAATCGCTCAGGACTCCCTTATATGGTCAAAAAAAAAAATCGCCCAGCATTCATTCCACAAAAAACTCATCAATATTTGTAGCCATAATTCTAGTCCCAATGTTACAAGTAAAAATCAAAATTTCCCCGACTCGCTATATACAAGCTATAATTAACTTTAAAAAAAAAAAAAAAAAAAACCTCAGTGCTGTGCACGATTTCTTGGGCGCGAGACCCGTTGCGGCAAGGGCGCCGATTCGAGGTGCTGGGGCCCGGGACCCCCAAAGCTCGTGTGGGCCCCCTATTGTATTTATAAATATACAATATTTGGCATAATTTGAATGCAATTTGTCTTAAGATCCTCATATATATACCTTCTGCGTCTGAGTGGGTCCCTGCAAATTTACAGAGAAATCGGCGCCCTTGCGTTGCGGTCGTCATTCGGAAAAGCACCCACAAAGCCGCGCGGGGTACATTATTCTAAAGTAAACATACATTATTTCTCCTTACGCGCTCTCTGTACGGGTTGAGCTTTACAAATTACGTAATTATCCAAAAATCAAATAATTATTTTGAGTGTAAAAAAATTAGTATGTGTAAAAACAAATTTCTCAGCTTAATAACAGTAACTGTGTAATGCTTGTAAACGTTTTAGTGTTATTTCGTATCGTCATATTTTAAGTATCAGTGTGCAAAGAAAAATTCCTTCAAGTCAAATCTAAATAGTTGGATAAAAAAATACCGACGTTCCAATACGAAAAAATCTGAATCATTCTTTACAAAACCCAACAGTAAATTTTTAAAATTGCCCAATCTGCAGCACAGGAAGCTCTCCGTGAACCCTTTGCATCTAAGACTCGACACCAGGACCACAATCACGTCAAATAAATTAACCGGTCAAAGATCACAGTGAGTACGATATTGCGCTTTAATATTGCCACCGAGCCACCAAAATTTAAAAACGTATAGTCGCAAATGTTATAAGTGAAGATTTATTTAATTGTATGTTTAATGTCTTTTTATATGTATCATAATCCGTATTAAGTATCATTACACGTAATATATCTCATAAATTAAATTTTCTCTTAATTACTCACAAAAATTAATCTTAAACTTATTGTTTACGTTTAATTTAAACACACGCATATATTCAATCATTTAAATATTACGGTATTTATATTTTATTCACCGTTTCCCAGCTTCGGGTGCAATAAAACGAAGTATTAAGTAAGTCGAGTTTCGTCGTAAAATAGCTAAGAAAACAAACAAACAAACAAATACCAGTAACAATTTATTTATGTTCATAAAAAAATTCTAACCACGCAAAACATCGATTACAGTTTTCATTTATAGAAATTTTTCTTTTATATCAGTGCATGTTATGTTTGAAAGAAAGCTACTGCCTTTTTGTATGGTATATACTTGTCCTAAAAGTGGTAACAAAAGCTGCCCATATTTACGTCTTTTCGATACATTGCATTTGACTCAGACAATAAAGGAAAAATGACATTGGAAAGGTTTTAGGTAAAGTAATACTGAATCCCTTAACATTAGAATTTGAGTTGTTGGTGCTTTACGCACATATCAGATAATTTGAATGTCTTCTACATCCAGGGGCGGATCTAAAAGGTAAAAACTTGGGGGCAGCCAGAACCCAGATTATGATAAGTATATCATGAGTTTACTATAAACAGGGCCGGATTTTCCAATAGGTCCGGTAGGCCCGGGCCTATGGGCGCAAGCTTCCAGGGGGCGCACGACCGACAGAAAAAATTAAAAAATATCTAGAAATAAAAATAAATAGCCATAACTTAACATATTTTTTGAATTGATTAAAAAAATCAGGCTAATCAAGCATTCTGATTTTGAAGTTCATTGGAACAAATAATTGTTGGTAAAGGTAAACTATTTTTCAACATTATGCATCAACTTCGTTACAACATTGATCTCAAACACAGGAGAACTGGCTGTAATTTTTTAAGAAAGGTTTTTAGGAAAGTAACTTTAACCAGACTAGGAGGCGGAAAAAATTATTGGGCCTAGGGGCGCCAAAATACTAAATCCGGCCCTGACTATAAACTTTCAAAAATACATAAATAAGAGCTTAAATTATTTTTTCACTCAAAAATCTGGGGACCTAGGCCCCCCGGCCCTGGCCTATGTCCGCCACTGTCTTAGCTACATACTACCTCTTAAAAAGAGACAAATTTGTGGTGAAGAAAACAAAGTAAATTTCGGATGAAAGGGAAAAATAAATTTAGGACAATTGAAGAAGGAAATTGGCTTACTAATCGACAAATCAAGGATTTGGAACCAGAAACTTCTCACGCACCAGAGATAAGAGCTCTCCCACGGAACCATCGTGTCCTCATAGATTTAACCACTTCCGGTTTCAATATTCAATCATCAGAAGTCTTCTGTATAGTCCCACAGTCTGAAACAAAACTCACTTTTTAGACTCGCTTTTTGTCTCTTAATTCGTCTGACGCTCTTTGCTCCATACACACGTTACCACACACACACGTAGGTACGCAAATATAAAAGAAAGAAAGAGAAAGAAATGCAAGTGAAATTGAAAATGGGTAGCCAAAGTAATTTATCATTGTGAGATGTTATCAAGTGGAGGAGGTTAGAAGGTAAAACGAAAAACAAGCCCCTAATGAATGCAATAATTAATCTGTCTCCTTAGCGGTTGATGAACTTTTGTCTAATTACAAAGCCCATTTGAGGCTGAATTAGTCGAAGCAAAGATAGAGAAGAGCCCTCGGGGGTCATGGGTGCGGGAAGGTTAAGTTGAAGAAGCATCGGGTGCAGTTTTGTTAATTACTTTTGGTAAGTTTGGCTCGGGGACCTCTGCATATAGCGTGGAGTGCACCATTTCTCCATGTTTGTATTGAAAATGTAATACAAAGCACTGGTATTAGCGAATCCAGGGGGAGCGAAAGGTCGTCCCCCTCCAAGTGATACAAACACCAGTGCTGCAAAACCCTGGTAAAAATGAAATGAAATCTTTCAGTTAACGTCCCACGATTATACCTGTTAGGCTAAGAGGAACAATGGTTAACGGAAGTTAATGATCATGGAAAAATTGGTGGAATGAGAATGAGAGAGGAAACGGGAATACTCCGAGAAAACCTACGGAAATGATGTTGAACACAAGAAGCACACTTGGCGGGGATCGAACCAGGGACCTCATGCACCAGAGATAAGTGCTACACTACTGAGTCAATGTACTCTTGCCAAAGCCCAGTGCGACAGAAAACTGAGAATCTTTCACTGTCTTTCTCCCCAGGAATCCATCCTGGATCCGTCCCTGTAAACTTACCGGATTAGTATATATCGAATTTCAAGGAGGACTTACTGATACTACAATGGTTTATGAAATTCATCACTATAGATCGGAAATCACACTGTACAGTGCTTCAAAGAGTCATACCTATATAAGTCGTTGAGTTCCAAACCGGCTTTTATCCACTGACATCAAATCCCGGAAAACTGAGCGAAACTATACGATCTGTATATTTTGTAGAACTGGAAATACTGGAATGTGTTCATGTGGATTCTTTAAATACCCTTAAGAGGCTCCATCACGACGAAATTAAAATACTGCTAATTTTACAGTAATTATGTGATATCTTCAAACAGATAAAAGGTAATCAAAAAGTGGAACAAAAACTCGCTAGACAATATTATTTTACATGAGATGCCGTTATCATGACTCATTTATCTACTTTCCATTTCCAGCCATTTAGAAAATCGGCATTTATTTTCGCGTTTCTAAATGGTTGCAAACGGAAAGCTACTAGGTGACTTGTGATAACGATACTTCATGCAAAATAATGTTGTCTAGGGCGCTCTTGTTCCACATTTCGATTATCTTTTATCTATTTGAAAATATCACATAATTACTGTAAAATTAGCGGTATTTTAATTTTGCACTGATTAGGCCTCTTAAATTTTTCTAGTTCACCAATACATACCAATCTTACAGTTTTTCTGTTTTCCGATATTTCCTGTAAATGAACAAAAGCCGGTTTATGAGAATTGAAACGCGGAAAAAGTTTATATTTTGGCCACACAAGTAGGAAGATTATAAACATTGAATTTAAGAGAATAGTGATACGTGCTGTATACAAAGACTTATGCTGTAATAGGTCAGGTAATCACACTTTTGCGTAATTTCTGGTTATAACCTGCTTCTGAATACAGAACTGAATTCTACATTGTTTCACACTGTATTGGATCGTATGAAATCAAACATCGTAAAGATAAGCATTTCGTGTGTGAAAGAGAAAGAAACATAGAACAAACAGACGTTGACCAGAATGCCAGGTACACTAGAAGCATTAAAAAGTTTTAAAACGATTTCTCAAAATCAATATTTTTTTTTTCCATTTAAGCAGCCAGTGATGCCAACTCTTGGTAAAAATTACATTTTATGGGATTTTTTACATTAATTTTTCCGATAGGGATAAAGGGAATTTTCGTTACAATTGGCAGCATAAATGGGATTTTTCGTATATTTATTTTTTGGACGCTAACAAAATTCTCTATGAGTGGGAAGAAGTTAATAAACCATGAATAAACGTGTAATCAGTGCTAATTGTCAAATGTTGTTGTTGAAAAGTGCATGGTAGTGTAAACGTTATTTATGAAGGAACTCGTGAATCTCAAAAGAAAACAAGCACCAAGGATTGTAAACTGTACTCTAGAATTAAAATAAGAAATCATGAAGGAATAAAAGAAAATTACTAAACGACAAACAGCCAATTTTAAAAAACGTTCCACACGAAATAAGTGAAAAATCAAGTTTGTCTGGTTGTACTACATTCAGTAGAAGATTATAGCACAAAAGTGTCAAAGAAATACTAAATTCTGATAACAAAAGGTATTTGTTTTCATTGACAACGTCAATAATCTCTTCTAATTAAGTGTCTTCATCCCGGCAAAATTAAAATACCGCTAATTTTACAGTACTTATGTGATATTTTCAAACAGATAAAAAATAATTGAAATATGGAACAAGAGCGCCCTAGACAATATTATTTTGCGTGAGGTACCGTTATCACAAGTCACCTACTGGCTTTCCGTTTTCAGCTGTTTAGAAACGCGAAAATAAATGCCGATTTTCAAAATGGCTCGAAATCGAAAGCAGATAAGTGAGTCATGATAACGGTTTCTCATATAAAATAATATTGTCTAGGGCGCTCTTGTTCCACATTTTGATTATCTTTTATCTATTTGAAGATATCACATAATTACTGTAAAATTAGCGGTATTTTAATTTTGCCGGGATGAAAACTCTTAAGGCAAATACTTGTTAGAAGTATAGAAGATCGGAATTCGCGAATAATTCCCTCAAATATTGAAGAAAAGTAAGTAACATGCAGTAACTTCAATTTCCATATTTTATAAATTTTGAAAATTTTGTAACTAGTATAGTGCGTGGGAAATTTAAGAGCTTTATCTTTCCAGATGGAATTTTATAAGGTTCCGGTCTGGCAACACTGTAAGCAACTTGACCGATTTTTAACAAAAGAGGTAATAGAATTGAATTATTTTTACACATGCTATAGTACATAAAATACGCCCGAAAATGAGAACTACTTGTTTCATGGACTGTATTTTCTTACTCAGTTCTTACCAATCATGCATATGGCAATCGCGCCAAGCATTTCCTGTAGCAGACGACTCACATCTATTCCTATCACCAAATAGTCAACACAATCCATAATACATCCCATTTAAACTTGGAGAAAAACAACCAAAGAAGTTCGATTTTTCTGCTCTGCTTTGGTTTGAACATAATAATACTCTACTTTTATAAGACCGACCTTTACTGTCCTTGGTGAATGGTCACATAGACTAGCAATAGTTCACGAGAAAGAATAAGCGGTTAGCGTACGCGCCTTTGGAGTTGGAGACCCGGGTTCGATTCCCGGCTGGAGTTCATAGAGTTCGAATTCCACGTTAATCATTAGATCCATGTCTCATATAGCCTCGCTGCTGAACGAGACGTTAAACTCAAAACCAACTCAACTCCACGAGAAACAATCGTTGAAGCTTTGTCGTGAAATTCCATTGTAAAGCCCTCTGTCAGTACTAAATAGTTTTTTCGTTCTTAAGTTTCTCTTCGTCAGTTTGAATCTCAGGTACGCAACTACTAACCTTGGTTCGCAGATGATATGAAGCTTGTTGTCGAATCTGAAAAGAAAATCAATGGAATGATAGAAGACTTAAGGAAGGGATATGAAGAATATGAAATGCAGATAAATGTTAGAGAGACAAGTGCCATGAGATTGGAACGAAGCGATCGGTGTCAAATATAGAAGTAGGAGAGGAGAAAATATAATATGTTACTAATTTTCGATACCTAGGTAGTATTATTAGTGATGATATGAAGTGTAAGATGAAATAAAAGCAAGGTTAGAAATGCAAAAGAAGACTTTGCAGGAAAGAAAAGTCTGTCATGTGGAAGCTTTAATAAAGGCTTGAGCAAAAGACTCATAAAATACTTCGAGTGGAATATTGTACTATATGAGTCAGAAACATGGACATTACGCAAAAGTGATTAAAAATGAATGGAAGCTGTCAAAAATGTGAATGTGAAGAAGAATGGAGACAATTACCTGGATCGAGAGGAAAACGAGCGAGGATGTGTTAGAAATGGTGGAGGAGAAAAGAACAATTTTAGATATTATTAAGAAGAGGAAGAGAAAATGGTTGGAAGATTGACTAATAAGGAACTATATCGTGAGGAACGTGCTAGAGAGTATGGTGGCAGGAAAGAGAGGGAGAGGACGGAGACTACAATTAATGGACGATATCAAAACAGAAAAAATCGTACGTTAAGACGAAGAGGCAAAAGGAAGACCGTGGAGTATGGAAGCTTCCCAGTTGCGGCAAGTTACCTGCCAATAATGACGGAATACCTATGATACTGATGATGACTTGCAGGTATTTTAGGAAAGACTGTCACATCAATTGGCAGAACAGACATATTGTTGAAATTAATAGTTCCACTAGCACTAATTTTAATTCTGTCATATCGCATACTGATGTTTCATCTTTCTTTCCTGTCTGTATTTGTTTTCGATGTGAACTTAGTATCCTCGAACATTACACTTTGTTCGGCACCTTCAGTTTCAAAAGAAAGATGGACAATGGCTTTATTCAAAAAAGAATAAAGTTTTACTATTTCTATCCTGACTCTTCTTTGCTAACTTTTATTTCTCTTCTGTAACCGCCCTGAAATATTGTATTTTAGTAGACATTATTCTAGCTAATGTTCGTAAGTGCTAAAAACACATGTTTACAGCGGTAAATACATTTCAAACTATGTTGCCATGCACGCTTTTGTATAATTTCTTATTATACTTCTAAAAATTGCCATTTATATATATAAAAAAATAATCTTATGTAGTGAATCTATTCTAGGATATCAGCATTATTAATATTTAGAATGTTACTTCAGGTTCTGCCGACATCCTCTACTAAATATGTTATTAAAAACTTAGCAGGGTCTGCGTGGACATGTACGCCTCTGAGTTTGAATTCCTTTCACTGTTGCATAAATGCATACGCTGTATTGTTGCAGTTATTCATTTGAATATGAATCAAGGTATGTCGGGTCTGCTTTCAGTCATCGCAAGGAGTCGTGAAGCTTCACCTATATTTACCAATTTTACCACCTAACAGAACGCGAGGGTGTATTCTGGTTCTCAACCTCTTCTACGAAACCAGGCCAGTGTTGTCTCTCGCTCTGTACGGAGAACTTCGCCTGAAGGTACAGTGTTGGTGAATTGCCACTAATTTTTGTTTTGTTTTATTTTTTTGTTGGAATTATTGTTAGCGTTTAATTCGAAATTGTTACCGTTCATGTTATATATTTACAGTACTGTACATAGCTTTTTTTCACTCATTCATCAATCAGTTCTATTTAATCTAGAATAAGCCTTTGATTTACTTCCTTAACTTTAAAGAAAAAAAGAATAGCATTGGTGTTAGATTCATTTTTGACTTCCCTGCCTGTTATTTTTTCTATATTAACATTGACTTGATTTCCTTTATTTTACGTTCTGGAGTACCTCAAGGATCTACTTTATCTCCTTTCTTTTATTAATTTATTAATTTGCTTATTGCATATTGCCCATCAGTTTTCTACTTTGTTTATCTTCAATAATATGAAGACAACAATGAATTTCTTGAAACGGAATTCACCGATTAAATCTTTATATACAAATTATCATCAAAACTTGATGAACAGATGCTCCGTTATTTTAAATATTAGTTCAATGTCTGAAATAAAGCTCCTAGAAATCACTCAAATCGTAAGAATTCACCCTTGTTCAAAATTTAGTGACTACCACAGCTAACTACGTGAGCACGAAAACATTATTGTGTTGTAGTTTTTATTCAATTTGTTGAACGTTTTCAGGTATTCTTTTACATTCACCAAATTATAGCTAGGACGTCGAACGTTACACCTTTTCTTCGTATGACGGAAACAATCTCTGTAAAAGTACTTGCAGCTATCCAAATACATTTGCTAGCCTTCGACTTTAAAGCAATTTTCGTTAAACTGGATTAGTTTGTAAAGACAGAATCAAATTACCTTATTATGGTATTAAATGGAATGAAATCTTTCAGTTTAACGTCACACGATTGTGCTCTTTTAGGTTAAGGGAGACGATTATTAAGGCAAGTGAATGATGTTGGAAGAATTGGTGGAAAGAGAGTGTGGGAGGAAGCAGAGAAAACACACGGGAACGATGTTGGCCGGGTATCGAATCAGGGACCTCTCGCGACCAGAGGTAAGCGCTCTTTAACTGAGCCACCGTGCCACCCTAATATAGTATTAAGAATATAAATCACATATAACGTAGAGGCACAACAGCTTAGTGGTAGATCACCCACTTCTAGTACGAAGGGTCCCTGATTCGATTCCAGCTCATATGAGTTTGTGGTAGACAACATCGTGGCCTTAGGTATTCTTGGCCTTCTCTCGTTTCCTCCTACATCTCCATTCCATCCGATTTGTTAGTAATCATTAACTTTCATTAATCATATGTTCCACTAGCCTAAAAACCATAATCGCGGGACGTAAAACTAAAACTTTTTTGTCATAAGACTTACATAAAACTTACTTTTGGCTGTGTATGTTTATGTTTCATAAATGTATTTCCTTAATTCAAATTGAAATAATATGAAATTTTTCAGTTTTACGTCCCACGATTATACCCTTTAGGCTAAGGGAGGCGATGATTAAAGCAAAGGATCGATGACGGAAGAATTAGTGGAATGAGAAAGTGGGAGGAAACGGGAGTACCCCGAGAAAACCCATGAACTCAAAGTTGTCCACCACAACCTTACTTATCCGGGGATCGAACAAGAGACCCCACATACCAGAGGCAAGTGCTCTAGCACTTGAGCCATCGTGCCCCCCTTATTTCAAATTGTTCGCGGTTTTCTTTATACCTCTTTGTTTTTTATCTTCAGTTAGCAGAATCATGAATTCGCTAGTAGTGCATAAAAAACATGGTTAAAACAACACCGAATTCATGATAGAATTGTCTGTACGAGTTGATGTATTAATAAAGTTTTCTTTGGGTTTTGGTCGACGTAGCAAACATAATCTGACATGGAATGAACATAACTAACATAAAATATGAAGGAAGTAAAACGAGGCGAAAGAAACGTGCGATTGTGAAAGTGAAAACATCAAAAAGGAAAGAAAAAACGAAAACTAACGAAAGTTTGGTGAGCTTCAACAGTCTGCAACACACGTCACAATAACTCCAAACCCATAATTAGCGAAAATTATTTCTCCTGTCTTCAATGATGGAGGGGTGGGGGGAGTCAGGAAAAGATTGGATGTCTCGTTTTTTTTGTTTTTTTTTATCGTGCGTTTATTTTCCCCTCATCCATTTGAATTCTTTTAATGATTTTTTCCCCACTTGTAAATACTCACTTACTTGCATAAACATGTTTCTATACAGATCAACTTGCATCATAGGCATTACTGTGAAGGGATGTAAAAGTGTCATGTATTTACGATATATTATGTATTATTTTTATTTCAAATTTTGGAACATTTCATATTGAATTGCTCTTTGTGGAAATTACAAACCTTTATTCCCTTGAAATCATGAACTCTAAATTATTAACGTCAAATCTATGGTAAAGTCACTTTTAATTATTTTTTTCAGCTTATTTACTTTACATACAAGGAATTATTATTGCTTTCTGCCGTCTTATTCTTACACGTATATTTCTTAATTAATAAAACAACAGATTTCTTCCTTTAACTTAGGGATGGTATTGAGACGAGACTTTGTACATTTTCGGTCTCGTCTCATTTGATAAATAACGGTCTCGGTCTCGTCTCGAGTAAAAAATCACCGTCTCGGTCTCTGTCTCGTCTCAGTATTTAAAAGTCTGTCTCGGTCTCGGTCTCTTCTCGGTATATAAAAGTCCGTCTCAGTCTCGGTACCATCCCTACTTTAACTGTATTCCTATCAGGGGCGGATCCAGGACGGACTTCTGCGGGGCGTCGGTTATAATACCCCTACTTAGAGCTACTTTTAAGAGCTCCAAACTCTGGGATGGGTTTTATTTATATATAAAAAATAAGGAAGTTTCCTCTTCTGGGGTGGGGCAATTGCCCCGATCGCCACCCTCCTGGATCCGCCACTGCCCCAACAAAACTGTCGGAGGAGCATTGTCAAAAGAGAGTCGAAGTTTGAGATCAGGACGGTAAACATGTAATTGAGTGGAACCACAAATTTCAGTTCTAGAAATTCGTATCTTGCTTGAGTTCATAGACAGCATTATTTATCTTTCACTTCGTTAAACACTTTTGCGAATATGTTTCATTATTTTGAAAAGAATCCTTGTCTCGACTAAGTATATCGCCGCGGAAACATTAGTATCGTTATTCGAGCCGCGTTGGATTATGACTCACAACCTAGTCAACACTTGTCCACGAAGAGAGATAAAACCTAAATAGAAGAACGTGAACTCATTGAAGGAACTATGAAGGAACGAATTACAAAGTCTACAACTAAGTACAAGTAAAGTGACCTATCCCAGAAAGCTATTTCCTTTCCTTACTATTTTCTTACCCTTAACATCACAATCTGTTTCTACTTTACATGTGTTCAGTTTCATTGAAAAACAATCCAGGTCCGATCCCGTTGTCTTTAGTTCTAGCAAATTTAATTTCAATATCCTGAACGCGATTTGGCAGTTCAGACATCCGCAATGTTTCCATTTATTTTCGTTTTGTCTGAGCTATTTTGAGCTGACAAGTAGAGACTGCACGCTACTACAGATTTCTTTCAATTGGGGGCGCAGGCAGTGGCTCAGTGGTAGAGCGTTCACCTCCGGTGCTTGGGGTCCCTGGATCGATCCCAGCTTGCGCCGTGTGGACTTTGTGGTGGACAAACACCGTGCTCGTGGGTTCTCCCGTTTCCTCCCACTTTCTTCATTTCACCATTTTATTTATTACTCATCATCACCGTCTCCTTTAGCCTAACCGGCATAAACATGGGACATCAAACTAAAAAATGTTTTTTCTTTCTCTTCTTCTGGAGGAAAGCATCTACCAATCTTAGTTCGTTAGAATTATGATTAGGAATTAGATTTCTGGGCTTTCGGCATCTATGTCCATTTAGCTTGTCACATATGAGGGATGACGTCCCTCGGCGATCACACTATCCGAGGAAAGGAAAGGAAGAAAGGGTGGGGGAAGAAAGGAAGCGGCCTGGGACCTATATGTGAGGTACTATCCCGGCACTTGTCTGGTGTGAATGAGAAAAACCCAGGAAAACCTTATTCAGCATGGCTAGCCTGAAAAGCTTTTACATTTTTTCGACCGAGTGTCCCCACCGAGAATCGAACACTCATGTAGAGGAATTAGTGACTGCGTTACGTGGAATCACCAATCGTAGTTCGTACTACACACTTAAGTATCCATATAGATTCTGAACAGAGCCACTTCAACATAAATTTGTTTGTTTGTTGAATTTTAGCTTATTTTTTCACACCGTGGCTATATGAGAAATGGATCTACAGTTTTAAGGTGGAATTCGAACTAACATAACGTGCTCAAATTGCTGCCATCTGGAATGTGCATCAAAAATGCTAAACGACCTGGGAGTGCACGCTTAAATATATAGGGAAAAAATTGAATACGATGGTGGAAACGTATACATTGCTCACGAGAAGAGCATTTTCAAATTCAAGATGAGATCAGAAACATTAAAACTCTCGCCCCGTCTTCAAGATGGGACACGACAATTCTCATCTTTTCTCTTGAATCAGAGAGAATACAGTGATTTTTCTGCAGAAAATCTGCATATTTTTCATACTACTTACATGCTAGACAAGTAAATATAAAGTTTATTCTTTGAAACCACTGTTGGTGCCCTTAGTTGCTGAGAAACAGTAAAGAGAGAGAGAGAGACAAATAGCAGAATAGCCATAACAAAGAACTGTTTTTGTGCTATGAGTTGAACATAAACACATTTGTTGGAGAAAGGCAGAGGGAGGAGAAAGACGAGAAAGGAGGGGGAGATATGACGGGGGAAATATATGTTACATCATCCCAGCTATAGAATTCACAAAGCAACTATGTTGTTGATGCTTCGGCTGAGACAAGTGAAGGCAGGAACGTTTCTCCAAAGACACTTCGCTGTGTACTCTCTCTGTCTCTACCGAGAGGAGTCAATACCCTCTCTATGCCCTTAACAAGAATATT
The DNA here is from genome assembly GCF_964235325.1 of Thermobia domestica. Lineage (NCBI taxonomy): Eukaryota > Metazoa > Arthropoda > Insecta > Zygentoma > Lepismatidae > Thermobia > Thermobia domestica. The sequence goes on from NC_137458.1 coordinate 320,127,194, forward strand.
CAAGGAATATTAAGAAAACTAACCGCAGAGAAGGAATAAAATAATCGAAATGTTGTATAAGTTGTTTCAAGTGAACAAAACATACCAACATTACAAATAAGGAAAATAATACAGCAGTTTATCATTTAATTACAGCTACATTGATGTCATTAGACCTCATTTTAAAAAAAGAGACAACCGTTCTACACAAAACAAAAGAATTCGTTTAATTAAATAAAATGATAGATCTCGCAGAAACAGGAATACAAAGTAGAAACTGGAAAAAGTTGGCTAAGGACAGAACTCAATGGAGAGTTTAAGAGTCCAGATTAATCTCCAGATTGCAAACGCCACATAATTAGTTATATTGTGTAATGATTTGTGTATCTTTAAACGTCGAGAAACGCTCTTCATTTTTTTGGTGAAATATCTTTTTTTTTTATCAATTTATAGTTTATATTACTATAAATCATGGAACACTATGTTTGAGATCTAAGACGTGGGAGAACTAATGTTGTCTACGAGGGTCGAGTAATTTGTTGTCATGTCTCGAAAACGGGACGAGACTTGTCATATTTATCGTCCCGTCTCGAATTTGAAGATCAATTTCTCATATCATTGAGAGCAACACTAGGATTTGGATTCCACTTTTGAAGCGGTAGGCTCCATCTCATGTAGCCTTGGAGGTAAACCTGGTCGTTACATTTCCGTTAATTAACCAATTGAGGGATATAACTATAGGCTGTTCTTTGGGAGCCTAAGAAAGTTGTGCCCTGCCTCGAAATTTGCTTCAGCATCCGTATTTGTATTAAAAATCTTATTAATGTCTTGTTAGATAACGTTTACGATGAAACACATATCGCACAATCTCGAGAAAAGTGACACAAGTCAAAAAAACCTATAGGTCCAAGTTCGTATCCCTCGCGAGAAAAGTGACATAATACGAAATTTGTCATTTTTGTTCCAATACACTCTGATTTTGGGATAATTTTAAAGCTATATTTACAACACTTTTACACATAAAAGAAAGAAAAAACATTGTGATTATAAAATAACTTTAAAACAAGTAACGAGTTATGTCATTTTTCTCGCGAGCGATACAAACTTGGATTTTTAGATTTTTTGACTTGTGTCACTTTTCTCGAGATGGTGCGATATACCTGAACAGCGGTCCCGGATCGATTTCCTGTGGGGCGGTCAAAAAAAGTGTAAATATTTTTTCAAGCCAGTCATTCTGAGTGAAGTTTTCGTGGGTTCTCATTCACACCAAGCAAATGTCGGGATAGTACCTAACATATAGGATCCCAGACCGTTTACTTCTTTCCCCAGTCTTTTCTTTTTACCCTTTCCGCGGATAGTGTGCTCGCCGAAGGACGTCATCCGTTATACGTAACAGGCTAACTTGACCATAGATGTTGAAAACCCACAAATCTAAATCCTTATCCTAAAATACCTGAACGGGCCCCTGTCAAAGCTACACAGGAACCTTCGATTCTGAGCATAACCGTGGGATGTTAGAATTAAACATTTGGTTTATTGAAGCATGGCTAAAGATGCTCATTTGTTTGGTAGTGCTTTTCGGAATAGTTTGAAACGTCAGCAAAGCCCATTATTAATCCATGCTTCTTAGCAGAAAAATAACCTTGAGAAGTGTGTGCGAATATGAAGGTCAGAGCATGTATTCTTCTTGTATATATATATATATATATGTACGTAAGTGTGTCTGTGCTCCTCGTACGAGTCACTGAATAGAACAAGCAAACTTAGAAAACCCTCTTCCTCCACTCCACACGATCAAATGTAGACTTTGTGTGTGTGTGTTTTATAAGTGCTCTTTTTGGTCCATCAACATTGCGATAAAAAAAAAAGATGGAGAGACTGACGGATGGACAATAAGAACTAAAACTTATATTCGTAGAGAGCTTTTTGTTATTATTATTTTATTTTTAAAGAAACAAAATGTATGCGTCCGAGCAAAGGTTTGCTCACTGGGAACAGGTTGAAGGTCCGTTCCGGCCACGGGAACAATTAATCTCAAGCGTCGTGGCCAAGGTCACTCCAAGAGACTACCAAACCAAAAGACTCTCAGTCACCATTAAAAAAGAAAAAAAAAAAAAAAAAAAAAAAAGAAAAGTTACGTCACATTTCGACTTAAGTTTACAGGTAACACAGTTACTGGGAAGGTTCAGGTAGATTTACTTTAGGATTGGTAGTGTTTGTTGTAACAAATACACTCCTTGTAACTGGGCAATCTTTTCTGAGCATTTATTTCAGAGATGGTGAAAGAAAGTAACTATTGAAGTGTTATTAACAAATTTTAAAAGTTCGTCACTGAATTACCTATGTCTCTGTGTGTATGTGTATGTGACTGTCTGTCTGTCTGGCTGTTATTTGCATTTTTTTTTTTTCAATTTTGATCCCTCCATTCGATAGAACATCAAAAACTATCTGAGAAAGTTATGGAATTTTTCGTGTCACTTTTATCGTTCCCGAGATAGTATTGGCCAAAAAAGTTCCGATTTCCAGAGATTTAAGGCAGGGGTGCCCACAAGGGGGGGCTATGAAGCAAACTGCGTCATTGAAATATTTGGGGGGGGGGTTAAAAATGTATATAAATATGTTTGAGGGGGTGTAAAAATTAATCGAAAAGATTTTTTTTTCATGGAAGAACACCTATGGATAGACAATTGCGGGGGGGTGCGTCATGGACATAATGGGGGTGGGCACCACTGTTTAAGGAGTCATATCTTGGGAACCATAAGTCACAGAGAGATAATAACCACCAAGTTTGATAATATACCGATTAGGGATGCGCACGAGACAAGATTTGAGGCTGTCTCGTCTCGAAAATGTGCTGTAAAAGTGATGTCTCGACTCGAAAAACGTATATTTTTCTATTGGAAGAACTGTGTCTCGACTCGAATTTTGTCAGGAAAATTCTGTCTCGACTCGACTCGTGCGCATCCCTAATACCGATATTGATTAAAAATATATATATATTCACAGCCCTATCTGTTCAGGGAGTATGATAATGCTCTCTAATGATTCTGAAAAACAACAACAACAACAAAAAAACTGCCATTTCTAAATTGCTTGCTAAGAAACTTTGTAGCCTTGGTATACCTCGAATAGAGGGCGCCCAATTTTGGAGATCAAAATCCCCTTTTGAAAGTAAATTAAATATTTTACGTTAACACAACGTAGGCCTAGATCGATTTAGACAGATTTTACTGTATAAGATAGCAAAGTGAGAAGAGCTATTTTGCAAATAATGTCAAAAATGATTGGCAACATGATAAGAATTTTATTTAAAAGAAAAAAAAAGACGTATCTTCCTTTAACCAGATAAGACTGGCGTATATAATATTTAAAACCGTTCTTTTTTTTTTTTTTCGTTAAGTGACGAAGTTCACTCGACTCAAACGCGATAACAAAACATTTGTCGTATTTTTTTTTTTTCAGTCCGTTTTCCTGTTGTATTTCTTGATTGTCGCCACAAGCATAAATGAGCAGACGAATTTTTTCCCGTCATTCTGTGCGCAACGCTACAACCGTTGTCAGTGTTGCAAAATAAAACAAGTATTTGCTCAAGAAATGTTGTGATGTTATTCAGACACTGTTTGCTTGTGTGGTAGCGGAGAGTTCGTTGTTCTTGAGGGGAATACGTCGATTGAACAAAACTGTTTCTCTTTTAACATATCGTGTATGAATCCATTGTCCTTTGTACTAAATATCCAAACCAAGTTCTGTGTAGATTCGTAGACAGGACAGTAGGACAGGAGAAGAGAATTGTTGAGGGGCTGGCTCAGGCCCGTAGCCAGCCCAAAAATTTAGGGGGGGGAGGTAGAAGCTAGGGAGGCCCCGACCCAATCATATTATACTTCATCACCATGTTATAATTCATTTGCAAACCTACTGTGAAATTTTATAGGGGCCAGCCAAAATTTAGGGGGGCGGCCCCCCTTTCCCCCCGTGGATAAGGGCCTGGGCTGGCTTAAGTTCACTTTACATTTATAGTTTCTAAATACATACGTAAATGCCTGATACGAAAAACGATTTTCCTGAAAATCTTTGAATCAGTCTCTGATTCAGAGAAACATATGCGACGTATCTAGTCTTTCTAAGTGCTAAATTGTGTATATTGCATGTGTTTCCACACATTTCCTTCAGAAAATATATCGTACTATAATTTATACAGGCCTGTAGCCAGGGAGGGGCTATAACGGGTACTGTCACTGGCGCCCGAAGAATTTTTTAAGGGGGGCATCTCCATGTTTGCTATATTACGTCTGGCATGTCTGGTATTTAATATACGTGATTTGCTATATAACGTATATATTCTGGTGAGTCAAAGGGGCGGGGCCCACCCTGCCCCCATTCGGGTGCCCATGGGTACTCCGCTCTAAATATATATTTTTACCTGCTCTAGAACAGAACGTTGCAGAGAATTTTTAAACTACCTCAAAATTAGATAGGGAATTCTTGCAACTTTATTTACTGAATTAAATTTAATTAAGCAAATTTCATTCGTTTCTGCGTAAACAACTTTGTTACAGATTTTTTTTTTTTAATGTAATAGGCCTATTTTAAAATGAAAGTGATTTTGTGGGTGATCGGATCAGCGGGGGAACGGCTGAGCCATCTGAAATAAATTTTGGAATATGGTTATCATCCATCTCGAACTCATAGATGTCAGTATGACTGAAATGTGTATTGCCAAAATTATAAAGACCAAGTGAAAATAATAACAACAAAATCTTATATTTTATAAAAGATATATTAATATTTTTTATTCCAATGTGCAAAGGAGATTCAAGTGAAAAATATTTTATTATATTGTCTTGAAAATGAAGAAATGAGAATTGTTCCAGAAAAAAAGTATAAGGTAAATAGGGGGAATATGGGCCGTTTCTGAAATAAAGCTCTGTATTTCAGTAATATATTAAACAATTGAATCAATATTCGGTAATAACAAAGCTTGTGTATTACGCCGTAGAAATATTAGCAAATATTACTACATTACGCTTACTGTTTAGTACTACATGCATAATTGCAACACATGTGAAATAACCCATATTACCCCAAAATTAAGGGTAATATGAGTTAGAGTGTAGGGAATATGAGCAATAGAAATACATTAACTAACCATCTCACAGTACACATAAATTCTACAATAATAAGCTTTAGAACAAAACGCAGTGACAAACATACTATTATAGACAATATTAGGAACTCAATAGTACGAAAAAGGAACTTATAAATGAAAAAAATATTACCTGGAACTCGTGAAGTTAAGAATTCTGCCTGAGGCCACTGAGGACAGATAAACTTCTTCTTGGTTTCAAAATGGACACACGCAAAATGATACCACATCAAACATCGTGTACATTCAACCCACTCTTTCTCATTGTGATCAACATGCACCCACCCTTGGCACATTGAACATGGAGAGTCAGTGTTATTCTCAGAAACTTCGGTGTTCCTCGTCGTCTTATCTTTCTTTGTCGTTATAGACGTCCTTCTCTTTTTCAGCATCAAAAGATTTTCGTCTGCTGTCAATTCTTTGGAACTGCCTACTGTGCCTAAAGCTTAAGTGAAATATTATATTTGTTTTACTGTATAACAGGAAATTTCCCAACTTTGAATGTGTTTGTTTTCGATTTTTTTATTTACTATTTTTCACGTGATGGAACAGGACTCATACTTGCGAGGCTTACCCACTGTTCAACCTATTGATCCATGTATTTGAAACGTACCCTGCATCGCTTTCACGAGACCTTTTGTCTCTTGAGCATATTACCCACGTACCCATATTTACCCCACTTAAATCCACGTATCCATATTTACCCCAAGTAAATCCACGTGCCCATATTACCCCAAATGCCTCATCTCATATTACCCCACCTTGCTATATTTTATTTAGGTTTGCAACACTGTTCGTACACGATTCTGCAGCGCGCGCCATGCCCGAACAAAGGGAAACACCTTGGACTCTACACATCAGTAACCAAGTTTTCGTAATTGTTTTATATATCTGGACAATATCTTAAGTTTTATAGGTGCAGAATAATAACAGACATTTTATGGGGCAAGAAAATTGTACATCACTTATCTTCAAACCATTAATATTCTCTTAAATTTCTGCTTCCACGTTTCATAAAACTCACAGTCGCAACCAAGACTCCAACAGTGCTTCCAACCCATGCAACAAGAAATTTCATTTTGTACTTGCTGTGCTACGAGGAGGAAACCTTATTTCCGCCCATATTCCCCGATGCCCGTATTCCCCCTATTTACCCTATTTCGTCAAGGCCGCCGATATCTCTGTAAATTTAGGAGGGTCCATTCAGATGCAGAAGGCATATATGAGGATTTTAAGACAAACTGCATTCAAATTATGCCTAATATTGTATATTCTTAAATACGATAAAGGGGGGTCACATGAACTTCGGAGGGCCCGGGCCCCTTCGGCCCCCCCAGTATCGGCGCCCTTGTATTTCGTAGATCTGGTGATGGCTGTCTAAATGACGAGAAAAATAACTGTAAAATAATTAGGCAAATAGTTTAAGTGTGTTTATAGTTAGTTTTCAGATAAAAGCCTGAATATGGCCACGTACTCATTTGAGTCAGGGGAAAACAAGGTAATTCCAGAACCTCAGGGTTTAAATTAGTGTAAATTGCTTAATATAAAAAGGTACGCAATAGACTCGAAGGGCGAACGACAATCAGAGTCTAGAAGAAGCTTTCTGCAGCATCAGAGAAAAACAACATGAGAGGAAACGACATAATCGGTGGTACTGAGAGACGATCTTATTTCTGACTGTAAGTTGTATTTTTATGTATATAATATTGCATGTGTGTAGATTTGAATATATATCGGCCAAGATAGCAAACAGCAGGAATGCGCTTCCTCGTAACTCGCTCAGAAACACATATTAACCACTTGAAAGCAGAGCTAGTAACAACTAACAGCATATGACAATAAACTAAGTGGATCATTCAAAATCACTGATATAAAAATCACACGATTTGTTAGGCTGGTGCCCAATACTCATTAATAAGTACAAAGTATTTTACAATATAAAATTGATTAAACAAATATTCGTCCAATGATTTTACAAAATAACGGTACTTATAATGCACATGTTTCCACTTCTTCTTTCTTCTGTGGGAGCTCACTACGTTCTCCGTCCAGCGCCGAATTCCAATGTCCATAATCAAGTCGCTCCTGGTGCTTCCAGTTATAGCTGCTTCGTAGGCTCACCAACTAAAGCCTGTGACAAACATCTTGGCATTTCAGCTAAACAATTAAAACGCAAGCTCTGGCGCGACGTTGCCAAGTGGTAAAGGGGTGTGGTTATAGCTATGTAGACAAACTACAGCGCGATCAGGTGGCAGGGGATAGACGTGAATGTGTACAAAATAAACGTGGCAATACCGCTGGCCTCTCATTTGCTAGCAGCATTTAAAGGGAACTTGGAGCACCGTCTTCAAATGCCAAGATGTTTGTCACGCCGTTTAGGTAGCAGCGTTGTCAGTTCGTATGGTGACGTTAGTCTGGTTTCTATGTACGTCACCTGGAGAGTTTGTGGGGAAGGGACTACCACAATATATACAGTGTGTTCATTTATTATGTAGTCAAAATTCACTGGTGAAATCCTCACACCTAAACAATAAAAAAAAAAGCCCATATGAACATAAGGCGAAAAACGCGTTGTTTCAAAGTTAAGAGATGCGGAAATCAGCAAAAAAATGTTAATACTAATGATGGGCACGAGTCGAGTCGAGTTTGATAAATAGCTCACTCGTTCAGCCCGTTTAGGTGACACTATTCGCATCTCGTCTCGTCTCGATAAGGAGACGACGAAAGATTTTTATAACGAGATAGCCTCAAATGTCTTGAGCACCAATATAAGTATATACTGTAGTTCTTACCATCAAGGCTGAGACCTGAGCTCAAGCAGAAACCCAACCCGGGTACTGATGCCAATTGGCTCAGCTCGGTTCAACTGAGCGAACAGCACGAGCAGGTTGGGTGAGATGAACTTAAGTGAGCCATCGGCTCGAACAAGCTCCGTTGAAACGAGTTCATCTGCTCGGTTTAACTCTGTTTAACTGAGCCGATGGCTCGAACCGGCTCGGTTGGGGTGAGCCATCAGCTCGGTTCGGTTCGGTTCGGTTCGGTTCAGGTGAGCCATCAGCTCGAGCTGGCTCTGTTGGGTGAGCTGTTGGCTCGGTTTACTTCTCGGTTCGGCTAGATAGTGAATGAGCTGTGAGCCAGCCACTCAAGCCGTTGCCAACCCTAAACCCGGGCCAAGCAGTTTTGAACATGTTTTCCCGGCGCCCTTTAACTTTTAACAACTTTTGGCTCGAGCTTGAATACTTGCGCCTCCGGAACTCAAACCCAGAGCCTCGTGAACGATGTCCTTGCCTTCTGAAGACTTCTCGACGGCCGAGATCTGAATCAACTAGTTTGTAGTATTCAGATACAAACCGCCCGTCTTTCATGGTTATACACGGTGTTATAATAATAATAATAATAATAATAATAATAATAATAATAATAATAATAATAATAATAATAATAATAATAATAATTTGTGGTAGCAGTAGTAGTATCATTGATAATTATATTATCTATGTAGGATACTTGAAAATAGTACTTGAAACTACACACAGGATTTAACTCGATTTGGCTCGTTTTGGCTCGACTCGACCCGAATCCGAGTCGAGTTGGAGGAAATTTTTCGAGCCGATTTCTCCAGTCGAGCTCAAAAATGTCTGTTTATGAGTCGAGTCGAGTTTCAAAGAAAACTCGCTCGAACTTGCTCGTGCTCATCCCTAATTAATAAGCTTTCCTCTCGCGATCATATAAGAGGGCCAGTCGAAACGTTAGTTGCACTACTTCAGGAACAAAAAAGGTGCAAATTTGTATAATACTTTTTTATTTGTACACAAAAGTTCCATACAAAAGCTACCTTTCGACCTAATCATCTCTTTGATTTAAATATTTGTCGAAGTGTGCAACAAGTTTTGCTATACTTTCTGCGAAGAATTCTCGTCCAACGTTGTTCGATAATCTCGTCATCTGAGTTGTATCATCGCTTTGAAATTTCTTCTTTCTGGGATCAAAAACAGAAATCACAAGGTGCCATATCTGAGGTATAAGAGGGTATAGCTTGACACGATATTGCATTTTCAACATACATTTCATGCACCAGCCGATAAATTTCTGTGTATTTACATCTTTGTACTTACAAAATATGATTTATTTCCAATTTGCACGCCATCTGCAGCTGCCGAGATATGTTCACAACTGATTAGCAAGCAAACTACAACTGCTACGTCAAAGCTTCTACGTCACGCGCTGCAATAAATGTATGCTGTGTTTCACCTAGTTTCATCAAAATATCATTGTATCAAAAGTTTTTTCGGTGTGCAACTAACTTTTTGACTGGAGCCGTGGTAGAGCGTTCTCTTCTGGTGTATGGAGTCTTTGGTTCGATCCCACCTTGCGCCAAGTGAGCTTTCTGGTGGACAAACGCCGTGTACATGGGTTTTCTCGGGGTTCTCCCGTTTCCTCATACTTTCTTCATTTCACCATTTCATTAATTATTTCAACATCACCGTGTCTTTTAGCCTAACCAGCATAAGCATGGGACGTAAAACATAAAGGTTTCATTTAAAGATAACTCTTTGACTGATTTTTGTCATATACAGAGTGGTTACAAAAACAGTCCATAATTTCAAGATGTCATATAATTAATAGTTATAGGAAAACTTTGAAGAAATATTTTTGGAACTTCAGTTAACTTAAAATATTATCGTATCATTCTTCTCAGAATCGCTAGTTCAGACTTAGACAACTAGAGGGCAGTGATATCAACAGTGGAGTTTATCCCGCAGCAAAGAAGCTGATGTGTGCTAGAACTTGCCAAAATAAACAGTGTTGTGGTAGTGCAGCGTTGGTTTAAAAGGAAGTTTGATGTTGATCCACTTACATCCAAATCCATTGCAAAATGGCATAAAATACGTGTTTTAAGCGGTGTCAGCTCGTCGAGTGCACGATCTGTTCTTCTTTGAGGAACAAACAATGACAGGTGAAAGCTACTTACGAATGCTATGTGACTGGTTAATTCGCCAACTTGCTCAGAGGGAATTAACTACATTCTGCAACAAGATGGAGCAACTCCACACTGACATCCATTTGTACGCAGCTTTCTGAACAACAACTTGCCAAGCCGATAGAGAGGACGAGTTGGACTCAATGATCAGCATTTTCCCAAGTGGCCTTCACAATCACCGGACTGAATCGTATGAGACTTTTAACTTTGGGCGTTTATGAAGGGCAAGATCTACGTACCTTAATTACCCCAAACAATAAAGGATCTTCAAGAAAAAAATGAAATGAAATCTTTAAGTTTTACGTCCCACGGTTATGTCGGTTAGACTAAAGGAGGCGGTGATGATGAGAGATGAGTGAAATGGCGGAATGAAGAAAGTGGGAGGAAACGGGAGAACCCCGAGAAAACCCACGAGCACGCTGTTTGCCCACCACAAAGTCCACACGGCGCGAGCTGGAATCGAACCAGGGACCCCAAGCACCGGAGGTGAACGCTCTACCACTGAGCCACCGTGGCCCCTCTTCAAGAAAGCATCCGCGCAAGTGTCAATAGTATATACACCAACATATGACACCGGATATGTGGATGGAGCTCGATTACCATTTCAGTATTTGTCACATAACAGGAGGAACGCACATCGAGTGTTCGTGATTGTAATCAAAATCAGTTTAAAAAAAAAATCTTGATTGAACTAAATAAGGTAAAAACTTGAACAGGATAGATTTTTTTGGTAGAAGTTATACACTTTCGAAATTAGGGACTGTTTTATTGCTCACTATGTATTTTACGTATTTTACTTATACTTTTAACTATTTATGATATTTCATTATTCATATTTGGTTGAATTTTTTAAATTGTTTATATGTAATTAAACTAGTAGTGCGATATTGTTAGGGAAATGTGTGTCACTGTCAGGAGTATGTGTCATTGTTAGAAATGTGTGTGACATTGTTATCACTATGTATGTCTTTGTTATGAGCAGGGCCGGCCCTGTGCAATTTGTCGCCCCATGCAATGGCATGATTTGCCGCCCCTCGCACTTTATCCAGAAAAAAAAACAATCTTAAAAGCCACGATTTTAAGTATGCTACCCCATCGTGAACAACGAAGGTGAGGGAAAGTGCACTCGCACCCAGAAAGACCTAAATACTACAAATACAATCGCGTTGTACGTTTTTTTCTTTAAATAATAATGAAAGATAAAACAAATACACGTACAGAGGAAAGATGTAATTATTTTTATAAAATTCAATATCAAGATTCAATCTCAATATATCACTTGCAAAAACTAAAAAAAAAAAAATCGTTTCCACCTTCAATGATAACAACTTGTTTGTAACAAAGACAAGACTAGTTTGCTTGTCAAAATTGTGATAACTAACTAAATAGAACAGGTGTTCGCTACTATTCGAGAATTGAGTTCTTGTATTTGACAACAATCAAGGAATGCATGCTGAGATTTGTTTGACCAATTGATTTAGCAGTCTCCATGTGACCTTAAACTAATGCCACCTAAACATGATTTATGAATGTAGTATTCAAAAAGAAGGTCAGCTTAGTAAATTTAACTACCATCATCATGAACTCCGTTTCCAACAAGAAATATTTATTTTAAATAATATAGTTATGACAGATTTTGCCGCCCCTCCAAACTTGTGCCCTGTGCAAATGTCCGTGTTACACATATGGTAGTACCGTCCCTGGTTATGAGTGTGTGTGCTACTGTTGGCACTATGTGTGTTATTGTGAGGAGTGTTAGCACACTGAAGCACAAATATAACTTTTCTTTTACATCAACAACTCTTTCTGATATAATTCTCATCATACCAATAACATCTCTTGTCCCTTTTCCTTTGCAGAATACAAATTGGCCTTCCTTCAACATTACTCCTTGCCTCTTTTCCCACACTGGAGAGACTATTGAGCTATTACTGAATAAGCGGCCTAATAATTAATTCTCAATATTTAATTTTACAGTAAAATTACAGTGAAAATACAGTGATAAGCGACAGTGAAAATTATTTGTCAACGGATTAATGTATAGATCTGTATAGATTTTTAGAAGTCTAGATAGGATTAAAAAAAAAAGCAAGCATCAAAATGAAGTTCCAAGAATTGATATTAACAAAAAGTAATTAAATAAAACATTGCTTTAAAAAAAGAGAGAGAGTAAAAATTTCCAATACATTTAGTTGGCCAAATCACTATCAAAATTAATACCTCTTTTTAATACCTCAAAATTAATACCTTAAAATTAATACCTCGCGGAAAATATGCTGCTTTTCTCTAGTCTACTGTAATATGTAGGAATGTTGGTTACTCTTTTTCTTCTTTTTAACGTCGGTTGCTTTACATCTTATGTTATGGAAACACTGCAAGAGACGAGTGTTTTGGAATGAGGAGGAGAGGGCAAAACACGTGAGATGGCAGGCGAGGTGCGGCAAGGCCAACATGTTAGTGCCTAATTTTAGCTATAGGCGGCGGTAGTTTCCTAGCAAGCGAGCGGATAGTGTGGTGTCTTTGAGTGCATTTCGACTTGTTTTCTTCCACACTGTATCGGGCGTGGAAGGTGACAGAAATATATCCCGCACACGAGGGAAAAAACAAAACAAAAGAATAAAGTTAACAGCGGGAAAAAAAAAAGTGTATATATGTGGTGATTCTACTCCGAGAAGGGGGAAAGTTTTCAGAAGAATCGGAATCTGTTTCGTTGTTATTGTTGTGTGATTCGAGTCGGTTGTTTTTCTTTGATTCAACCAGTGCGCGTGCAAGTATTTTTGTTGATGCCGTGCGTTGGTTCTTTCCCGTGGTGTGATGAATTTTTGTTGATGTTCTGTCTGTAAAGAAGATTCCATGTGATTTTGAAGATATATATATATTTATAGTGTATATTGTGTTCGGAAAGTGTTATTTACCCTTTCCTTTTGAGTGTCGTGGTTGAGTTTGTTTTTAACCTTTTTTTCGGGATTCGGTGTTACCAGTGTTGTTTCGTCTATGCGGGTCTGTTTTCCAACTTTGTGCTTCTTTCGGACTGAGGAAGAAGACGCCGCAACACGCCAGTCTCTGGAGGAAGAAGAGTGTTTCGCCCAAACAAGTTCAATCAACAACAACACGACGTCCATACGGGAAGAGATTATCCACCTGCATGGTCCTGTAGTTACCATGGGCAGTTTGCAGGAACTACAGAATCTTCTGGTCTCCAAAGAGGAGAAAATCAAAGAACTGGAGGACCAGTTGCGTTTACGTGAGGAAGAAATCCAGCAACTACGGTCCCATCTGGATAAATTCAAAAGTGTCTTCCCGTTCCATGTTGGTGGGGCGGCAAACCGGCCTCGGAAACAGCGAGCCCAGGGCATATCCGCGGAGCCGCAGAATCTGAACACGATCCAGGAACTGAACCAGAACAGCTTTCCAGTTATTCCCAAGGATGACAGGTAGGTGGCTTTTTTTAATGTCGTTTATGGTGAGCACTTTATGTGACAAGTGCCATTTCTCAGGGTCATTTACCAACGGCAGGGTCGTGGTCACCTTTGTTAAAGTTATGTATGCTTTCATCTTGTGTCTGTGTGCTGCATCTATTTAGTGTTCCTTTCAGACATAGGCGCCGACTTTTTAAGTTTCTCAATCGGTGGTCAGACTTCGGCACTAACGTCTCGTGTTCTTTTTATTACTTTTTTTTTAGTAGCTCTACTATACCAGTGATCTCCAGATTCTTCCTGATAGGCAAAAAAGACTGTCAAGAGCTGCTGAAATAAAATGAACCGTGAAATAATTTTTTAATTGTAAAGGCTAAATAATAATAATAATAATAATAATAATAATAATAATAATAATAATAATAATAATAATAATAATAATAATACAATTTTTAAAATTTATTTTAGCACGATTTCCTAAGCTTTATATTGAACAAAATTTCTAAACATTAAGATTTTGTTTGTGGATTTCAAACGTGTTTAGCAATATTGGCCGAAGTGAGAAGACAAGAAAATTATTAAAATAATAATAACTACAGTTAAACCTTTAGAACGTCTGATGATAATTTGAGTGAGAATAGAATATGATTCAACTGTCGTAATTTACGTACAGCATTTTACATTTTTAATATATACGGTATATATATATATATATATATATATATATATATATATATATATATATATATATATATATATATATATAATATTCTATATATATATATATATATAGAAAATTACACTCACGGATTATTACTATTGTTGTAATGTTATATTGCTTGATCCTCGATATGGCATAAACCAGGCCCGTATCCAGGGGGGTCTAGCCCCCCCTAAATTTTTGCAGTCCCCCTAAAATGTTCACGGTAGGCTTGCAAATGAACTATAATATGATTGGATCGCCCACCTCCCCTACATTTTTGAGCTGGCTACGGGGCTGGCATAAACCTGAACAGTCTTTTTAACACATCCTGTATGCATCCCTATCTAAAATTTAATCTGCGATCACATGCACTATAGTTTCTTTTCATTATTCACCACATCATTAATGTATAATCTCGAAGTTAATTCGAACTCAAAAATTGAGTAGGTGTTCTGCATCCATTAAATACCTCCAATGGGTGCTTGAGCCCTGGAGCACCCCACGTAGTCGACGGCTATGCTTCCAGGAAACAATTATCTCGTAGATGGATGTGAAACATGGTGTGTAAAAATCTTACGTTATAACAGTTAATATTCACATTGGGCGAAGTAAATAAATATTGAGTGATAAAGTTCGGTCGGGTTAAAAGTTTAGTTTTGTTTTAGTAACATAATCAGATTTGAATCGATGAATAAATTATTTAAAAATCTTGCCAAATCTCCCCCCCCCCCCGAAAAAAACTTCCGAATTTCTGAGTTGCACTTTTCCCAAGAAAGCAGGAATGTTATTTGGGGCTGTAAGAGGAAAGTGACTTCTGTATATATGCATTTTAATGCATAACATAATAATATACTACCGGTAATGAAAAACATGAAGTGGAGAGTATTGCCCCCTGGTCCCCAAGCAAAATCAAAAAGACGGCACTACTTGAAAGATGTCTTCAGAGTTTTCACGCCCCTTTTCGTTTGCACATTGGGCCCATGTGAGCCATCTGTCTATAATTTTAACGTAGGATCCAAATACATGAGCCATCATTGGAAATCGAACCCATCCAACCGAAAACTCTAACGCAAACTATTTATCCAGAAAGAAGCTAGGGAGAAGCCGACATTTTATATCCTGATTTCTAAATGGGTTCCTTTTTATCTGAATGGCTTCTTTCTGTGAAAGCAATATAAAAGATAAATCAAGTGAACATCTTTGATGTAGGAATATTCAGACTGAAGCAATAAAATATATTGGGCTATGCAGGTGACTTGATATTATTATGGGTAAATGACAGTGTTTTAAAGTAAAATTAAAACTAGAGATTGACCTATGTGCTCCCACAAGTAAAGTAAATAAAATAGCTTGCAGAATTTAGACATTTCCAGGCAAAGCCCCTCCCGAAAGTTAGCAAAGCCCCCTTGAAAGTAGCAAAGCCCCCCGAAACAAAATCGTTAATACGCAACTGTGCTCCCATAAGACCAACATAAATTACGTCGAACCATGATATGAGAAATATAATGTATGCTTTTAACAAAAGAAACACTGACCAAATCTTAAAACACACTTTATTTTAAATTATAATAACGGTTTCGGATATCTAACATATCCTTCTTCAGACCTCCGATATCCGAAACCGTTATTGTAATTTAAAATAAAGTGTGTTTTAAGCTTTGGTCAGTGTTTCTTTTGTTAAAATAATCAATCCAAAGCCATGGATAGTCTCAATAATGTATGCTATATTAGCTATGATTTGTAGCAACATTACGATGTATAATAGCAACGACCAGTAGTGTATTTAGGGGGGCGTCCGGGCTTAAGCCCCCCGAAATCTTACTTACTATAGTAAAGTATATGAAATGTCTTGCAGAATTTTTACATTTTCAGGCAAAGTCCTCCGAAAGTTAGCAAAGCCTCCCCCGAAACAAAATCGTAAATACGCCACTGGCAACGATCATAATAGATTTACTATTAACTTGATTCCTTGCGATACACTCGATTGTCATTTTAACAATATTAGTAAATTCTCTGAAACAATCTTCCTATATACGAAGTACAAGGATAACATGTTCATAGTGTTTTGGTTAGTAATAAGCGGACAGTCACTGAATGAAGATTTCAAATACACGTTTATTCAGTTATTTACAACGAACATATTACAAATATATTATATGCAGTATTTGTTGACGAACAGTGGGTGAGATCTAAGAATTGCATGAAATAGTGTTGACCACGAAAATCGAAAAATGTCTCGTCTTGTCTCGAATTTAAGAATGCACTCGGTTCTTTTCCAGTTTCGACTCTTTTCTTGTTTTCGAGACAGAAATTTCTCGTCCCGTGAGCAACACTAAATATTTATCACTACACACAAACTCAATGAATATGCACTATAAATGAGGTGATGATCGTTTTCTTTTTCTTTTTTTTTAAAAAAAAAAGTTATAAATATTTTAATTTATTTTTCTCTCTCTTCTGAAACGCTTCCTTGCATAAATGCTTTATTTTATACATCCTAGCGTATGGCTGGTGTTCAATCGTTGCTTTTATTAGAAACTGCATAATATACCATATTTTTTTTCAAACATAATTTGTTCTACTACAATAGATAGAACTCTATCCCGGAATAAGAGATCAAGGAAATTGGCTGAAAAGTACCGTAGAATTCAAAAGGAATGACGATTTTTACACTGTAGACTTCTTAAATTTTTTTAGTGAAGTATCATCCCATTGATTATGCACCAAGGCTAAGAGAAATAGTGAAAGAATGAAATGAAGGAAGTGGAAGGAAATAGACAACCCTAAGAAAACCACACACACGACCACCACAAATTCCATTTGGTTGATTGTTTTCATAGAACTATGTACAGTTGGTGCTGATTACATATCTCTGTGCCAAGAGTATGTCCCATCCAGTTTCAGCATTTCATAGTTAATCTTCAAGCTGAGTGGATTACTAAATGGTTTTCTTCATATTTAAGGAATTTTGTCTTAGTAACAACCTTATAATATGGCATAATTCACTAGTAAACATTCAGTAGGGAACACTGAAAAAAAAAAGTAGATCAGTAATTAGAATTAGAAAAGATTGTTTTACATGTCCAATAATGTCCAAAAAGTACCTAAAATGCATCCGTACTATGATTAATATTGTCACTGCTGTAAAAGTTTTCTAAACGTGTTTAAAGTTCTAATGTGTACAATATGGTTAGAAATGACTTTGTAAATGTGTAGATGGTAATTTTTTCTAATGCAAAGATGTACAAAGTTTTCTAATACTGCTCACAAGTTGTTAGTGTTCCCCCATATAATTTTTCATTAAACGTATCTTAAGTACAGTTACATTTTGAACACTCTTAAGACCGTTCCTAGGTTCGTGTAAACCACTGTTATGATGCATTCTAGACATTTTTGTTCACTATTAAAACACTTCAGGACATTTTTAGACCCATTAAACATGATCCATTAGACCCATTAAACAAAAAATACAGAAACTATTTTTTAGATACAGTAGGACACTGTACACATTACCGACACTCTTTGAACACCTCCAGATGATACATATTCACCCCTTGTAGACACTGTGTTGTCCAAGTAAGTCCCAGATATATGTACAAAATGTGCAAAATGTATGTCATTACTTTGTTTACCAACTGTGTGGCAAGAAGTGTTTTAAATGTGTTATACTCGATACTGTTTTTAGAGAAGTAACGCTTTTGGACACCCAAAGCACACTTTATAAACACTATTTCATCAACTTTCCCCTCAACATCTGTACCAAAAGTGTTTCAATGCTGTTAAATTTGTTACAGTGCAAGGAAAGTTTGTTGAAAGTTCGGTGTATTTTTTGCAGTGTAGGTTACACTTGGAAATAAGAATTTACGGAACGATGTTTCCCGTAAAGATTCTACTTTGTTTCCGTATTCCATAAATAAATGTTTCCGTAATAACTGTATAATGGCATAACTTAATACAGTTAAACCTCTAACTAACGGATTTCGATGCGGAATGATTATTTGTTCGTCAAAGACAAGTTACACAAATTTATATTACTCACAGTTCATGCGGTAATTGTACGCAGTATTCAGTAAATGCGTTAGTTGCAAATATAAAATTACTCAAATGTTCGAATTACTCGGGGAATCGGGTGGAATTCTCCTCTGTAAGGAAACAAAAGTATTGGGGGATGTGGGTGTACTCTAAAATATACTGCATGTGTAGTAATTTTATTCTCAACTACATGTTATAGTCTTGTAAACAAAATCTCTTAATTAGCGTACGGCTTGTACAAAAATTAACCTAAAATGTCGAAAATAAAAAAGGAACACATTAGGGGTCTGTCTGATCATGGTTTATAAATTTATTCGGAAAACATATGCAATAGTTGTCCTATGAGTACATTTTGCAGACACGACTTTATGATCGAAATTTGGTTGTAAGTGCTAGATCAATTGAATAATTATGTTCGAATTGAAGGAAGTAGCCTATATTATGTCGGTAATTAATACTACCCGCAAAAAGGAATGTTCTGTACCATAATACTACATATACAGGGCAAGTCAAAATGATGGACCTGGTGCCAGAAATTCATTCTGTGAAATCTAATAAACGCATGCTATTGTGAAATAAATACTAAGAAAGGTTTCCTTCAAATACATCACAAGTGTTCTGTGTAAGCACCTCGCGTAACAGCACGCATCAAGCTGATAATCTATCTCGTTCCAAATCTTTTGTAGCATGTTACGGTCAATATGAAGCCAGTCGTTTACAGATGAAACCCGAATCTCTGAAATGATCATACCACTTATAAATGGCCTTCCCCGATGAAACTCGAATCTCTGAAATGTTCATACCACTTATGAATGGCATTACCCGATGAAACCCGAATCTCTGAAATGTTCATACCAGTTATGAATGGCCTTCCCCGATGAAACCCGAATCTCTGAAATGTTCATACCACTTATGAATGGCCTTCCCCGATGAAACTCGAATCTCTGAAATGATCATACCACTTATAAATGGCCTTCCCTGATAAAAGCCGAATCTCTGAAATGTTCATACCAGTTATGAATGGCCTTCCCCGATGAAACCCGAATCTCTGAAATGTTCATACCACTTATAAATGGCCTTCCCCGATGAAACTCGAATCTCTGAAATGTTCATACCACTTATGAATGGCCTTCCCTGATAAAAGCCGAATCTCTGAAATGTTCATAACACTTATGAATGGCCTTCCCTGATAAAACCCGAATCTCTGAAATGTTCATACCACTTATGAATGGCCTTTCCCGTAGGTGGGTCTCTCCGAATTTCGACCGTCTCACACTAATCACAGACTTGTTTACATGATGATCAAGCAGACAGAAAAATCTCTGTTCTGCAGTCAACGCCATTTTCCTTAACTGCTCACTGCTGTCTCGTAGCGGTAGAAAGTGGAAACTAAACTTTGAAAGTTAACCTGTCCAAACGCGTGCCTCACAATAACACATGTTTCATAGAATAAATTTCTGAAATTGGGTCCATTATTTTGATTTGCCCTGTATTTTTGAAGTGACGAAAAAATCTGCTTGTATTATGGAGGTGTTCGTTAAGGAATGCTTCACTGTAGGAGATTTAATGTGGTGGCCCGTACCTTTTATATTTTTAGTATCTTATTTTATGTGTTATTTTTTTTTAAGAATCGAATCAATAATCAAACTTCCATAGATACTTAGTGTTCAGCAAACATTATATTATCCGAAATTTATCAATTATCACATTCCAGTGCAAAATTAGTCTGTTAAAACTCTTGCTAAAGATACAAGTACCATCTCTTAATGATTCTGCTAGAAATCACTGTCCAATAAGATAAATTCAGAATATTATAAATCATTAATATTGTAATATGAACTTCTTTCTGCCACATGACATATAACTGCCAAATATTTCACAGAAAACTTAATATTGTAACGCACACAGTAGCTGGAAACACTTCTTCTTCTTCTTTAATTCTGAAAACAAAAGAAAAAGTAATATTTACTGATTATATCAGACACTTATTCTTCCTTTTACGAAATGTAAGATTTATCAAAAACACTTAACAATTATCTTTTCTGGTTATGATAGTTGATCTATAACGCATAAGCGTAACATCTACTCAAGTATTTTAATGTTGATCAGATATTGTACATTACTTCAGTGGTGTACGCAAGGGCTTTTTTTGAGGGGTGTTAACCCTCTTCAGCTAGATATTATGCAAGAATTCATATTCATTTATCATATTAAGATATCTGAACTCTCCCTTGACGAACTTCTGCGTACGCCACTGCATTATTTATCCTTATGTTCCGTTTCCTTTATTTTAATACGTTCACGAATATATTCAGATTAGATATCGAACTCATTCCTCATTTGTGTTTTAATATGTTAGACGTACATATCAGGACCTTGGAAGAGAAAGGGCGAATTCTGAAATCGGGATGTTGGGAAATCAAGCTGAAAGTTTTGCAAGTATATTAAGGTACCAAGATCGAATCTTTGTTTATCTTGAAACTGTAAGAAAACTACGGGCGAACCAGGGCAAAACGCCGTATCTATGTGTTGTCCAGACCTGTCTGATATGAGGGGAAAAAATTAGGGATGGCCAGAACCGGTTCCTGGTGGAACCGGTTTTCGGGTCTGAACGGATCCGGTTCTAAAAGATCCGGTTCCGAAACCGGTTTTTCGGATCCAGGTTTGGAACCGGTTCTTCGGATCCAGGTCTAGAACCGGTTCTTCGGATCCAAGTCTAGAACCGGTTCTTCGGATCCAGGTCTAGAACCGGTTCTTCGGATCCAGGTCTAGAACCGGTTCTTCGGATCCAAGTCTGGAACCGGATCTCCAAGAACCGGTTCCTCGTGGAACCGGTTCCGCTGGATCCGAAAATTTATGAACATCCCTCCGCTAAACCCGAGCTGCTGGCAGGCTGTGAACAGTATGCTAGATGAAATGGTGGAAGCGACAGGCAGGCGCCCAGGCGGCGGCAGCTTGTCTTATTTGGCTAAATAAACTGGGTAACTGACAAACTCATTGGCTAAACAGGCAAACTGGCCAACTCATTTGGCTAAACACCCACTGGTGGACCAAAATTTTTTTTCTGGGGGCACAAACGGGTCTGGGCGGGGAAGGCACAAGCGCATGGTCTTCTTTGCATTTTTTTGAAGGTGAACTTTGTGCCTCCTTTACAGGTCTTTGGGGGCTTTCGGATCCAGGTCTGGAACCGTATTTTCAGATCCAGATCTGGAACCGGTTCCTAAGATCCGGTTCTGGAACCGAATTATCAGATTCAGATCTGGAACCGGTTCTTAAGATCCGGTTCTGGAACCGGGTTTTCAGATTCAGATCTGGAACCGGTTCTTAAGATTCGGTTCTGGAACCGGGTTTTCGGATCCAGGTCTGGGACCGGTTCCTAAGATCCGGTTCTGGAACCGGGTTTTCGGATCCATGTCTGGAACCGGTTCCAGAACCGGTTCTGAAAATCGGATCTCCGAGAACCGGAACTTTGTGGCTATCCCTAGAAAAAATCGATTTTTCGGGTTCACCCTTTCACTTCGAAGATCCTGATATGTTATAATGCTACGTATTATTAGCACCTTATATATACAGGGTGGACCATTTATTTTAGTACACCGTCACATTTAAACTAGTAGACAAAAAACGCTGAGATTTTGTACTATGCAAATATATACATGGGAAACATTGTTTAACATACTCTGTGATAACATAAAGTAAACAGTATTGCCAACCAAATATGAAGTTGTATTTATTCAAATGGCACTACATTGGGTTATTATGTATTTCAAATCTGCGTATAAAACGAATACTTACAATAGCACATTTGTCGTACAATGTTGCAAAATAAGGACAGTACAGTATCACAAATATCCAAATTTTGGTGACCTCTACACGAGCAATAACACAAATGAAACTGACGGGGCAATGCAAATCCAAGTAGTTTTAATGTTTAATAGTATGGCTATGATATGACGGATTTACAACGAATGCAAATAAAGTTACAAGGGGAAAAAATGTACTTTTTTTCATATTCGAAGA
Organism: Thermobia domestica; assembly: GCF_964235325.1. Lineage (NCBI taxonomy): Eukaryota > Metazoa > Arthropoda > Insecta > Zygentoma > Lepismatidae > Thermobia > Thermobia domestica. Next base: position 320,149,468 of record NC_137458.1, read on the forward strand.
ACTCCTTTGATAAGTACCTTGTCCAATTGCTTACATTGCAAAATTCAGCACGTTCTCCAACATCACGTGCTGGCTGTAAACTATTTTAGACGACAACCACGAAGAATACGCCATCAACTATTCTCAGTAACCGTCAAGTAATAAACATCAATAAAATCAGAAACCTTTGAGGATAAAAGGAGCCATAGGACAATCTTCACCGATTAATAGTCATCTCCACTCTTTAGGACGCCTAATCTCTGAGAATTTCTTTATCCTTGCCACTCTTTAGGACGCCTGGTCTCTGAGAATTTATTTATCCTTGCCACTCTCTAGGACGCTTGGTCTCTGAGAGTTTCTTTATCCTTGCCACTCTTTAGGACACCGGGTCTCTGAGAATTTCTTTATCCTTACCACTCTCTAGGACGCCTAGTCTCTGAGAATTTCTTTATCTTTGCCACTCTTTAGGACGCCTGGCCTCTGAGAATTTCTTTCTCCTTACCACTCTCTAGGACGCTTGGTCTCTGGGAGTTTCTTTCTCCTTACCACTCTCTAGGATGCCTGATCTCTGAGAGTTCCTTTACCTTTACCACTCTATTGGACGCCTGATCTCGTAGAGTTCCTTTATTCTTACCACTCAATAGGACGCCCGATTTCGGAGAATTCTTTCATCGCTACCACTCTCTAAGACGCTTGGTCTCTGAGAGTTTCTTTATCCTTACCATTCTATTGGACGTCTGGTCTCTTAAGAGTTCCTTTATCCTTACCACTCTCTAGGACGCCTGATCTCTGAGATCTCTTTTATCCTTACCACTCTCTAGGACGCCTGATCTCTGAGAGTTCCTTTACCTTAACCACTCTATTGGACGTCTGGTCTCTGAGATCTCTTTTATCCTTACCACTCTCTAGGACGTCTGCTGGTCTCTGAGAGTTTCTTTACCCTTACTACTCTTTAGGACGCCTGGTTTCTGAGAGGTACCTATACGAATTCCTTGGCCGCAAGAGCCTTGGATCTTGGCACCTTAGGACGCTTGGTCTCTGGGTTGCTAAAAATTCATTAACAATACCACCAAATATATCTAAGAGGAACTTAAACTGTAATTATTATTACTACTATGTATAGGAAGATTTTTTGTTATATAATGAAAGGTGGTTGGAAAAGTCCAAAAATTCCAGTGTACCAATTTTAGCTCTACCCGAAAGACAGGATTTTACAATATGGTTTCCTAAGTGTGAAGATCACAATGTCATTTACACCAATTTGATATCTAAATCTGTTGTAGAAATATGGTAAAAGCTGTTAAAGCTTATAACAGTGCTTACAGTTATGTAATTCTAAGAACTTATTCTGGTCACGCTGGTTTTGAGCCTGGGGATTAATGAGCCAAATATAATTCAGACGTATCTATCCCTTGGGAACCGCGTACTGCACAGACAATTGATACTACAATGCTCTAATCTGATGGGTGCACTGCTGGAAAAACTTTGGAGTTGTATACTCAAGGACATGCAACAATAGAGATAAGTTTTTCTTTCATTGAATTAGAAAGACCGTTTTGTTCTTGAAGTTCCTAAGCTATTTTTGTAATAAAACACCGTGACTACCAACATTTTTTTTTCTGTTGTGATAGTCAATGTGTTTTAAGCATGGTCCGATTCACTATTTGAGTTCGTGTACTCTCATATAAAATTATTATATTTTTTTTTTAAAAAAAGAAACAACTCTCAGTAACTTTGCCAAAAAAAGCATAAGTCTTCATTAGACAGGGTTCGATAATATATATACTCTGATACCCGAAATATGAGCCTGTAACTTTTGCTACGTACCAGTGCATAGAATGAACAGCTCCTGATGCTGGAGTTAACAGTTGGGGCAGCTGCTTTTGGTAGTATCCTTACCTGGCATTGTATCCAATAAGTCATCGATTGGATTTGTACCATTCGTCACACACAGAGAGTACCTCAAAAGGAGCTGTTTTTTGCGTGATAGCCTGTGTGGCTGTTTTGAGTAATTTTATAGTTGCAGAAGATATCAAACATTTTCTACAGGATTCATGTCCGGAGATTTTGTGGGCTGTGGAAGAGTTTGAATGTCATTTTCCCCTCTTCGAGCAGGTGGCCAGCTTTATCTTATGTCATGGTGTATCCTCATCAAAGAATTGCATGGAGTCCCGCAACATTTCGCCAGTTTTGCAAAAGATAGCAATCCAACTTGCAATGGAAATATATATATATATATATATATATATATATATATATATATATATATATATATATATATATCGAAGTATTTTGCAGCATTGATGTTTCCATCGAAGAGAGAAGAGAAAGACGCTACAACAACCTCTTTCCGAATTGCATAATATACCGTAACACATAGATGTTCTATGGTAGGGGATGGAGTAATATTGAAAGTGATCCGTCCATCACATTCACACCCTGTCCAAGAATTAGTAAAATAAATTTTCATCATAAAATGCAACATGGTTCTTAAAAGTTTTGTGACATGGCGATTCGATGGACTAATTGTGTATCTGTACCATTTGTGGTTTTTAAAGCAGGAGCTGCGTTTTAACTGCTAAATGGTTTGTGCTGATCTGTCAACCTTGGTGTGATATTATTAACAGATTGGATAGCGGGGATCTTGGCTTCGGTCAACCCGATCTTGGATCTTTGCATGTTGTTCTGTCCTGTTTGAATTACAATGAAACGTCTTAACAGTCCTTAATGGAACACATAACACCGCATGATGGTATGCATACTTCTATCAACCTTTCTCATCCTCGATTACGCGGTACAGGCAGGGGTAAAAGTACAAGGACGCCGTCCCCCATCTCCAAAAATTATGTACGGCGACCCCGCAGTTCGTCAGAAATTACAATCGGCAAAGATAGGCAGGGGAACGACGTGACGTCATACCGCTACCTACCGTGTCCCTACCTTTTCAGATCCACTTTTACCCCTGGGTACAGGTAAACTTCGTCAGCTCATCACAGCCACTAGCTATACTGTATGCTTGAACTACCATCTACGTTATACTTACCATGCGTTCACATTCGTTCAGTGTTTCCATGAAATCATGTTGTTCTGCGAGTATCTGTTTACATATTTTAGGGTAGCGTATTTAAGTGGTAAGTGGTGAAAATAAATACGTTTTCGAACTTACCGAACTTACTACTAATTATTTTTCAAAATGGTACTTTCTCTATCATTTTTCCTTTTTGCTACTATATATCCCTTAGAAAATAGAGGTTACATCGTAATTGCGAGTCATGGCAAAGAGACATACCTTGACAGTGCCTTACGTGCACGAGGTCATACTGTTCGCATCAAAGAACTACGGGACTAAATGCATCTAGCACAGCCTGTCCAAAACTTAGGTCAAACGGCCACAACACGCCTATGAAGTGTAGAACTAGACCACTAGGTCCTAATGCATATGAAGATGTTACTCTATTTATATGCTATTCTAAGGTAAAGTTTAATCTGCAACTTACGCATAGTAATTGGTGAAGGCATTCATCTGGAAAGGAAATGGCAAAACAGCAAAACTTAATTCCCATCTATTGTGTTGTGGAGTGAAGACGACACCAACCATAAGAGACAATGGAAGACAACAGGTTTTAGGAGAGGAGGGGGAAGAGGACCTTCTTTGAAATTCAAACGAGACATCGTTTTCGCCTGTCTCCGTCAAGTGGGAGAAGACGTGTGCGTTTAGCTAGAGATGCAATGAAGTAGATGTTTAAGTTACATCATTTTGACACCTACAAATGACACCTACAAGGGATACGTAAACATGGCGAAGAGCAAAAAATTATCTATTAATTTATTTAACAAACGACGAGGCTAATTTTCACAATCAACAGCACCAGAAAGGAGGTTGGCTGGAGTATAGATACAGAATTTAAAGGTAGGGTTGCCATAATTTTTTGATTCAAAATACGGACAAGCCCTAAAATGACCACCCATCAAAAATACGGTGCCCAAACACAGAACAAATATTTTGAAATTTCTTACCTAAAAATCACCTTTTTAGGTTATCACACAATTGTGTACTGTAATACTTAAAACACTATTGGAAACTAACATGTTTTATATTTTTTTCATTAACACAAACATAATAAACCATGGCATTATATTACGTACATTAAATCTAACCAAAAGAACTTTGGAATGGAAAAATGAGACATTAAAAAAACCCACTTTACTAATAGTAATTGAAATATACATATAAGGTATATACCCTATGATGAAAGCACAATTCTTCATTTTAGCGATTTCCGACTCGGAAATTTTCGGGCACTCCCAAAAACTGTCAAATACGGACATTTTCATATTTCATGCTTTGTATGATACGGACACAGTCCGTACAAAATAGGACGTACGACAACCCTATTTAAATCTACCATCCCGGTATTCGTCTGATGGAACTAAGGAGAAACTAAGAAAACCCCCTTAAAACAAATGAGACGGATCTGTTCCGTTATAGGACAACATATACCAATTAACAGTAGTATTACAACAACACTTATGTCAATGATTTGATGTCAAATTACTGTAAAATGATGTAAAATATAGTTTTGTTGGCAGCGAACATAGGACTCCTTCTAGATTTCCAAACATGGTATGCGTAAATATGGAAAGTAACGGCTTTGTTCCTTAACATCTGTGTATCTACACTCTAGCCAACCTCTTTGCCTCAGACTTTGTATCATATCACTACACAAAACAAATTTAACAATACAAACAATCGGTGGTCAGAATAAATAGGAAGTGTAAAAATAGAAGCAAATCATGAGGTCATAGTGTGAGATCAGTTGACAGGCGACTACACAATACAGCATTTTATAATGAGGGAATTCCGTAATTAGCCACTATTGTTAACTTGAACATTTGAAATGTTAATTTAAATAAGTAATGTTTGTAAAATGTTTTTTTTTTTTTATATAGTTCTATAAAATAATACTTGTTTAACAAAACAATGCAGAATAATAATTATAGTAAATAGCGTGAAATTTACAATTTCAAGGAGTTTGTTTCCTTTCTTTTCAAATAAGAAGTTATAGATAGAGGCACGAGTTTTTCGCAATGCGCGATAAAACGAAATCCGTCAGAATCAAGTAATTTCCAGTTTCTTGACGTTTTATGATATTCTATGTATATTTTCATTGGTTTCCGTTGCGCGATAAAACGCGAAATTGGCAGTTTTGCGCGAAATTTTTAACAATACGCGAAATAACGCGATTTTTTTAAAAAATACGTTTTCATTAATTTAAAAACACCAATTTTCCGCTGACAGAACGGTAGAACGTGGCATGAACGGTGCGTTTTGCGTGATTCGGACACGGCTATAAAGAACATATTGCACGTTAGCTATCATGATCGCAAACTTTCCTACAACTTTCCTAATATCTTTTTCACAAGGGCTACAAAATACGAAACTTTATTTGGAAAATGTGACAAAACACGAAATGTGAAAAGCTAAACGCGAAATTTTCAAATTCTTAGTGCGAGAAACTCGTGCCCCTAGTTATAGGCTTAGTCCTCAGCGGCTGACACTTTGAGTCTACCGCATGTAGTATTTCATTCTTTATAAAACTATGATTTATTGTGCTAACTTCTAAAAACGAAATTGAAATATTTGAATTTAACGTCTTACGATTATGCCCTTTAGGCTAAGGGAGACGATGATTGAAACAAGTGAGTGATGATGGGAGAATTACTGGAATGAGGAAGTAGGAGGAAACGGGAGTACCCCGAGAAAACTCACTAGCACAATGTTGTCTATCACATATTTACTTCGCCGGAGATCGAACCAGGGACCCCAGGCACCAGAGGTAAGCGCTCTATCATTACGCCACCGTATGCTTATAAGAATAGTTAAAATTACGAAGTCCGTTTTGTTTATATGAACTCCCTCCTGGTTTAGTGTCAGCGTTCGCGTCAATGGTGCAGGAGACCCCATGTTCAATTCACGGTGACAGTTCATGTGGTTTGAATTCCGCGTTCTGTAAGTCTACGTCTTATGTAGCCTTGCTGCTGAGAGGGGTGCTAAACTCTGACAACATCATCAACATCATCAAACAATATCTATTGATTTTATTTATCCTTGTGTGATTCCATTTACAGATTACACAACTTCTCTGCGCTGCAATTATTCAACATAATGTGCCGAACATAATACCTAATAGAAACCTATAACTCGAGAAGCAAGATTAGTAGCGACCTCGAGTTGTTTAAAAACGAAATTTAAACTTTTCTTCATATATCATGTATTGTATATTATTATGTATAATTTTAATAGGCAAAAAAAAAAGAAAGAAAGAAAGAAAGAAAGAAAAAAGAAAGAAAAAGAAAATCTCGCATACCCTATTTTCCATGTTATCAGAATATATTACAGACCAAGTAACCGTCTTTTATCGTTATTTATAATGTTATTTTTATTCTTGAATGTATTTTACTCTATGCATATTGTCTTTTAAGATATTTTAACTTATAACGTACTGAAAAATCAAACATTCAGATGCTATTCTACATGAAAAACTGAAATGCAAATATGCTCAATTTTTGTCAGAAAGGAACTCCAACCTCTATTAAACACGCAACTTGGAACGGGGACAAATAGCCACGGTGCTGATGTCCCCATTCAACCTTAATTAATTAATCAATCAATTAAACAGGCAAACAAAATTCCTTAGAATGGCAACACTGCTCATATCATGTTGGGCAAATTGAAGAAGATTGGAAGTGGTAGGTCACGCCCACTGACGCTCGCGCTTGCGCAGTTGAAGATAGTCGATGTATAGTTAGAATTCCAAAATATTGTTTAAAAATTACATTGTTCAAGGTAAGCCTTTTAAAATCAGTATCATAAATGATAATGGGGAAAATTGAATGCCATATTATAGTTATAGGTATTCTGCCATTATTGGCAGGTCATTTGCCGTAAGTGAGAAGCTTTCATGCTCCATTGTCTTCCACTAACCTCTTCATCATCATCTACGATTTTCTGTTTTGATATCGTCCATTAATTGTAGTCTCCTTCGTCCCCTCCCTTTCTTTCCTGCCACCATATTCTCTATCACGTCCCTCATGATACAGTTCCTTCTTCGCCAATGCCCAAACCGGGTTTCTTCCTCTTAATAACATCTAACATTGTTGTTCTCTCCCCGACCATTCCTATCACTCTCTCGTTCGTTTTCACACGACCAACTAATTCCATTCTCCTTCACACCCACATTTCGAAAACAGTCGTTTTTCACCATTCTTGCGTAATGCCCATGTTTCTGACCTATACAACACAATGCTCTACCCGAAACATTTTATAAGCCTTTTTCGCAACTCTTTATTCAAGGTCCAACAAAAGAGTGTTTTCTTCCTCCTAAAGGCTTCTTTCGCTATTCCTATCCTTGCTTTTATTTCATGTTCACACTTCATATCATCACTAATAATATTACCCAGAAATGAAATGAAATCTCTGAGTTTTACGTCTCACGTTTATGGCGGCTAGGCTAAAGGAAACGGCGATGATAAGAAATGAATGAAACGGTGGAATGAAGAAAGTGGGAAGAAACGGGAGAACCCTGAGGAAACACACGCACACGGTGGTTGTCCACCGCAAAGTACACTTGACGCGAGCTGGGATCGAACCACGGACCCCATGCACTAGAGGTGAATGTTTTACCACTGAGCTACCGCGACCCCCTAATACTACTCAGGTATCGAAAACAAGTCACTTGTATGTTTAGTAGTCGGGAAAACGCAATTTTTCAGTTAGAAACCGACTAAAATACGCAACTTCAAGTTCTAAAATGTTCTGGCTTGAAAATTATGGGACCTCGTAAACCGTTCAAGGAATTACACAAGAACTAATATGCGCTGTATATAAATATCAATGTGTTAGAATACTGTGGTACCCTTACAAGGAGTACTCAATGAGCACTTAAAATAGGGTTCCCTTTATACAACTCGTTACGCCGGTACGAGGGATTGCGAAACTTGTATATTTACATGGAACGCATTCTAGGATTTCTGTGTATTTCCTTGAGACGCTTGCAAAAGGATCCCATAATTTTCAAACCAGGACGTTTAAAAAGGTGATGTTTTACACTTTCGTCGGTTCGAAAATGAGAAAGAACACAGAGAGGACAAACAACGTATGTGGTGTATGCAGAAATGTAGGTTGAATACGTAAATCCTGTAGTTTTGGACTTAACTTACTACTATATGCAGCCTCTTGCAACAAACGTATAACTAAAAATGTATGTATTATAATATTTTCCATATTAAGTGTACCGTCTATACGTACTTTCTGTATGAAAGAAAGAACTTATAATACTTTCCGTATAAGTATTCCATCTATACGTACTTTCCGCATGAAAGAAATAACTTGTAATACTTTCCGTATAAGTATTCCATCTATACGTACTTTCCATATGAAAGAAAGAACTGTGTATGTATATGCAGTAAGGATCTCACATACAGATGCACGTATATAACATATAGCTGACGTATGTAATATACGAAAAACTGTTAGATGTTAGTCATCCTGCAGTGACATGATGTATCATCTAAGCGGGAAAGGGGGAGTATGTAGCATATGAATAACATGCTCCGTACACGTTTCCGTTGAGTTGAGTTGGTTTTGAGTTTAACGTCCCTTTCATAAGAGAGACTATATGAAACGGGACCTACTGATTAACGTGGAATCCGAACCACACGAGCTCCCACCGGGAATGGAACCCAGGTCTCCCATGCCAAAGGCGCGTACGCTAACCGCTAAGGCCACGAAGGAGCTCATACATATTTTCGTAGTAAACATATAGATTTCGTATATTTGCATAATATATCGTTTTCCGAATAACGGATTTCCGATCTCATATCTCCTCACCCATCTTAATTAGAATTTAGATTTTTTTCTTTCCTTTGATATAAGGAATCATGTTCTGAATTGATGACATGAAGTTCATTAATACCTTATATATAGTTTATTGTTCCATAGGTCAAGAATTATTTTTGATGAGTGCCTCCTGGGTTGCTTTACGCTTCATGACCTAGATAATACGGCTTCAGACTGAAACAAATTGAATGATAAAAACTGAAAAGCTGATAACACGACAACATTAAAAGAAAAGTTTTTTTTTTTTTTTTTTTTATCAGAAAGATAAACTTTTAGGATAGGCCGTTACCTCTTTTAGTTCTAGATAAATTATATTTTAATTATCGGTTACAAAGAGTTATCGAACCTACGAAACCAAATTTAGTGAAATAATGTGTTTTTAAGTTCTTGTAGTACCTTGTAAGACTATCGTCCAAGATAATGGAGCTATATGCGTCAGTTTTAACGCACTTTGCCTGTTGAATGTTGCCCACAATATTGTTCAAATAATCTTGGCTACCCACTTTTCTTTGAAAGGTCATGTTTTGGCAGCCGTACATAGGAAATTCTAATACTTTAGCTCTAAATATAGATCTATAGGATGTTTCAAAACAACGCCCACAACGTATGAGAGCTGATTCCTGACACCAAGATAAGACATAAAGTATAGACCAACCTGGGTGCACAAATGCTTTCTTTCGGAGTTATAAGCTGCCAAAAACATTAAAACATGAACTTTAAAGGCCCATAGCTTCAAAACTATGGGACCTAACGTAGTCGGGTCAACATTTCACTTAGGAACTAATATGTACGCTATCCAAAAATACATATTTCAGGATCCTAAGATATTCACCCATTAATTTTTAATAGAGGGAGTTTGGCTACGGGTATTTAATTTGCAGTACTCACCAACTACCTATATAAAAATTGTTGCGGAAGTACCGGAGGATTCTGAAACATGGATATTTAGATAGAGCACATACTAGTTCCAAAGTGAAGTCTTGACCAGACTACGGTAATTCCATAGTCCGTATGGAGCTATAGACCTTTAAAGTTCATTTTTTTTTTATGTTTTCGGTAGCCTATAATTCCGCAAGAAAGCATTTGTGCACCCGGATTGGTGTATACTTTTTGTCTTATCTTGGTGTCAGGAATCATCTCCCAAACGGTTTTTTTTTGTTTAAAGCAGTTTTTTTTTTTTTGTTAATAATTTGCTCTATATATTTATATCACATATGGACAGAAATAAGTTTGTTTCGTCTTGGGTTATGCTAGAAGGGGTCACGTAAGCTTAAAGTGGAATCCAAACTGCTTCTCAGCTTACATCTAGAGAAATTGTCCTCCATTTGAACTCGAAATCGGGACTAATTGTCCACAAATGTGATGAGTCGGCCAACTTACTCATGAAGAACTCCTGATAAAAATACGTTGTGCTGATCTTTACATACTTGTTAATATAATTGTCAAGAGTCATTTCAAAAGGACAAAAAGACAAACAATTGCACAAGTGAAACCATTTTACAGAATTACATATGGACAATTTCAAAGTATTGCAGAGTACAAAAGAACTAATTCAGTCCAAGTTAGTTCACTACGACTTTTATTAGTCCAAGTTAAATACAACGACTTAATTTGCTTATCAGTAAGAAAAGTGAATAAAGATACAAATTATTTGGCTCTGACACATTTATACATAAATAGATACCAAAGATACTTCTGATTTCAATAAATGCCTCTCATCGGGTTTGTATGACTCCCCACCCAAAAATTACGGTATTTCGATGTATTTTATCAATAGTAAATATTATTAAAACAAAACAATATTTAGAATTTTTCTTTGATTGCAGTTGCATAACAATAATAATAAACTGTAAAAGAAGCACAAAAGACACATTCATAAACTTATATAAAAAACAAAAGTTGCTTTTGTAGATAATCTCTTTGAGTAATGAATGGAGAATTTAGGTCTAACTATAATACGAATAATATACGGGAGTGAAACGTGATAATCCACAAATGTGTGTTCATCAAGATTTTACGAACACTTACACTTTTACGAATATTTTTTGTTTTTTGGTTTAAACCAGCCAACCAGTTGGTATTGACCAAGGAAGATTCGTGTTTGATATTATCCTATATTTATTCATTTAAAGAAGAATACAAAAAGCTGCCTTCCAATTACAGTATTCTAGATTAGAGTAATTATACTCATGATATTATCTGATTGATATAACAGAATAACACAATATTATTGAGACTATTTGTGTACGTTATTATAATATAAGATACTGATTATAACATATCTAAACATAATTTATCAAGTTGCATTTTTTAATTTATTGTCGTTGTCATTAAGAATATCTATTTTCGATTCAAAGTAATGAACCGTTATGTAGGAAGCACACATCCACCATATAGGAGACTTCTTTTAAGGTATTTGTTTTAGCTTTATTACAAAAGAACAGAACATTATTTCGATCTCGCGTGTTTGGCTGAGGCACCCTAAAATTTATCTTTTCTAACAAGTCGATACAGTCAATTGTATTGCGCAGTATTTTATGTAAAGCCACAAGATCATAAGTAAATAATCTCGTTTCCAAGGATGGAAAATGAAAATTTGTGTTTAGTTGGGAAGCTGAATCGTATTTGGGATAGTTCTCAGTCTGATTGAAAGTTAGAAATCTTAAAAATTTGGATTGTATGTTTCCGATCTTGTTACTATATTTGATGTACTCTGAATTCCATATTTGAGAACCACATTCCATTTTCGACCTGACGTACGCGAAATAAAGTACATACTTTGAGAGATTGAATTTTTCTAAAATCTTACCATTTCTAAATAATCCAACCCAAATTTCTAAAACCTTCATTTACTGTGAAAGAAATGTGTGCTGCAAATGCCAAATGATTATCGAATGTTACATTAATATTTTTAACGATCTTTTCTTTAAATTATGGAGTGCTCTCTAACATGTAGGAATAATCGAATCTATTTCTACTACGCGTGAAGGAAACGAATTTGCATCTCTTAATATTTATATTTTTATGCACCAGTTAAATACATTTATCAGATCATCTTGTAATTGCTTACAGTCATTAATCGATTTAATATCTGAATACATTTTAAGGTCATCGGCAAATAATAGCTGTTTTGCTGTTTGGACAGAACTGGTTAAGTCATTAATAATGAGTATGAAAAGTAAAGGTCCTAGTTTCGATCCTTGGGGTATTCTAGATCGAACTTCTATCAACTTAGAAATGTGCTCACAATAAAGGATAGACTGCTTATGATCTTTTAGACATGAAGCTAGAGGATTTTGAGCAGATTTTGCAGAATTAAAGGGACTAAGCTTATGTAGTAATATGTCATACTAGACAGTGTCAAATGCCTTTGCTATATCAATGCGCATAGTATCTACTTGTCCATCTCTATCAAGGATTGAAGCCAAAAAGTCTGTAATTAATGTCAAAGTTAAAAGAGTTTATACTGTATTAATAAGCCATGTTGCAATAGGTAGCAGGAGAGTGTGACTCATAATTTTATCAAATAAGATATTTTCATATACTTTTTCAAAGGAGGAAATAATAGAAGTGGGCCAACGGTAATTTTTAATTTCACATTTAGACCCGGATTTCATAATAGAGCAAACAATGGTTTCCTTCCATCTAGCCGGCAATGTAAAACTTTTAACTGACAAATTTGTTATTATGTGGACAGGAGTTTTTAATATCTCTCCGCAGCCCTTTATAGCATAAGATGGAATAAGATCAGGTCCATGAGAAGTTTCGGTTTCAGTTTCTTTATAGCTTTCCCAACCTCCTCTAGCATTACACTAAGAAAAAAGAATAAGTCACGTGAGTCGCATTTAGGCACATATTTTGTAGACTCATCAATTCAATATCGAGATTTGAAAGCTTTGTAGTATTTATTACAATTAACTTACAATTATAAATACTATATCAAATGAAAAAGCAACTTAAATAGTTTTGTACGCACGCATGCGCATGCAGTGTTTCCTCTATCTGCCGTTAGGAAGCGCTAGTAGCAAATATTGCGACTAATGAGCAGAAAGTTTTTGTGTTTTACATTTTGCAAAGACTGAGTCTGTAGTTACAGTGCAACAGTCTGTGTGGAGAATTTTAAGGAAATGCTTACAACTACGTCCTTATCGTTTGCAGTTGCTACAAGCTCTAAAGCCTTTAGACTACGATTTACGTACCAACTTTGCAAATGAAATGTTCCTGCATGACGATGAAGGTTTTTCTGGATCGTGTCGTCTTCAGTGATGAATCGACATTTCACCTAAGTGGCACTGTGAACATTCATAATGTTCGCATCTGGATGTCAGAAAATCCCCACGAGATGGGACAGTTTTCAACTAGACTCCCCTAAATTAAAAGTGTTTTGTACTATGTCCCGGCAAAAAGTTTATTGGCCTTTCTCGCCTATCGACTAGACTCTGTGATGAATGGTGCTTACATTGAACACTTGTAGCAAAAACAGAGTTGCTCTTTCATTTGATATATTATTTATAGAAATAATTGTACGTGAAACGTAATAAATACTACAAAGCTTTAAAACAGCAATATTCATTTTGAAACACCCTGTACTTTGCGTGTTATTATGGGACTAGAAAGGTGGAACGTACTGTTCTTTCTCCAATAAAATTAAAGTATTTTTAAAAGGTCAAAATTGTAATTTTCAAAATTTCCCGGCAATTAAAAAAACTGCGGAAAAAATACTTCGAGTTTTCTTTTCTTTTTTTTTTCTTTTTTTGAAAAAAAAAAACTTGTTTGCGAATCCTTGCATCTCAATTCTTAATTGATTGATTAGAGAGATTGTGCACTTTATTTAGAGCAGGAGAAGTAGTTCCAGTTTAACAACACAATAGACATTTGTCGATACTTGAGCACTAACTATATTTCACACGACATTTATCTAAAGCGCATCATATGTATGTAACTACATGGGTTTGGTCAGTTTTATCCTTTCTGGTTTTTATCGGCTTCTCAGCGCTGTTATAGCAATAGTTAAAGCATGTGTGTGAAAGCAGTTAACATCTGTCATTTGCAAGTAAAATCATCGAACACTCTTTGCTCTTCACAGACAGACGATTTTCGTCGTAATTACCTAGTTAATGACCGACACTCGACTGTTAACAGGCTGTCGTCACAACCGGAACAAAACTTAAATATGTCTTTGGCAGAACAATAGTGACAAAACGGCTTGCTTTTATTTCCCACTTTAACGCAAGTGGTTTCTTCCTTACAACTCGACATCAAAGGTATATAATAAAGGATTATGAAATGCCATTTTATTTTGCAAACATATCGTCAGAAGTATTCATGTGAAATTATTAGTTCTGGTATAGGTTTGCGGGAGATTTATTACTCTCTACTATCAGAAAAATGATATGAAACCTTTAAGTGTTTTGCCGGCTAGCCTAAAGGAGACGGTGATGATTAGAAATGAATGGAATGAAGACAGTGGCAGGAAACGGGCGAATTCCGAGAAAACCCACGCACACAGTGTTTTTTCATCACAAAGCTCACTTGGTTCGAGCTGGGATCGAACCAGGGACCTCATGCACCAGAAGTGAACGCTCTACCACTGAGCCACCGCGGCCCTCTCTACTATCAGACTGATATTGAACCTTTGGAGGTCGAAATTGAGGATATATTTATTGTGATTTGAAAATAACTTATTTAGCCACATGCACCATTTTGTTCGATGACCTGTCATCTTTCGGGCACCACCATAATCCCGTCGCTATAGAACTTTGTGATTTCTGGTTTTAAAATTGTGACACGTGATTTTCACAGGCCTTTAACGCCATTCACGAAGTTCTGTAGAAACCGAAAAAGAAAATATGGTAGGCTGATGGTGTCAAATCCGCACTATATAGTGGATGCATTAAAACCGCCCAGCCAAGTTCTTTCAATTTCTGACGAGTCGTTAAATGTGTATGTTGTCTGGTGTTCTTAGCGTGATATATGACACTCTTCCTGTTGACCAGTTCTAGCCGTTTCTTTTGACTTGTGAGGCACTCTCGCAATAATTGTCGACAAGATAGGTTCGATCGTATCGTTCTGCTCTGCAACAGCTCGTGATGCACGATGTTCCAATTCCACGAGTTTCTTGGACGTCCCTGTCGTTTTTGCCACAGATTCTGAAGCTTCTCCTTGCTTTGATCACAATTTGTGTTGTAGACCATCTACTTTTCATCATTCGTGTTCAAACGCTTCAGAAATGGCTCGAGTTCATTACATTTCAGTAGAAATTCGATGGTGTAAATGTTTTAAAGTCAAATCATGACGTGGCACCCAAGTAAGGAGCTTCTTTTTGTAGCCAGCTTTCTTCAAATAGTTTAACACAGTCTGGTGTTGGATGTTGAGGTCCTTGGCAATGTGGTGATTGCTTACACACCAGAGTCGCTCAACTTTTGGCAAAATATCAGCTGCTTTTGCTGCGATTGGTCGCCCACTGCGAGAACCATCTTGGACATGGGAATTTCCGGGACGAAAGCGACTGAACCATATTTTGGTAGTTGCTGTTGATAACGTATCTTATCCATAAGGAGCACAAATTTCTTGACGGGCGTGCTCCAAATTTTCTCCTTTATCGAAATACAATTGTAAAACGTAGGGCAGTTTTGGGGAAAAGTCACTTATTTTCACTGCGCAATATCTTATACCTGATAATACGAGTTCCAGCACTTCTTGTACATCTGCTAGCTTCAACTATTAGCTGTCGGACGGCCTGACCTGCGGCGACACATATACCCTCAGGTTTGAGACGCTAACGCCATCTTGTGCACAAAAGTCTCAATACTTTTTAGACTACCTGATTTATAATTATGCAATATTGTTAGCGTGTAACTAACTCTATGGCCTATGAAGCCCACACGTTTAATGGCACATTCACAAAAGATCTCCATTAACTTCTGCCTTTAGCCAACTGGATCCAGTTTCTATTTTGTATTCCTATTTCTGCGAGATCCATCTTAATAATGACCTCCCATCTGCGCCTAGGTCTTCCTAATGGTCGTTTTCCATTGGACTTCCAGTTCAAACATTGAAAGTATTCCTACTTTCTTTCATTATGCCTACATGACCTGCAGATTTGATGGCCCTAACAAAGTTTGGTTAACAGTTTAAATTATGCAGTTCCTCGTTATGAAGTTTTTGCCTTTCCTCATTCCCGTTCGTCTTGGGTCCAAATGTTCGCGTCAGGATGTAATTCTGAAATACTTTTAGTTCGTGCTCTTCCCTCAGAGTCAGCGACCATGTTTCGCAGTCATACAACACAACAAGAACGATTATCGTTTTATGTATTTTAAGCTTTAAATTCCTCGACAGAATTTACGACAACAAAAGATTTTGAACTGAATAATAACACGAATTTCCTGCTTTTAGTCGACATTTAATTTCGTCGTGGGTATGGTTTTGGACTGCTAATATAGATCCTAGGTATTCGAAAGTATTACTTTGTTCAAAGTATTTGTAACAATAAATAAATAAATAAATAAATACAAACTCCAAAGATGAGACATGAAACAATTGATAGAACTAATAGAGCTGAATAAAATGATGGCGAATTTCGTGAAAGCAACCACGGGGCACAGTGGCCGTAGTAGAGCAATCATTTCCTCTGTAAAGGAGTTCTGGGACAATCTCAGGCCAGATGAGTTTGGAAGGTGAACAGCATCATGTTTGTGACTGTTCTCGAGCTCGTTTCGTGTCGTCCTATATTGTTGTTCCATTAGCAACCATCCACCTCCATTTGTCATTCGTCTTTTGTAGATTATACGGAATACACGTGGGATATTAAACTTATGTTTTGAGGTTCATTTAGGGTTTTCTTCAAGTCTAGAGGACTTCTGCCTCATCTTGTATCTCGTCTCGAAAAATCTGTCTCGTCTCGTATGTAACCCATCACCATCATTTTAGGTGTTCTGTCATTATTGGCAGGTCACTTGCCACAACTGAGAAGCTTATATGCTCCACGGTCTTCCGCTAACCTCTTCGTCTTAACGTACGATTTTTCTTTTTTGATATCGTCCATTAATTGTAGTCTTCTTCGCCTCTCCCTCTCTTTCCTGCCACCATACCCTCTAGCAGGTCCCTCATGATACAGTTTCTTCATAGGCAATGTCCCAACCAGTTTCTCTTCCACTTCTCAATAATATCTAAGATTGTTCTTTTCTCTTCCACCATTTCTAAGACCCTCTCATTCGTTTTCCGCTAGACCCAGCTGAGTCCCTCCATTCTTCTCCACACCTACATTTAGAAAACTTCTAATCTTTTTCATAACTTTTGCGTGATGTCCATGTCTATCACATATAGTTCAATACTCCACACGAAGCATTTTATGGTTCTTTCCTCAACTCTTAATTCAAGGAACCACAAAATAGTATTTTCCTTCGACATTCCTATCCTTGGTTTTGTTTCACCTTCGCACTTTATATTATCACTAATAATAATACTCCCCAGGTGTCGAAAACGGTGTCGTCCTACTTGCGTAAGTCCTATGTGCGACAGGAACTGTTAACTGTTCTATGAGCGACTGATTCGATCTATTAACTGGCCTATGAGTCGCCGATTCGTTCATACTAAGATAATGGAAAAAGATAAGGTTCCCTTTTCTTTGACTTGTTTTACGCTATTGTGATTTAGAACCTTACAAAAAGTACTGTGAAAAAGTTACGTTCCTAGAGGTCTTCATTTCTTCTAGCCGTTTCACAATTACAAGGAGCATACACCCTTAACATTCTTCTTGCTTAATCATAAATTTTAAGATGTAACCTTACCTTTACATTTATAAGTATAAAGCATTTTTTAATTAGCATTGCATACAAGTATTAATGACAAACTATTGCTGGTGGGGTTAGTTGGGAATAGCCAATCAGATGTAAGGATCTCAAAAGATGTCTTATTATTGAAAATTTTTTTCTCATTTAATTCATAATCTTACGAAGTCTAAAAAGTAGGTAGTTGGCGAAACTGTTACACGTTTAAGTTTTCCAAAACTAAATATATTGCTTTGAAGTGAGTAATTATATTTGAATTAAATTAAGTACAGAAAGCAGAACTTTTGAAGAAAAGGGATATTACAATTGGATTTTCAATAATTAATTACACAGGAATATAATACTTTTCATAGAAATGTCTCTGTTGTCTCGTTAATAAGTTATTTGATATGCTTTATGTCAAATCTAACTTATTCAAGATAAATTTTATTTGCACTCACAGTAGACTCACAGTAGGGGGTAATATATATTTGACGAACAGTCACTAGCACATACATTTTTCATAGCAAGGTTGTTCGGACGCTAATAACGCCAGAGGCAAACATATTTTACGAGAGGGAATCATATCATCTTCCATCATCTCAGTGAAAATGAATCGGTCGCTCATAGGACAGATAACAGTTCCAGTCGCTAATAGGACTGTCGCTTCTAGGACTAATTCTCGAAAACTAGTCGCCTGTTCTATTTTCTTCCCTCCTACTTCTATATTTGACACCGACCGCTTCGTTCTACTCACCATGGATTTTGTCTTGCGAACATTTATTTTCATTCCATAATTCTTGACAACCCTCCCTCAAGTTTTCTAACTTTTTATTGATTTTCTCTTCAGATTCTTCAACCAGCGCCTTATTATCTACAAACCGTATACAGCTAATCATTCTATCTCCTACTGAAATGACGTCTTCATTATGTAGGCTCTTTGTCACTATCTCTTCTAGATATATTAAATATTATTGGGAGACAGTCTCTGTCGAACTCCCTCCCTCATTTCCTCCCCTATTCTAACACTTATTTGTTGGTTCATATATAACTTTCTTATGAATCTTCGATCTTTCCATTCCAACCTCAACGTGGGCCGCGGTGGCTCAGTGGTAGAGCGTTCACCTCTGGTGTTTGGGGTCTGGGGCTCGATCCCAGCTCCCGCCAAGTGAACTTTGTGGTGGACGAACACCGTGTGCGTGGGTTTTCTCGAGATTCTCCCGATTCCTCCCACTTTCTTCATTCCACCATTACTCGTCATCATCGTCTGCTTTAGCCTAACCGGCATAAACGTGAGACGTAAAACTCAAAGATTTCATTTCATTTTTTTAAAAACCTTAACGTTCTTTAGAACTTGCAGTACACGTGGTAAATTTCTTTGCTACGGTTAACTTTTTGCTAACTTTATTGTACTCGTTTCGAAAATATGACTTGCAAAATAGAACTTATTTTTGTTAGACTCCAATTATATGTTTAACATTTTCACATTGCGTAAACACAGGTTGATTGTATTGTACTTAACCGTTGAGTGCTTGGGGGAATGTATTAATTACTCAGGAAGTGCAGAAAGGAGACAGTGAAATGCCGCTCAATAAAAAAAGCTGTATTTATTGCTGTTGTTATTTAGGAACCAGATAAATCGTTTTACTCGTCTCTCGTCTATTCTCTTTTACCTTTTATTGCTGCTTGTTCCCGTAACAAGGTTTATTGTTATTTGAGCGTACTTTTATTGTAGTGTACGTATCTGCTAGGAACGCGTGATGGCTACTTGCTTTAGTACACTTTCCACTCTTGCATCTGATCTCTCCGCTTCCTCTCCTGTTCAAAATTCACCTCAAGGACATGGAATCCATTTCATCTCCTAATTGTTCTTACCTTTAACTGGGTCATTGACTAAATTCTATGGCCATACCAAATAAAAGAAGAAACAGCTTGCTAGTGGTTGTGTGGTTGGGATATTTACCTTTGGCACAGAGATTCAATTCCCGGTGAGAGCTCATGTCGTTCGAATCTCACGTTAAGTTCTAGGTCTAAGATTAGTAGCTATAATGCACAGTCAAAAAGACTTAAGGTTAGTGTAAAGGGACAAGTTTTGCCGATAGATGTCTCTACAGTCTTCCTATCTCTCCCATGTATTTTTTTACCTTTTACGAAAATTTACAATTTCTTTTATAAATTTCAACCTAGAGACTTCAAAGTTTTAGAGAAGGAACTTCATAACCTATTAGAGGGAACAATCCGTGCCGATTTTTATTTAGAATTTTCTTCATTGTTGAAAGAGCTTCATTGTTAAAGATTTGGATATCCATTTCAACAATCAAACCATTTCAACAATGAAGAAAATTCTAAATAAAAAATCGGCACGGATTATTGCCTTTGATAGATTATGAAGTTCCTTTTCTAAAAATTTGAAGTCTGTAGGTTGAAATTTGTAAGAGAAATCGTGAAGTTTCGTGGAAGATAAAAAAATACATGGGAGAGATGCGAAGACTGTAGTGCCATCTATCGGCAAGACTTGTCCCTTTAAACCAACCTTAAGAAGGCAGACTACCAACAATTTTTCTTTTGCCCATTTCTCGTAAGTGAAAAGAGATAATGAAATGTAATTTACCATAATAATAGATAATGTTATTCTACACCCGAAAATTCGAATCGTAATAGTTTTCAGTGTTTTCATCCATAGAAATTACAATGTGATCAGAATTTGAATTACCCAAAAATCTAGGTTAAGACATCAAGTAGAAAAAATGAACTCAACGGTAATTGATGACTTATAATGCTGTGTTTGTTCCTCGTTATCTACTTTTTAAATAATATTTGTATTTATTTTGTAATAACTTACACAAATTATGACAAAATAAATAAGTTGGGTACGTTACATTTCATTATCTGTTTTCACTTACAAAAAATGGGGAAAAGAAAAATTGTTAGCTTTTGAAAAATATTTAGTAGTCTGCCCCCTTAAGTCACTTTTTGTCCGTTTGCACTTTGTGATATATTATTGGCCAGAAAAACGCTACCTTTCTTTTGCTATTATCGGCGCAAGTGTCGCTTTTCCGAGCTTATGTAGGATATTTTCTAGTCGTTTTGACTCATCTGAAATAGTGATGAGCGCAAGAGTCTTGCATTTAAGACCAAGACCAAGACTAAGAATCCCGATGCAAGACCAAGATCAAGATCAAGGGGTGCAAGACCAAGACCAAGACTCCTGCACAAGAGTCTTGCACAAGTACCGGCTCAGTGGTAGAGCGTTTACATGTGGTGTATGGGGTCTCTGGTTTGATCCCAGCTTGCGCCATGTGAGATTTTTTGGTGAGCAAACACCGTGTGTGGGGGTTTTCTTGGGGTTTTTCTACTTTCTTCATTCCACCATTTCATTCATTTCTCATCATCATCTCCCTTAGCCTCGAAGCATAATCATGGGACGTTAAACTAGATATTTCATTTCATTTCAAAACATATTAGTGGTGTTCTTCCAAAACTAAAGAGAAATGTAGTATTGAACATCGGTGAACATTGTGAACATCGGCATAGCTGTCTATTACTTGGGTATCGCCTTGGCTCCGAGGCTCAAGCATCGGTTGGAAATTTTTTGTGTGTGCTCATAAAATTAATAACATTTTCATGACATTGACAAAAGCTTAGTGCATGTGACAGCAAGCTTGATTTCATGATCGGATGCTTATACGTTGAATAATTGTTTATCAATATAACTTTTAGCCTCGTTAGGTATACTGCACATCGAGGGTTGAGCAATATAACATTATACAACAATAAATAATCCATATTCACAAGTGAGAGTGATTTTGTACAATTACTTCAAATAACTTGGAGTCTGATGTCGTTATTTTGTATTTCTAATATAGGTCAAAAGTATTTGTATAAGTTGAGATTACACAAAAGATATGGACAGTTGAGTCGTTTTCAGTTTTCACTCAAATTATTCTAAAATATTAAGAATTTTGATTCTAATAATTATTATTTCAATTTTTTCTTTCTTTTTTGGCCAATATTGCTACACATGTCATCAGTGGCATATTTAGTGGGGGGGCTTCCGGGCTTAAGCCCCCCCCCCCGAAATCTTACTTACTATAGTAAAGTATATGAAATATCTTGCAGAATTTTCACATTTTCAGGCAAAGCCTCCCCCCGAAAGTTGGCAAAGCCCTCCCCGAAACAAAATCGTAAATACGCCACTGCATGTCATCATCGTCATCTTAGCTATTCTGTCATTAATGGCAAATCACTTGCTGCAACTGAGAAGCTTTGATGTATGGTGTCTTCGTTTTGACGTACACATTTTCCGTTTTAATACTTTTCTTTGACTACAGTTTCCTTGATCCCCTCCCTCTCTTTCCTTCCACTATACCCTCTAACACTTTCCTCATAATACAGTTCCTCCTCAGCCAATGCCCCAACCAGTTCCTCTTCCTGCTCTTAATTACACCTAAAATTTTTCTTTTCTCCCCTAGTGCTACTATTTGTATCACCTCATTATTTTGCTGTACAACCTAGCTAATTCTCTCCTTTTTCCCCATACCCACGTTTCGAAAGCTTGCATTTTTTTTTTTTATCACTTTTGCATAATGTCCATGTTTCTGCCCCATTGAGTAAATATGGGAATCAGTAAATCAAAATTTCAACATTTAATTGAAAGTTTGTTTAATACAAAAATTAGTTAATCGTGGTTGAAAAGAAAAAATCTGACTCCTTTAGAGTGCAAAAATAATTTTGCAGTTCATGGTATTTCAGTAATATGTGTGCCGTCTTGATTTTCTTTCATGCATCTCGAGGGTAGCCTTCTAGTTTGAAAACCAGTGGAGTATTGGATCTGTTGAAATAATGTAAAAAGATTACGAAACGTTGTGATTTATCTCATAAGTAGTGAAGCGTGGACACCCATTGAAAAAAAAAAATAAATAAATAAAGGTCATCGCCTATGTTGTACACTATCATCATACTTACACAAACGTAAACTATATTACATTTAGAAACATACATTGTATTTCCGTTACTATTGGCGCATTGTAGAATTTATTATCCCTTATATCCAGAGTAAAATTTATCTATGAAAAGCATAAGATTTCTTAAAAGCAAGACCAAGATCAAGACCAAGACTGTATGTGCAAGACCAAGACCAAGACCAAGGGTTTGCTCATCACTAATCTTAAAAAAAAAAAAAAAAAAAAAAAAAAAAAAAAAAAAAATTTTACTAAAACCATTTTGACTATGCACCAAAAATATAATATCAGTGCTAGCCTTCCGGTTATGGTAGAATACCTATCATGATTATATATATTGCTTTTCAAGTACATTTTAATGCGTACTAGTAAATAATAACCGTTTAAAAAGCTATTTAAAAATGTTTTCACAAGATGTACAAAATATTAGAAAATATTCAGGGTTTTAATTTTATAATAAAATGATGAACTATAGAAAACAAAATATTTTATTGTCAGGGTTATTATCTGTTTCTATACAAGATTTCAAATCTAAATTAGTATAAAAGCCCATGAATTTAACGTTCCAAGATTTTATTTTATATATATAAGACTTATATAAAAACAATACGAAATCATCTAATGAAAGCGTTTTAATAGTAAAAATAAAAGTCTGCACAGAATTTCACTATAATTGGAAATATAAGGTTTCATTGTTGTGTGTATGGTGTGTGTATGTATCTATGTGTGTGGGTGGGTGGGTGTAATACTGATTTTAGTAGTATTTGACTAGATTGAGGGTGATACCAAAAATGATATCAGCCCCTTTCTCAAAGACCTACCAACGCCACTGCTTCATTATTACTACAAATGGGAATCAAATTATGGCCTCCCAATAACAAAAAGAAAGATAACAACCATTTTATTGTATTTTCTTGGCAACTAAAGATAACTTCAAATAAGGGCCTGCTTTTATTTTCCCCCCTTTTCAAAAACCTGACGACGCCACTAATTCTTTGTCACTACCAATGGGAGTCAAACTATGGTCTCCTAATACCAAAAGGAAGACAATAACTATATTTTCTCTGCAGCTAAGGATAACATGAAATAAAGGCCAGCTTGTGTTTTGCGTAAAAGCAGCTCAAAATGAAAAATAGACAGATGTATTTAAATTTCTTTTCATGTTACCGAGAAGTCAATAAAAAAAGTCACTTTTATTATTTTCATTAAAAAGAGATAAAAACGTATTATTTTTATATTAAGCGGAAAGGAAAAGGGTATTAACTTGTTGCATGCATGTAGATAGTCAATTATTTAAGAGGGAAACTTCATGATAATGTAAACTCGTTATTAACACTTAGCAAACGGTTGGGATGTCTGTTCTTACATTCACTTAGAAGAGTCCAAGGCTCACATGCATGTATACAACTAACTCCACATGGACTGACACACACACACACACACTAACACGCATACATGGACACCTCACGCATGCTAAAGAAGTCAGTCTTCCCTGCGATTGCTTTACCCAGATTTCCACGCTACACCTAGCATGTGACCTTGACGAAGAACACATTTCAGTGTTTCAATATACAGGTGGGCAAGAAATGAGGATTTTAGTTGTGCTAGCATTGTTTAGCATATCGGTTTCCAACCTTTTGATACCTGTGGTGCCTCTTATCAGTTCTTTGCACGACTGTTTTGTTTATTTTTAATTTCCAGTAGTTGTGTTTGTGTGACAATTACGATTCAGTGTGTCATTGTAGGAGAAATCAAACACAATTTTTATAATGTGTTCCTTAACTGTGTATTTTCTGTCAGGACAGTAGGCTATACATCATATTGGAACAAACAATGTGATGAGGCGTCACTTAGGGAGGTCAGGACAATTCCCCCACCTTCAGGCGAGTTTCAAAAACTTGTAGGATCAAAAGATCCAATATATTTCAGTCAAAAATTTTCTTGTAGGCCTTATAAGCCTATCTCGAGAACTACATATAATGTAGCCAAGGTCGCCCATCAGGGGGGCAAGGTGGGGCAGCGCCCCCCCCCTAAGAGAAAATCGTACTTGTTAATATAGAAAGCCCAATAGAATTTTTACATTAGTTACAGCAAAATGTGAAACTAAATTTAAAACCTCGCTTATATTTGCCCCCCCTTGGAAACCACAACATGGGCGCCCTTGAATGTAGCCAAACACAAACTATCAGTGAACTCAGTATGATGTGCTTATTCCGCAAAAAATACGAAAACTCGAATTAGGGGCCGTTCAAAAATGCTGTGGCCTCTGATTCAAAAACTAATTATTGACCAAGAGCGCGATCTTTTGACGCATTTTTAGGTTTCCTAAAGTTCTTGTTTCTTTTTCTTTTTTTTTTTTTTTTTTAATAAATTGGATAGTAATATACTAGTAAAAAAAATGAAACTCTTACATAGGTGGACAATCTTGTCCTCTTTGAGAAAATCAGAAATCACGTTTATGTTTATTTAATCCTTTATTGGGCAGTGTTGCTTTCAAGCAACATCGCATTCTATTGCTTTCTCGGCACGAATTATAACTTCAGTGATCATTTATTTGGCATTATTGCTTTCATACAATATTCCTATACATGGTTTGCGGGTCGCTTCTTTAGATAATTCTAATCTTCGTCAACAGGGGACAATCAAATTTAGTATTGTAGAAGCTTTATCTCCTACGTTCCGCGAAAATTCTTTTTTTATTCATGGAATTCCCTAAGATTCTGATAATATGTTTGAAATGAATGGGCACGACTTAAATTGTTTTCCTTTCAATTAACCTGTTATTTCTGAGTGTTCAGTATAACAGGACTTTATGGACTAATGAGCTAATAAGTTACAAAAATGAGAAATAGCGGTGAAAAGCGGTTTTTTAGAGTTATTGTGTGTTGTAAGAATACGTATCATCTTCTCTCTCTAAATTCTCTATTCAGAGCGGAAGTGCCATAAACAGGGTGGACCTAGCCAATTTGCCGCCTCGTACGATATCATCATTTGTCGCTCTCCTTAGTCCAACAACAACAAATCTTAAAACACACGATTTTAAGTATGCTACTGCATCATGAACAATGAAGGGAAGTGAAAGTGCACTCACACTCAGAAAGGCCTAAACACTACAAATACAATCTCGTTGTCTGTTTTTTCTTTAAATAGTAAATAATAAATAATAGATTACTATTATAGTAGCGAAAGATAAAGCAAACACACCTGCAGAGGAAAGATGTTAATCTTTATTATAGAATTCAGTATCGAGCTTCAACCTCAATATATCAGTTTGCAATTCCAGTGTAACTAACTCTTATCTTGATGTCTTGATTTTCATTCTACGTCTTTGAATTTTTTTTTAAATCTTGTTTCCACTTTCAATGATAAGGAACTTGTTTGTGACAAAGACAAGACTAGTTTTCTTATCAAAACTGTGATAACGAAATGGAACAGGTGTTCGCTACTATTCGAGAATCGAGTTCTTGTATTTGACAACGATCAGGTAATTCATGCTGGGATTTGTTTGACCTTTTGCCATAGCAGAAATGTTCATGTGACCTTAAACAAATGCGAGCTAAACATGATTTATGAATTTAGTATTCAAGTAGAAGATCAGGTTAGTAAATTTAAGTATCATCATCATGAAGTCTGTTTCCAAAAGAAATTATTATATTCAGTAATGTAGTTATGACAGATTTTGCCGCTCCGTGTAAATGCACTGTTGCACATATAGCAGAACCGGCTCTGGTCATGTTAGGAGTAGAAAATATAGGCGTTTATAGGAATAGGTTGTAAGCGTTAAGAAAATAATAAAGCACTAGCCAAAAGAAGAAAAGGAACAAAAGAGATGTTTATGTTGCTAGGGACGTTGTTGATTTGTAAATGTAGTAAAGTTAAAGTTGGAGGTCGGGATAAGAGATGGCGCTGTAACCAATAAGTATTGGAGAGCTTTGCTCTCATTTTTTATTCAATTTTAAATCTTTACAGTTCATTACTTTGGACAATTTTATTATTTGTTACAATTTTAATATATATACATTTTCAATATGTTAATGCGCCGCTTATCCTTCAGTATTATTACATTAATAGTGTGATAAACAATTTCATTTAAAACAGGCAATTCGGCCATCTTGGCTCGTGCCATTTTAGTACATTTACTTATTTGAAATAATTTATAATTAAAAACAAATATAGTGATATAGTCCACAAGGCCCTAATGGCTGGGACTTCCTTTATAAATCTCCTAAGGGAGGTGACTGAAAGAAAGAAAGAAAGAAAGTTAAAGTTGATTCAAGAACGGATCTATTGGCATTTGAGTTTGATAGATTGAGAAATGTTGTTAATTGTTAAGTGTGATGGTAAGAGAGAATTTTAAGTGTACCAGTTTGAAAAATAATAAAAGAGTAACGGAAGTTTTTGAGGATATTTTATCAGTGTTGTTAGTAACTCATGGGTTAGAATTTTGGAAGATGAACCTAAAAGAGTTTTGAAAGTGAACTGAATTTAACCTTACAGATTAGGGGAATAGAAGACCTATGAGACTTGGCTCAACTAAACATAGGAAGTTTTATACTAACAGGTCACAAATCAACTACTTCCGGTTTTAACGATGATCGCTAATACAGTACAGCGGTTTTTGGCAATCAATTAAGTGTTCGAAGAATATACCCCATTTCCATTCTAATCTCTCTACTAAAACCGGAAGTGGTTATAATATCAATTAAAGCTGGAAGTGGCTGCAATGTACTATCATTTCCGGTTTCTATATAAGAAAATATCACGCCATACGAACTACACTCCTCCAGGTGGCGTACACACGACATTTCTGCTGCTTGTTTATTTGTATAAATAATTTTTAAATTGTTGTCGGGGAAGTTCTTGTAGCCTATATCAAATTACGAGAGAACAGTTTTTACACAATATTATGCTCTGATATGATTCATTTCTCCCATTTTGTTTAAATACAGATGTAGGGAGTGGGGCTTTATGAACAGACTTATTAAGAAGAGTTCCGTTTTAAAGATTTTAATCACTTCCTCTTCCGCCTCCCGGAAAACATTGCTGGCGTTAAAAGGATATGTATAGGTAGAATCATTGTATCCAGGGCCGTGCCGTGGGGGGGGGGGGCGAGCGCCCCGGGCTCCGAAGGCAGAGGGGCGAAAAATTTGGGAGAAAAAACGAAAAGAGATACGAAAAGTTGTTTGGAATATATGTGTGGGGGCGCCGTCGTATACTTTCGCCCCGGGCGCTGATTTTCCACTGCAAGGCCCTGATTGTATCTTGCAGCGATAACGTTTAGGTATACAGTATTTTGTTATAGAGCAACAAAGACAACAGTCCGTACCTTATGATAACAAATCTTGTGGCTAGACTTGTTTAAACTTGTTTTCTTTATGCTGTTAAAGATATAATAAGTGAGGAAGCCATAAGTGATTCAAGTGTAGGGTCTATTTTTAATTTCTGTGAAATGAATGATAAGTACTAAGCAAATACAAAAGTAACAAAAATAGTATAATTTATTGAAATAACTATCGTGGTAAATTTTGGTGATTATTAAAGTAATTTTAATCGAACTGGGACCGTAATATTTAATTATATATATGTGTTACATATAATGTACTTTTGATCTTGGTATCTTGGTTTTTTACAAAAGGTTACGCTGTCTCTTCTGTGGTGGAATTTGCAGCATTGTGTATATCTAGGTATTAAAATGCTAGGTTTAGGCCTATATGTTTGTCTCCAAAGAGAGGTTTATATATTTGTCTCCAATCCTTTCGACAATTCGATCTCGAAAACCACAGGTACCGTACAAGAAACATACCGTTTTCGCTGGTCGATTCTAAATTTTGTGCAGATTGTCCAGTTCTAATTGAATATTTATTAAAAAAAAAAAAAAAAAAAAAAAAACGTGGTCGTTATTTCTTTATTACATTTTAGGAGTACAATAGAAGTGTTGATATTTAAGAAAGCATCATATCCTATGAGTTACACATTTCAACAGAACATATTTGAATACATGTGTTGTATATATCTCAGGCGTTTGTTTCATGTCCAAATAATGATGGAAAACGAAGGATAACTATTTCTCCAGTTAAGATGAATCTTTATTGTTTGGAGTGTTTTCCCCAATGAACACCCCGTATCACTGACACTATAATTAATTGTATGTGTAAATTATTTGCTTATTACACACTGCATGCAAGAAGAAAGAAAATACACTGATCATACATGAATTAGAAAGTCCAACCGGAAGTAGGCTCAAATCTTGCAAACGGTGCGAGATATTGGAAAAAATAATCGAAAAAAATTCTCCTTTTTGGTACCCCCTGCCGATTTTTCTTTTTTCTTTTAAATCAAGACGTCTTTCACTTGTGTCTGTAAAGGGACCAGTAAAGATATTGCGAAGAACAGTGGCGTATTTAGGGGGGCTTCCGGGCTTAAGCCCCCCCGAAATCTTACTTACTATAGTAAAGTATATGAAATATCTTGCAGAATGTTCACATTTTCAAGCAAAGCCCCCCCCCCCCCCCGAAACAAAATCGTAAATACGCCACTGGCGAGGAATGACAAGAATCATGCTCATACGTGAATGATGCGCTGTGAAGAGAGCGCAGGTTCATCTGCTCTTATTATATTTTCTCTAGTCCATGGAATATGTACCTTAATTTTGTTCTGAAAATAGATGAGGAAGATCAACCGTATATATAATATACGAATCAAGAAAATACTATATACATCTCGACATATCAATAATCTTACCGTACTTCATAAACAGAGTAGTTAACAAAATAACAGCCTAAGCAAATGTAAAACCTTGTAAAGCTGTACTTTGAGCAAAAATTTAAGTGAAATTTCTGTACACGCTTACTGCGTCTTATTTTCGTCATATCGTAATTTTCTTCCTAAAATATAATAATCAAAGAATTATAAATTTGAGGGGAGGTAATGTACGATTGTAGTTATTATTATTTATTCATGTGCTCTGTGCCATCTAGTTTTAATAACGTGAACTTGTAACAGATTGCTGGCTATTTACATCCTGTAAAGTAATTTACTGGAATCTCAATTATCGAATTTTAATTACTTAAATATGACGTGTTCGCTGCACAAGGGAATCAAGTCTACAGTTATTTATTTATTTATTTTTTAATCTTTCATCTTTAAACCCCTATCTAAAATTTCTTTCAGAGCTTAAAAGATCTATTCTTAGATATTGTAGACATAGGCGCCGACTTCGGAGAGGCAAGACATTTTTGCCCCCCCCCCCCAATATTTATAGGTGGGGTCCTCGCCTCTCCAATATAATTCAGTCGAAGAAGAATTAACAAAGAGGAGCAAGAATTTCTGGCGTAAACTTCGTCGTGCTTTTAATTCAATATAAGAAGAACCTTTTAATTCGATAGAAAACATCATTTTCAAAACTGTGTTTAATGGAGCACTGAAGCTTCAATCAACACTGTGACAACACCGATATGACAAACGAAGCTCAATGTCGGGGCAAACTTGCAGTGAAGTTCCCAAATTTTGAACTTGAATTTGTTTTAAAGCCTTTAGGCAAACTTGCATTAGGTTATGAATTTGGATGCAGCGGAGTGGATGTAGCTTACCGAGAACTGGGGGGAAGGGGGCCTTCTTCAAGCAGTTGATAGAAAACGGCTGAATATAATGATATATTTATTCATTGTTTTGGCCCCCGCAATATTTTCTTCAAGTTGGCGCCTATGATTGTAGACAACTCATAATGTAAACAGCAATGTTAACGCTTTCATGTACTCTAAGTGTACCGTATAAACTTGATTGTCTTGTGCTGTGAACGTCCCATATGCCCAAACTTTAATCTTGATTTTCATATTAAAGACTTAAGAAAACCTACTCGATTGTTAATCTTCAGTTTTGCGCCTCGAGAAAATGAGCTTTAATATGAAAACAAATCAGAGTTGCCTTTGATATCTATTTCTAGAGCAAGAAAGGACATCAAAACACATATTACATAAGAATATGATGTTACGTAATTATAACTACTATTAAGACTTGAAACATTGTTCTAATTAGTATTGGAAGGTTGACAAAATTTAAAAGTAGTAAACCATTTTTTAAAATGCTATTAGTTTACCATCTGTTGCAACGCTGTTTTGATAGAATAAATGAATGGACTCATTAATCTATGTCATATACTAGAGAAATATTCCTGAAGAATAATGCACTACATTAGAAAGCTTTATGTGTATTAACCTTTTATTATGTCAAGTGGTTAAAGATGGAGCGGGTCATAGAGTTGGTGGGTCAGTGGGTCGTTGATCGTGGGTCAACAGCATGTGACCCAAACTGACACACCGATACATTATGACTCACTCTGACCCACGGACTTTGACCCACCGACACACCATGACTCACTCTGACCCACCGACCACTCTGCTCATTGTAAACATCATCTTCTGAACACTAGTGAATTTGTCTACGTTTTACTTTCAAGGTCTCCATTTTCTTCCTTTTCCTTTTTTTTTTTTTTTTTGTTTACTTACCTGAGATGAGTATATCTAACGTAAGTGAAAAAAGAACTTTAGGCACTTTTGGATATTCACATTTGTAATTCTAATAACAGCAATAGGACTTACTAATTGGGTTTCAAGACACAGTCTCTGAGTTTTCAGAGGAGCTAACTACTGAAAAAAAATATTTTTGAATTACCTGTAAAATATGAATTATTATATAAACAAAATTGAATGTAGGGGTCTAACTATGTGTGCCTCATCATCACGGCCAAATTGCAAAGTCAATTGAAATGCCTTTTGGCATATAGTTGGGCCTCAATTCCAATTGGAATGTTATCATATCGCTTTCATTATAATACATGCCCTAATGGGGTGTGGGTTTCCGAATTTTTGCGAAAAATATAGTACTTCACAAGCCGTTCAACTTAGGAAGCTGAAATTCAGTATTTTAACTCTTTATTAAAAATAAACAGAACTTGTCCTAGCATTTTTAAAATTGTCTTTTATTGGGGGGGGCTCTTTTTATATATATGGAAAATAGGTAGTGGGTTGATTTATAAAAATAATCGAAAACGATCGATTTTGGTTGAGAAACAAAAAATTCAGTGCTTCGTCCATTATATATCCTTTTCTTTCTATTATAATAATTGCTGAAGCTTGTATTTATTATATAGAGCGTTCAAAGCACATGGCAACCAAATTATAAAATTGTGAGAAAAATAGACAACATTTGTACGGTAAGCTTAGTTACATGTACATTTTAAGTTTGTACGGTATGCTCAATTATATGGAAAATTTTACCTTTTTTTCCTTTACGTTGGTCTACTTTACCTTGATTTGAGATTTTGAAATTTCATTTTGTTTTCCACATAAAAGTATCTGTAATTCAACAAGAAAATAATTATATATGATAATTAAATTGAAATTCATCGTAATATGGTCCATGACAAACACTTTACTATTTTATATCGTAAAGGTCAGATCCGCCATTATTGTAACAGAGCGGTGCTTGAGCGATTGACCGTAGAAATTCAAACTCCAATTAATGCTAGTTCATAGCTTTGTTTTATTACAAGTGTAAACTCTTTAATGAGTGGAGAGGAGAGCATGGGTTATGGGGTCAGAGGTGATGACGATGGGTTTTGGTTTGTCACAGTGGGTCAGAGTGTATCATGATGAATGGTAGGTCAAAGTGGGTCATGGTGGGTCATAGTAGGTCTTGGGTGAGTGGGTCGTGCGCCAAATTTTCATTGAGCCACGCCGTCTTTGCAAGTAGCGTAGATTGAGGCTTTTAAGGAGCCACAAACCCTTAAAACTAATATATAGGTATACTAGTGTATAGTTCGTACTTAAGTATAAGCTCATCCCCAGTCATTTGAATTATAGTTGAATACCTTAAAGAGACGGAAGAATATCGAAAATGTATAAAATAAGCCAGACATTATCTACAAAATGCCATATGAACTAATAATTATTTTCAATACCTTTTGTATATGTGTAAATTAGGGTGCCATGAATTATGATGTCAGAAGCTGCACTCTGAAATTTCTTATCCTTAAGGTAAGGTTAGGAAACGGTTTTCAGTGTGTTAAATAGCGTTTTTCTTTATATATACAGAGTGGCCCAAAAGTAGGTATACAGTCCCGTACTGATGAACTCATTGCATTCTGTATATAATTTCTTATTGTTATCTATCAGATAGACTTAGTTTCTTTATCATGCGTTCTTAATGTATTTTTCTTTATATCTCAAGCTTGGAACAGTCGAAGAAAATAAACCTATAAACTAGAATGTTATACTTAATCAATGCAGGGGTGTATACCCCCTGAGTCACCCCTGTATATATTTTATCAACGAATAAATCAGAATATAAGTTTAAAATAGGTCTACACGAGTTAGGTCTATTATTGGCCGTTCACAATTACGAGATAAATAATTAGCTAAATCAGAAAATAAATTAAAGAAGTGAGTATCGTTTTACAGTGTGAAACTACGGTAGGCTTCCAAATTGTGCCAAATTCAGTATTGAAACCGGAAGTGGTAGTAGTTCTTAGTATTTCCGGTCTCAGTAAAGAATAAAGCTGAAATGTAGTAAATCCTTGGGATTCTGAATCCATATCAAAAATCCTTTCTAGGCTTCTATTACCGTTTTCGATCTATGAAAATAAATATTAGATCCAAAAGTTGTATGTTGTTAATTTCTACCACATACAATTGAGGAAAAAAGACGGAAAGGAGCCTATATTCTTAAGGTACCGGTACTGAATTCATTAAAGAAAAATGATGTTATCACTTTTCAGTATACCAATCAGAATTGAAACTTGAAATTGTCCACCATTTTCGGCGTTCATCCATGCATTAATATACTCTCACTCAACACCAAAAGTCATTGTCATTATCTCTTGCTTAGGATTAGGATTAGGAACTAGATTTCTAGGCTTTCATCATCTATGGTCATGCTAAACTGTCACACATATGAGGGATGGAGTCGCTCGGCGATTACACTCTCCGGGGATTTAGAAAGGAAGAAAGAAATGGGGAATTAAGTAAGCTGGCTGGGACTATTATATTAGGTAGTATCGTGTGGCATTTGTCTGATGCGAATGAGAAAAAAAAAAAAACTCAATCAGGATAGCTGGCCTCAAAACTGCTCTTAGGGGCCGCGGTGGCTCAGTGGTAGAGCGGGGTCCTGGGTTTGATCCCAGCCCCTGCCAAGTGAACTTTGTGGTGGACAGACACCGTGTGCGTGGGTTTCCTCGGGGTTCTCCCGTTTCCTCCCACTTTCTTCATTCCACCACTTCATTCATTACTTATCATCACCGTCTCCTTTAGCCCCACCGGCATAAGTGGGATGTTAAACTCAAAGATTTAATTTCAAAACTGCTGGTACACCTTTTTGATCGTGTGTGCTATCTAACTATATTTTGCTCCAAAGACACCTACGTTGAAACCGAAAGGAGTTGTAAACTTATGTCACTTCCTGTTTTAGTAAGTAGATGCGGGTGAACATGGTTATCTTCTCTTTGAGGCGCAGGTTCGATTCCCCCCTCCAAAAAAGCTTCTCGCTATATATTACCGTTTTTCTTCTGTGGCGATTAATAGATGAAACTGGAAATTGTAAATTTCTACCACTTCCGGTTGGAATGGAGGGTTGACGGGTGAGATTGAACCTGCTCTGCGGACGCTGAATTTGAAAATACTGCTTCTCGATATCTCTTAACCGTTTCTGCTTTGTTACATGTGGACAGACGGACGGAAAAAGTCGTTCCATAAGACTTCCGACACTTATGACTAGCATAGTATGAAAGTCTACAATATACAAGCTATCGTTGGCCATCTAAATTAATATATCAAAAAGTAAACGTAAAATACACCAGTTATTGCTGGTCGTTCTCATATACCGGCAAAATAAATTAATAAATATAAAACTAAATTGGAAAATACCAGTTACCGCTAGTCTTTCACTCAAACCGAAACAAACGAAATAATGGAATAAGCAAGGAAATAAAAAATAAATGTAAATGAGCTACCATCTAGTTTTCAACTCTCGAATTGCAAACGTTACAGCTACATCAAATCGTTTCCGCTTTTAGTTGATGTTTATTTATATCATCTGGCCACATTGAAAAGGAATTTTAAATACTATAAATATTTGATTTTGTGTTTGTGTGTGCGTGAAGTATAATCTAAATGTAGGTCAACAGGATACGGAAAAACCTTATAAATTACATTCCACCTTGAGCTAATTAAAAGACTATTAAAGCTTAATCGTACTAACTGATCAAAAAACGTGGAAAACAAAAGTATACAATGCACATGTTACTTCCTGGCAAAAAGCACACGTATCATCAAACGTGTATTCTCACTCACGACATGTTCTCTTTTAATACACTATTGATCTGGTCCCGTTAATGCTCTCGCCTTTGTTGCGAGCGGTCCCAGGTTCGATTCCTGGTGAGGATACTTGGTCCAAAAAGTGCAAAAGCATTTTTGTGGCCAGCCGTCAGGGATAAGATTTCCTGGGTTGAAGTTTCTTATGCGAACCAGGCAAATGCCGGGATGGTACCTAACATAATAGTTTCAGGCCACTTCCTTTTTTTAATTCCGTTTTTTCTCTCCTATTCTGCGGATCATGTGATAGTCAAGGGGTATCATCCTTCATACGTGACGGACTAACATGCCCATGCCGAAAGCCTAGAAATCAAAGTTGTAATCCTGATCTTGATACACTATTGACATTTACCATAAAGTTACAGTAAGCACTGGGAAATGTTATGACAGATTAAGTTACAGTGATGATCAGCGAAATAGCGTGGATATTAAAGAAATTCTTATTGTTAGGGTCGTTAGGTACGTTTACTGTTTTTTTTT
Organism: Thermobia domestica; assembly: GCF_964235325.1. NCBI lineage: Eukaryota > Metazoa > Arthropoda > Insecta > Zygentoma > Lepismatidae > Thermobia > Thermobia domestica. The sequence goes on from NC_137458.1 coordinate 320,184,920, forward strand.
TTTTAATCGAAATATTTTCCTCCCGTTACACTTCGTTCTAATTTAATCATGATATTATGATGGTTTATATGTCAGTAAAAATTTAAAAAAAAAAAAAATTAAAAATCTTAAAAGGGATCGAGATAATATGCACAAAATGCTAATAACAGATTTTATATATATTATAGTCAAATATACCTTTTAGTTTAGTGTGGGGGGTGCGGTGGCTCAGTGGTAGAGCGTTCACCTCCGGTGCTTGGGGTCCCTGGTTCGATCCCAGCTCGCACCGTGTGGACTTTGTGGTGAACAAACACCGTGCTCGTGGGTTTTCTCGGGGTTCTCCCGTTTCCTCCCACTTTCTTCATTCCACCATTTTCACTCATCTCTCATCACCGTCTCCTTTAGCCTAATCGGCATAACCGTGGGACATAAAATTTAACGATTTTTTTATAGTTTAGTCTTTTAAAAAATTTAAAAAATAGTTGCAGGGGTCGAGTTGATTTTAGTTTGGCGTCCCTTTCAGCAGTTTGGCGTCCCTATATGAGACGTGGACCTACTGATTAACGTGGAATCCGAACCACATGAGCTCCCGCCGGGAATTGAACCCGGGTCTTCCACGCCAAAGGCGCGTACGCTAACCGCTTAGCCACGAGGGAGCTCTAGGGGTCGAGTTGAGTGATTACAATCTACTTTTTCAGTCATAAGGTTCCAGGTTCGAATTTTAAAGTCAGGGATTCTGACTGGCACCAGTGATTCCCTACGTCTTTTCTCAGTCTAATTATGTGAATACTGGTATGGTTCCATTAGTATGTAATCCTAGATTACTAAATCGGATAAAACTATCTCAAAGAGTTGAGTTGATTTTGAGTTTAACCTCCCGTTCAGCAGCGAGGCTATATAAGACGTGGACCTACTGATTAATGTGGAATCCAAACCACATGAGTTCCCACCGGGAATCGAACCTGGGTCTCCCACGCTAAAGGAACTATCTCAAAGAATTATGATGTTGGTAAGATATTGTGTGTGAACAACACATTCGATGACTTAATTTCTGCAAAGGATGGGATGTTCTTGACTTTGCAACCTTCAAAATTTAAAAGGTAAAAAAAAAAAAAAGAAAAAAGAAAAGAAAGAAAGAAAGAAAGAAAGAAAAAAAGGAGCATGCTCTCATTCTCTGAAATTTAAAAAGATAAATGAAGAGCATTCTATCCCCCATGCCTTGAAATTCAACAAGATATACGGGGAACATGCTCTCATCCCCTAAAATTTAACAACATAAAAGAGAAGCATTCTCTCTCGCATCCCTTGAAATTTAACAATGTAAATAGGGGCATTCTTCCTTCTAATGCTTGAAATTTAACAAGATAAAAGAGGAACATATTCTTATCCTTAAAATTTCACAAATTAAAAGAGGAATTTGCTTCCATTCCTTGAAATTTAATCAGATAAATGATGAGCATTCTCTCATCCCTTGAAATTTAACAAGAAAGAAGAGGCGCATGCTCCTATTTTTAAAATTTCATAAACTAAACGAGAAACATGCTTCCATTCCTTAAAATTTAGCAAGTTAAGTGAGGAGCATTCTTTCATCCCTTGAAAATTAACAAGATAAAAGAAACATTCTCCCTCTATTCCTTTGAAATTTAACAACGGTTTGGGTACAAAACCTCGCGGCCAGAACCTCGCGGCGACAACCTCGCGGACCAAAACCTCGCCTGGCCAAAACCTCGCGGCCCAAAATCTCGCCGGGCCGAAACCTCGCCTGGCCAAAACCTCGCCGCCCGAAACCTCGCGGGCCAAAATCTCGCCGGGCCAAAACCCCGCCTGGCCAAAACCTCGCCGCCCAAAACCTCGCGGGCCAAAATCTCGCGGGGCCAAAACCTCGCCTGGCCAAAACCTCGCGGGCCAAAATCTCGCCGGGCCAAAACCTCGCCCCCCAAAATATCGCCATCCCCAAAATCTCGCCTGACCAAAATGTAAATGTTCCAACAGATGATAAGGATGACGGTATAAAAGACGCTGTTTCAGAAAAAGTATCACGGGTATTTGACCAAGTCTCGCGATACGATATGAAAATTCTATTTCTGTATTAGAGGATTTCAATGTGAAGATAGGGCGACAGGATGTTTTTAAACTGGTTATAGGGAAAGCAAGTCTGCATAAGGAAAGCAATGACAACTGACGGGGTTAGTTTCGTGAACTTTGGAGCATCCAAAAACTTAAAATTTCAACAAAAATCTAATAATATTTATGAAAGTATGAAATAATATATGAGTTTTTACGACGTCCCTTGATTAAGTCCTGTAGGTTAAAGGAGACGTAGATGACCAAGATGAAGGAAATGATCGAATAAAGAAAGTGGGAGGAAACGGGAATAACCTGAGAAAGCCCATGCACACGATGTTTTTTGTATCATCATCTTCTTCTTCTTCTTCTTCTTCTTCTTCTTCTTCTTATTATTATTATTATTATTATTATTATTATTATTATTATTATTATTATTATTATTATTATTATTATTATTATTATTATTATTATTATTATTATTTGTAATGTGGAATTGCATATTAAGAAACTCATTGGATAAATTTTAAAAGAAAAGTTTCATTCGCGGCGAGGTTTTGGTCCGGCGAGATTTTGTCCCGCGAGGTTTTGGGCGGCGATGTTTCGGCCGCGAGATTTTGTCCGTATCCCTTTAACAACATAAAAGAGAAGCATTCTTCCGTCCTTTCTTCCTTCCCTTGATATTTAACAAGATAAAAGAGGAGAATGCTCCCACTCTTGAAATTTAATAAGAGGAACATACCCCCATTCTTGAAATTCAACAAGATAGAAGAGGAACATGCTCTAATCTCCTGAAATTTAACAAAATAAAAGATAAACATTCTCTGCCCCATCCTTGAAATTTAACAACCTAAATATGAGCATTGTTCCTTTCACCACTTGAAATTTAACAAGTTAAAAGACGATCATGCTCCCATCCTTGAAATTTGATAAGATAAAGGAGGAACATGCTCACATATTTCAAATTTAACAAGATAGAAGAGCAGCATGTTTTCATCTTTTGAAACGTAACATGATAAGATAGAAGTATTTTGCCTCCCATTCCTTGAAATTTAACAAGATAAAAGAGAAGCATGCTCTCATCCCTTAAAATGTAACAAAATAAGATAGGAGGATTTCCCCTACCATTCCTTGAAATTTAACGAGACAAAAGAGGAGCATTTTCTCATCCTGTGAAATTAAACAAGACAAAAGAGGAACGAACACGTTCTCATTCCCTGAAATTTAACAAGATAAAAGAGGAGCATTCTCCTTCCCATTTCTTGAAATTTAACAAGATAAAAGAGGAGCATGCTTCCCACTCTTAAAATTTAATAAGAGGAGCATGCTCCCATCCTTGAAATTCAACAAGATAGAAGAGGAACATGCTCTCATCTTCTGAAATTTAGCAAGACAAAAGATAAACATTCTCTGTCCCATCTTTGAAATTTAACAAACTAAAAGAGGAGTATGAGTCTTTTATAGGCTCTGTGCTGAAAAGAGACGTTGAACTTCAAGAAACAAATTCACAAGTGGATATATTAGTTGTGTAAGGAATATTTCTACAAAGCTAGAAACACTGCGATAAACTTCCAAGTCTTACCAAGTAAGTTTTTTGGGTGACGTCACTGAGAGCTTCTTATGCGTTTCCCCGAAGCGAGACAGCAGCGCCACCTTTTGGTTGAGATCGACAACAAAAGGAGCTGCTGTCAAGCGACCAAGAAGCGACTACTTAGTATTTACTAAAGCAACAAGGGAGGGGGAAGGGGAGGGAGAAGTAGATGCAGATGATTTCCTTCAAGACATTCAGCCGATGGGCAACTCAGTTCGAGAAAAGAAAACTCAACCTAACGTATGTTGACGTTTCACATAAACAGTGAAACTATAGCACATTGATAAAACTCATTTATTGTAGAACTGGTATCGTTTTACACAAGAGTATCTTAGGATGATTGTAACAAAAAACGAGAACTTGAAGAGTGCTTTGTATGATGCATTTCAATTCTCTGCAGGTTCCAAACTTTTCCCTCCATAAAATTATACGTTGCTGAAGAAATAGCTCAGTGGTAGATCTTAAGAAAATGATTTTTTTAGTTTTACGTCCCACGATTATGCCGGCTAGGCTAAAGGAAAAAATGAAATGAAATCTTTGACTTTTACGTCCCACGGTTATGCCGGTTAGGCTAAAGGAGACGGTGATGATGAGTAATGAATGAATTGGTGAAATGAAGAAAGTGAGAGGAAACGAGAGAATCACGAGAAAACCCACGCACACGGTGTTTGTCCACCACAAAGTTCACTTGGCGAGGGCTGGGATCGAACCCGGGACCCCAAGCACCAGAGGGAACGCTCTACCACTGAGGCTAGGCTAAAAGAGACGGTGATAATGATAAATGAATGAAATGGTGGAATGAAGAAAGTGGGAGGAAACGGGAGAACCCCGAGGAAACCCACGCACACGATGTTTGTCCAAAACAAAGTTTACTTGGCGGAAGCAGGGTTTGAACCCGGGACCCCATACACCAGAGGAGAACGCTCTACCACTGAGCCACCGCGGCCCTTGGTAAATCTTAAGGGAAGTCCCACTTGGAAAAGGAAATGAAATCTTTGAGTTGAACGTCCTACGATTATGTCCTTTAGGCTAAGGGAGACGGATGATTAAGGCAAGTGAATGATGATGGAGGAATCGGTGCAATGATCACGTGGGAGGAAATGGGTGTACCCGATAAAACCCACGGACACGATGTTGTTCACCTTAAACTTACTTGGCCGGGGATCAAATCAGGGTTCCTACGCACCAGAGGTAAGCACTCGACCACTAAGCGAAGTCGCACCACGAAAAAATATGCATCCTTATCAAATGTATCAGGGAAGAGAGCTTGCCAAATATTAAGATATTTGTATATTTTTTTCTGAAGCCATTTCTGAAGTTATGCAACGTTTCCTTCTATTAGGATGTGGCGATAATCTTTATTTTTTTTACTAATATGATTTCTTTCAAGTCGTGCCACTGAAATGGCTTGAAAATCAAGGGAGCCGATTTTTCTGTAAATTTGAGAGGGTCCCATTCAGATGCATAAGGTATATATATTAGGATTTTAAGACAAATTGCATTCAAATTATGCCAAATATTGTATATTCATAAATATAATAGGGGGCCCGCATAAACTTTCGGGCGGCGGCACCAGGATCGGCGCCCTTGTTGAAAATATTACCCGTTTGATGAAAGAATGGATTTCATTTGTAACCTTGAAGAATGCTATATACTTATGTAATCAAACATTTCAGTTCACACATACAGGGTGATTCTCTTGCTAGAGACCTCAAATTTTTGACTCCACTCGTATAAATTGGTGACGAAATGTCTAAAAATTTATGTATGCTTATTACCCGTGTGATGAGTGAATGTATGTATTTTGTAGATTCTCTCTCTCTCTCTCTCTCTTTGTGTTTCATGGAATTTTCAAGGCGAGCAAAACATTAGGTACGGAGACGTGGGTTGTGTTTTTTTTTACATTATTTATGTGCTTCCAGACCAGATGAGGAATAGATGCTACTCTGTTTCTCTTTGTACTTTATTGCTGGCACCCAAATTATTTCAGTCTGATACTTGCTACAGTTTCTTTAAGGGCTTATGTTTTATAAGTAGGTGGATGTTGACCCAGGCCGGTAGGCAGCCCAAAAATATAGGGGGGGGGCGGCTGAAGTTAGGGGGGCCCAATCCAACCATATTATAGTTCATTTGCAAGCCTACGATGAAAATTTTAGGGGGCCAGCAAAAATTTAGGGGGCGGCCCTCTAGACCCACCTGGGTGCGGGCCTGTGATGACCACGGGCTACCTGCATTGAGTTTGTCACTGCTTTCACTTACTTGTAATAGCTTTATTTTTCTAACTTCTTTACTCTTTCCTGCGGTAGAGGTCCCGTAGGTCACAAGGGGAATTCCTATCCTTTTTGACAATTCGAAGCTGGTTTTTTCTTATACATATGTATACCATGTATTATAAGAAGCGTTTTTCTCATTTTGATTTTTTGATGCATGTGTATTTATGATTTGTCAGTTTAATTTATGATCTGTTGTATGAGTAAATTGTGTAAAAATAAAGTGACTAAGCATTCTGCATCCAAGAAAAATATAGAGCAACATGTAATAATATCAATTAACATATGTTTAGAATTTAAATTAATATATTTTTTAGAACTTCCTCATATTTTTCAGCTGATCTTCGGGTAGGGTTTATTAACAAGAACAACTTTTCTTTGTTTAAAAATATAGACCTGGAAAACCACATAAATATACTTGGGTAAACCTGGAAATTAAAAACAAATATTTATTCATGCTTTCACAGTTCATTTCTGTCAGTAGTTGCGCTTCTAAGCTTTGAAACCATTGGTGTACAAGTAAACATGGACTGAGAATCACGTGAGCTATTACTCGGAATCGATCCCATGTCAAAAACGTATTATCCTAACCATATATACAGGGTCTGTGTTGGTTTAGTGGTAGAGCGTTAATTCCTGACGTGCGAGGTCCCTACCAGGCCTCCAACTAGCATCTAAGGAAATTTGTGGTGGGGTTTCTCGGAATTTTCCCGTTTCCTCCCACTTCATTCAGTCCACCAGTTCATTCATTCTCATTAGCACTAATTTATAGCCTACACGGTATAATCGTGGAATGTAAAACTGAAAATTTCATTTCATTTTTCTGATCATTAAACAAACAAAAAATCTTGTAATTTGTTACTGTGCTTTGATTTCTGGAGATTTCAACAACTCTGATCTATTTCTTCATTTACACATATTTGTGGGCCTCGGTGGGGATACTCGGTCGAAAAAGTGTAAAACTTTTTTGAGACCAGTCATCCTGAGTGCGGTTTTCCTCATTCACATCAGGCAAATACCGGAGTTGTACCTTACATATAGGTCCCAGGCCGCTTCCTTCCTTCCCCAATAATACCTACTTTTACCTCGGATAGTGTGATCGCCGAAAGTCGTCATCCCTCATACGTGACATGTTAACATGGCCATAGATGTCGAAAGTCCAGAAATGTAAATCCTAAAACTGGCACATAATTGTGGGCATTACCATCATCTGTGGTCTAAAGTCCGCGAACACTATCCGTGGAGGGAAGAAGGAAGGAAACGGCCTTGGATGTGTGTGTTAGGTACCATGCCGGTGTTTTCTTGGGTGAATCAGGAAAACCCAGCAAAAATCTCACTCAGGATTGCTGTCCAGAAAAAGCAGTTACATCTTTTCGACAGAGTGCCCCGACCAGGAATTAGGGGGCGAATCCAGGGATGCGATAGCCCCCCCCCCAGAACTGGAAACTTTCTAATTTTATACAGTGAAACCTCTCTAAAGCGGACAGCCGTGGGGAATCAAAAATTGTCCGCTATAGAGAGGTGTCCGTCTTAGAGAGGTTTCGATATTTTCTTACGTAAATTAGTAAATAAGGTGATATGTAATTACAAACTATTGAATGTAATTTATCAAACCGTTCTATGACTGTGGGCATGTCGATCTGCGGATTCTCCACAAATCGCTTTGAAAGAAATTTTGTGTCTAATCCGAAACTTCTCTAACCACTCGTTCGAGACCTTGAAATCTGAAACATTCATTTCTGTTGCTACCTCCAAATTCTTAGCTTTTAGCATCGACCCTAACACAGGATTTTTTTTTTCATTCCGCACTCTATAAAAACATTGACTTGCACACCAACTTTGTTCAAAGCAACGAGACACTATTTTCATTGTCATTTTCACACCACAACTTTGTTAACTTGTCTTGGTTTTATATTATCTCAGGTGCTTGTGTTTTACCGATACAAAAATTTTCAGCTATCCTTCGCACACCTCAGTATTCTTCGAAAATTCAATCAATTCGATTTTAACATTAGCGCTTCTCGTGGCATTTCGAAAGCTCACAACTTACACCTTATTGCTTATTTGATGAATAATGACTTAAAAAGATTTCCTTCTACAAATAGAGGCACTAAAGGCCAATCTACACCATAAAAGATCTTGTACAAGATCTTGTAGCTGTCATAAAAAAAATCTTGAAACCCTACCATATTTCCCCGTGTACACACAGTCTTGATAGGGTCATAAAACATTTTTTCCATCTTGCAAGAAGTTCAACAGTGTCCAACTTTTTGGGCCGTCTTGCTTGCTACCTGCTATCGCCCTCCCGCTGACATAAAAGAAAATCCAGTTGCGCCGCTTCCGAAACAACGGTTTCTTTTGGGCTGGAGGGGGAAGAGCCAAAATACACATTTTTACGACTGCCAGGGAAAACAAGTGTCTCTTCTTTTGTTAACAGCTCGGTTCCATGAATGTAGGCATCGAAATAATTTAGCTTCCTCACAGATATGAAAATAGCATACTGAATTCAGGATGGTACTGCAAGCTAAATTCTGTAATCATAGCAGCTTTAATCGAAGTTATTATCTTTCACAATTACTAATTTTCATAATAATAATAATAATAATAATAATAATAATAATAATAATAATAATAATAATAATAATGTTTTTTCCGATAAACTGATTGTCACCAAATAATATTATATATATATATATATATATATATATATATATATATATATATATATATATATATATATATATATATATATATATATATATGATGGATTAAATGGAAATTTGAACCGATGTACATAGTTTTCAGGGTTGTACTTGAGCAGAAATCTTTAGGTTTTGCAATTATTCTAATTATGCCTATATTTTGATTGTAGATAGAAGCTGCGGTGGCTCAGTGGTAGAGCGTTCACCTCCGTTGCTTGGGGTATCTGGATCGATCCCAGCTCGCGCCGTGTGGACTTTGTGGTGGACAAACACCATGCTCCTGGGTTTTCTCAGGGTTCTCCCGTTTCCTCCCACTTTTTCCATTCCACCATTTCATTCATATCTCATCACCGTCTCCTTTAGCCTAACCGGCATAAACGTGGGACGTAAAACTTAAAGATTTCATTTCATTTTTACGCAATAATTCTGTAAGAAGAATAACTCTTTGTTTTAGTTTTATCATAAATTTTAGATGTTATTCTACTTGTTCTTCTTGGAAAAATACCTAGATACTATTCTCTTATTAGCAGCGTTATTCACATCTATATCAGTAAAAATGAATGTGATTAAAGAAAAAGAAAAAAAAGTAAGAAAGCTAACTGCATAGAAATTGAAAATTGACTGACTCAGTTGCAAGTAAACCGTTTGACATTATAGCTGAAACAAAGATAAAACAAACTTACTTCGGTCTAGTATCAAGTCATTTCAATTGTATTGTTTTCCAGAAGTTCACCTCCAACATGCTAAAGCTCGCAGTCAGGGGCGGCTTTAGGATTTTAATTTTGGGTAGGTCCGCTCCTCGCGTATGGATACATATGCACATTCGATTGATTAATGACAATAGGAAATTACCTGTACAGTAGTTGTTGATGCTGTTTATTAAATAATTATTTACCATTAATAGAAAAAGTGAAAATATATTTACTTTTTATTATATCTTTTAGTGTTTATATATTTTCAGTTTTATATATTTTTGGGTAGCCCCGTGTCTACCCGCTAAAACCGCCACTGCTCGCAGTACGTAAAAGGTTCCACAGTTCACAGCCTCAAGACATGTTTGGCCATATATTAAGCAAACAATGCAAAAGGATGCGTAAGACGGCCCTGATCCCCCATTATCTGACCCTATGATTTGATTGAAACTACAAAAAAACATACAAGTATTTTGATATTGATATTGATATTTTGTATTGCTGCTATTTACATTGACAATATAAATATGAAAATCAAAGTATATATGATACTATTGCATATAGTATAGAATTATGTGTACACTGAGAAAAATCCGTTATTCGGACAGCGGTATGTTGTACAAATATATGGAATCCTTACGATTAGTACGGAAATCTGTACGGAGCATACGTTATCCATATACTACATAGTTACTGCCTTTTTCTCATTTAGACATTATATCATGTCGCTGCAGGGTGTCTGACATCTAACAAACTTCCGTATACTACACATGTATACGTATATTATATACGTCAGCTATATATTTCATACATCCATCTGTATGTGAGATTCTGACCGCCTATGGACAGTTGTTTCTTTCATCATGAGTGACGTCATTGAACAAAGAGCAACTGTCGTTTTCTTGCGAGTCGGTTTATGCATATCGTATCATGGCATGGGAGGTCGTAACACCCCTCATTCTATATCTTCTACTTCGTGCTGTTAATACTTTACTACGCAACACGCTCTTATTAGTTTATTATAAGCTTCATATATTTACTAACTACCGAATGATATTTGTAGCCTCGGGCATTAAATTGGTGAATAATAATAATAATAATAATAATAATAATAATAATAATAATAATATGATGATGATGATGATGAGTCATTTACTGAACGAGGTTTGTTTACAACTAAAAAGAACAAAGGAAGGAAACAAAAGCCTGAGTAAGTACAACAGTTATTATAACATCAATTAAATATTCCTTTAATTACCGATTACTTTAGTATAACTCGCTTTAAGTTTAATATATTAGTAACATGTTAACGTGACTTATGGTTGATGATGAGATAGGTGATAATGGTTGAATAAAGTTGGATGCAACAGGAGAATCCCAAGCACACAGTGTTTGTCCACCAAAAGCTCACTTGACAGTGGCTGAAATTGACCTATGGACCAAACGCATAAGAGTTGAGCGCTCTATTGGGTCCAAGTGCTTTTCGTGAAACACTGTGAAGGGAGGGAATCAATTTTGTGAAGATAGGCGAATAGCACAGAGAGTTGAGGCACCAAATGTGATGGAGGGGGAGTTACTATCAGTCAACTTCACTTAATTTTACTATGCATGCAGATTCACTAGCTTATCTGACCTACTTTTAAGCGCGTAACATTCCAGTTTTGGATGTTCGAAATCTGAAAATATCGTGTTGATAGGTTTTGGCCATAAATACTTTCAATATAGAAAAGTAATTCACGTGAAATATATTTACGACGTTAGAAGGTCCGTGGCATTATTTACATCTCATAGTTTATAAAAGGTATAAATAATACAATGTATATATATATACTGTATGCTGTAGACTTATAACATGAATAAAGGTTTGCAATTTTATTAATAGAGGCAGCGATGGCTCAGTGGTAGAACATTTACCTCTGGTGCATGGGGTTCTTGGTTCGATCCCAACTCGCGCCACGTGAGCTTTCTGGAGAACAGATATCGTGTGCATGTTTTTTCTCGGGATTCTCTCGTTTCCTCACACTTTCTTCATTTCACCATTTCATTCATTTCTCTTCATCACTGCCTCTTCTAGCCTAGCCAGCATAACCGTGGGATGTAAAACTTAGAGATTTCATTTCATTTCATTTTTGGAGTAGTGACTTCGACTTTATTCAGCGGAAAGTCAAAGTTTGGTTTGGAAAAAATCATCGAAATTAATTTTATCTCTTCGGAAAATTCGATTACGCCGTTTTGGTGTTTTAAGTTCTTCTAATGTCCTTTTAACACGCAATGACTTAATTATGTTACTGCATGTAAAGTATTGCTTAAATTGGAACTTTTGTACAGGGCAACTCTAGTTGCTTCCTCTAAAACTGTAGTTGCTTCCTCTATTATTAAATAATGAGTTACATAGCCCTATTTTAGATATCGTATTTGAGACAAGAGATTAAATTTCCAGTAATTCTTTAACAGAAATATTATCATATAGGAAATTTTGTCACGGTTATTTTTCACCTTTGTTGAACTAAATAGAGGCAAAGCATAAGCGTCTTTAAATATAGCCTTATGGAGCTATTGAGAAGTGAAACATGGATGGTGGACGGCATTTTTTCAATGGTTCCTTAAAAAAAATCACGTATATGTTATTTGAGGTAAGACTTCCTTTACTAGGTGTAGGCCTACGCCTTAATGCACTGCAACACACAAAATTCATATGAAGAACTGTTTCGTGTGGAGGTGCATCAGTGCAATGAATTTAGTGAATATCCAGACCCTGTAACTGTGGTTATGGATTTCAAGATAGAGGAAATGCGGCTGTAAAAGCAACTTTTGGAAATTCAAGTCGTATACACCGTTGGGTTTTTCATCTGACTCAGTCAACATGAAGGAAGGTCCAAGAGCTTGGACTCACAGAACGGTACAAGAGCAATGAAAATATTCGTCTATTTTGCGAGAAAACGAAATGGATGGATTGGCATTGCGAGAGAATGGATTGGCATTTCTTCTCATAGCAGATGTGCATCAATTAATACAAGAGAATTCAGAGGAAGAGCTGGAACTTCTGGACTATTTTGATAGTACTACGTGTCCGGCGCGTATTGCCGTGTTAAAGCTTGGTCTGGGAATATTCGCTTACGTAATGTGCCCCTTCTATATTCCCCAGACACTTGGAATGTTCACCAAGCCACCCTGAACAGCAACTAGGACAAATAATATTTGTGAATCGTGGAACTAGAAGTTTCATCATTTGGTAGGAATGTCCCACCCAACTATTAAATATTTGGAAGTTTATTCATGGAATTCAACAAGTTGAAGAAACGGTTTCAACTGCGCTTCATCAAGATGCTGTGGGTCAACCACCAAAAGAAAAAATTGGAAGAGTGTTTCAGATTTTGCAGAAACGACTCCAGTCTTTGTGCATAACGTATAACACTGGAACTAAATGTTTGAAAAATTTTTGCTTGTTGTTTCTTATAATGATATGAATAATAGAAAGTGGACATGTAAAACACTTATTGCATTATAAATAGTTATATTTTGTTTGCTATTTTCTGTTCTGAGCTTTTGATATTGGCAAAACCTACTATTTGTAAATAGTGATATGTAAATCCATTTGCGGCCCATTTTTCCTGTGCTTTTAACATTTGCTGAACCTGACATTATGGTTTTCATTGCTATTTGTTCTTGCGTCGAGTATCCGGGACTTCGATTTTCCAGAGTCGAATACCAACTGAATTGTTTTCCAAGTTTGATTAACCCTGGAAGTCCAAGCTTTTTTTTTTTTTTTGGTCTCAAGTAGGTCCAACAAGGGAGGCTCCTCGAACCCACAGAATAAAAGTGAGATTTTTTATAGTTTGGTTGAAAAAAAAAACTTTGTATGGTACTGGTACTGCATAGTGTATTTGGAAATAGAGTGTAAACCCAAGTCAAGTCAAGTCGTGAGTGGGAACCTTTCATCCTTCGTGGGGATGATATATCATTATCTTATTAACTTAGAGTATTCTAGATTTCATCAAAATAAAAGAATTCTTATTATCGGACTTCCGAAGAGAAAATAAAAATGTAATAAATGTATGACCGTGTTTATTTCAACTTGAGTTCCCAGTCACGACCCCCTTTTTCAGTTTTTATTTTTAAAAGGAGAAAGAAGGAGAGAAAGGAAAAGAAGAAGAAGAAGAAGAAAAGGAAAATGGAAGAAGGTAAAAGAGGGAGAGTAAGAAGATGGAGGAAAGAGAAAATCTGTTATTGGTTAATTTAGGGGATATGGTAAAAGGAGTTGAAAAGTTGTCGAATTGAAATTGATTTCAATGATTATTCGGTAATGATTTGGTATTCGATGGTCGAGATAGCCACATGTCGACTCACACACACCGGACCTAGCACCAGGATGACCACATTTTCGGGGATCACCCCAGGCTAGCGCCGAAAATAAATGAGAAAGTTTATATTATCATTTCAAAACTGTTCGATGTTAATTCAACACTTGAGGTTTAAATTCTGAGATCGATTGTACTGTTAAACTGGTCGCAGGAAAAAAAAAATATTTAATTGGTCTCTGGAGATTCAATATTCCAAAATATTAATAAACAATGGTTAGTTCCGGCTTCTTTTGTTCTATTCGCTCCTCTCATAGAGCCATTTCAGATAGAATCAGCGGTTTTCATTAGTATTTATTAGTAGTAAACTGCAGCCACTAATTACCATTAATGAGCAAGTCTACATTTAGGTAAACACAAATATTTCAATTCAAACTAAATCTAATGTCCAGCCACACACACACTCATACAGGACAGCGTATAGGATTTGTATATTTAAATTAAACTAACCTAACTACAATTTACAAAACAGTTTATTACATCTATTAAAAAAATATTAGTTTAGCAGAATACAGATAAGTTACAATTGCATAAGTTAAAAAAAAAATGTTTGTCATCAATAGTCACATAGATACGACAGTATGGAATTACTACATTATATGTATAGATATTAACGAATTTAAATACATTGAAAGTAAAAGAAGAATGAATAAAAAAAACATAATGATACTTCAAGTATTGACAATAGGATGTCAACATACTTAAATTTTCGTGAAATAAATGAAAAAATAAAAAAAATCTTTCGTTGACCATTCTACAACGTGTAATTAAAAAAAAATGTTTTAGAGAAAATCTTCGATGAGTTTTGGTTCTTTTTAAGCCAAATTATTCAACTTTTGAGTCCTGTCTCATATTACTAACATCAATTTATTTAGCGAGACTCACTTGCACTAGTCAAAGTGTCCATATTTTTTTTTTATTTTCCGTGGTCTCTACCTAAACATACATATATATATATATATATATATATATATATATATATATATATATATATATATATATATTCACGTCGAAGACATGTCATATTCGTTCTAGGGTACATCACTCGATGCACATCAAATAAACTTTCAGTCCATATTTTTATTTCAATTACATAAACATTAATTCCATTTAAATTTCTAGGTTCGACTTCTCATCCCCAACCATAGGGAGAAATATCTTTCATTATAAGTTATTCTGATATAATAGGTCCTTGGACCCCTCCTTGGTCCCCTATACTAATTGAGAAATATTACGCAATTTAGGTCAATTTCAGGAGCACAAAACACATCTTAATTTCCAATCCATGGAGATTTAATCACTGCACTGGTGAAATTAAATAGTTGCACTTTTGAAACGTATCGGGAGGATTTGGGACACACTGTTTCCGAATTTCGGGTTTGTAAATTCACAGAGGGGAAAAAAATAATATTCGTCCAAGTTTTTTTTTTTTTTTTAAATCTTGGTGTACTGATCACAGGCGAAAAATGCGGAATTGTTTTTCGCTGAAAATGCACTTTATTTTACGTCACATACTGGAGTTATCCAATGTCTTAAAACAACTATAGACTATTTCTATATTCTATGTATATTACTACAATACGGTATCATCCCTGTGATGAACGCATAAGATACCAGGATTACATTGTTGCCTGCTTCTTTATATTTATACAATCTTCCAAATTACGTTTATAATATTGATCTTTCTGTAACGTAAAACGTGCCCATGGAAGCTAATTAGTCGTCTATTAGGTTTTGTTTTATGTATATGAAGGATATATATTAATCATCCGATTTGCAGCCACCCCTAAAGCATTTCTGGATTATGTTATTATTATTATTATTGAGTTGAGTTGATTTTGAGTTTAATGTACCTTTCAGCAGCGAGGCTATATGAGACGGGACCTACTGATTAACGAAAGGCGGAAATTTTGGCACCAGTAGTTTTGACACGGTAGTTTTGGCACCGGTAATTTTGGCACCAAGAAACGAAGCAAACGGAAATTTTGGCACCATTTATAATTGAAGTACAGAAAATGTGGGAAAATACTCTGAATGTAATAGATATTTAAATTTACATGTTATGAACTAGAATTGTTCCAACACGACGAATCAAGCCAGTGACGAATGTACAATCAGCGACAAAATTTCTTTCTCTTCTGTAAAATTTATTTTGCTTGTAACTTTGGAATTGATGGATTGATTTGAGTAGTTTTCTGAAATTTGCCGAAAACTATATCTGCTTTAAGTTGCTGAATATTGAACTCAAATCTGTCCGTCCATTCTGACAGTACAGACACCGGTAAAGATACTATTGGCAGTTTCATTATATATTCAAAGCAAGTTAAAATTCCCCTCTAATGGGTTTGTATTTTACTTTCAAGTGCAAACAGTAAAAGCTAATTGGAACCGAATTGAAAGCTAACGAATAACCTATCTCCTTTTGCTTTCCTGGTGGGAATTGACCCCTTTTCATTTTCTGTTGCGAATTATCCGTGACCCGGTTATATATATATATATATTGCCCACTAGCCCGGTCAATGAAGGGAAAATGTCAGAACAAATTTGTAGCAAGATGAATTATCTACCAATCGTTAGCACACATGTAAAGGTATAATTTCTCAAAATTCTCCTAAATTCTCCCCGATGCTTATCCCGCTATTTCCCTAAACCCCCCTGTGAAGCGTTCATGGCATCACTCATATCTTCGTTACTATATACCCTAGCGCGTTCACTCTTTTTTTCCCCCTAAGATTACGTAGTACAAATACGATTCAGTACAATTTATAGCTGGAAGTAACTGGTTAGGGGATATTTGTAAAAATCGAGACCTTCTCCCTCTGGAAGCGTTTACGGTATCACTCATATCTTCGTTATCGTACAGTCTGGCTTGTTTGTTCGTTTTTCATTTTATTTCTAAGACTACTTCTACAAAGAAGGTTCACTAAGATTTTTAACAGGGAGTAACGGTTTGGGAGATATTTGTAAGATGAATCGTGAAAACACCTGCTCGCATCGTGAAACACGGGCCAACAGAGCTGGCATGGCGTAACAACTGACTCGTTATCCCATCCCCCTTCTCTGATATTACACTTGTCTCACTTTTAGATATGATTTAATTAATGGATAGAATAGAAACGTTCGTAATATAATATCATCTTTTGATGTTAAAATATACTTTCAAAAATAATCAAACACAAGCAGGTTTCTAATCCTGAGAGAAATCCATATTCAATGAGGAGTAAAATATATAAATTAGTCCCTAACGGAGCGCTTGTTTAAAGGCTTTAGGAAAAAAATATATATAAAACTTCTTTCAAAAGGAAGATTCTGGGTGCGTTCGCCACTCCTCAGTGCCGCCTCTAGAAGGGTGGAGATAAATACGAATTATGAAGCACTGCAGTCCACACTTTTAGTTAGCGAACCAAATATCGAAAAATGTTTCAAGTTTATTTTTCGAACCTGCCCGCCCCCTCAAAAATTCCTGGATCCGCCTCCGGTATCGGCTGTTGCCAATTAATTGCTAATAGTCATAGCGTACCTTTTGAAATGATTTCAAACGTTCTTTGCATAAAGTCCGTTCGCACATGCACCCTTTTACTGTGCTCCCTGGAGCAACTGTTCCACTCGCTCCATTGTAGTTACACCACTGGCCCAGGTCATACTAATATACTAAAAAATGTGATATTTGGAAGAAAAATCATTTTAATATGATAGCAAGGAATCAGAAAGGATTTTAAATTAAAATACGAACTCAAATGAGGAAGCGGTAATGGGTGTTCAAATGTTTTACCGAGAGTATTTTAGAAATCCCTTAAGTAAGGGACGTGAAATTCGGCATATCAACTCCTTGTTATAAATAACTGAACACATGCTGCAGCGTTGTCAAAAATTTCGATGTTGAAGAGGGAATGAAGGCCAATTTCTTTAATATTTCAAATTTTGCGATTCTTTGTTTAGAAAAAGGTCAAATGTAAGGATTTTTTTAAATTGGAGGTGTGTAATTCTGTATTTGAACTCTTAATTAAAAATAGTGAATATCTGAAAGCCACATAAATGTGAAGAAAAATACAATATATAGATAGACTTCATTCAGGTGATTCAGGTAAACCCATTTGTCATCCAGGCAGAACCCTGTAATGAGAAGGTTCACTATTTGTCCACTAGAGCGCAGTGCTGCATGGGTGGAAATGTCTTTCTTGCTTTCAAGAAGTTGATATGTGTAGACAGTAAATAGAAAGATTGGGTTTCAAGATTTTTTTATGACAGCTACAAGATCTTGTACAAGATCTTTTATAGTGTAGATTGGCCTTTAAAGACAATATGCGTATACGCGGACAAAAAAATACCAAACATGTCTTCTGCTTGATTCCAGCACAACAGTAGATTGACGTGTTATCCCAAATGGCTGGCAACTGTCAATCACTTTTGATTCTAAAACAGGTTGGGTGGGAGTGGAATGCAAGCAAAGGATTTGAGGGTGTTGTTAAACAAAGACGCTTCATCTGAGTTTCTGAACAGCCAGTTGACGAGGAAAATTGTTATTACAATGCTTCCTTGGTGATACATGTATGCATTTCTGAAAATGTATTTTTTCTGTACTTTTCAACTTGTTTCTAGAGAAAGTGTCCGTAATATGGAGGTAAATAATACCTATAAGAGACAGAAAAGACTGTCCGTGTCCGTACTAGAGAGTGTCCGCTTTAGAGAGGTTTGTCAACATGGTTTTTTCCTATTACAGTGTTTGGGGATTACAAAATATGTCCGTTATGAGAGGTGTCCGTTAGTAGAGGTTTCACTGTATATAAATAAAACCCATCCCAGAGTTTGGAGCTCTTAAAACTAGCTCTAAGTAGCAGTATTACAACCCACTGCCCCCCTTCAGAAGTCTGTCCTGGATCTGCCCCTGCCAGGAATCGAACTTGAGCAGCTCCGAAAATTCAGTGGAAGGTTCTAATAAAGAATTACGGTATTTGTCTTCCAGGTAATTCTCTCACCCTCCCTCAATTCCAAACAATCATAAATTGCGTACCGTGTGAAAGTATCTGGGATTATGGTTAGTGAGGTTAAAGAACATAGCTGGGGGATTCCAGACAAAAAATTAAAAAAGGACAGAAATGACCTTGAACCAAATGCATTCTTATCAAATTGCATTTCATGTGAAGAAACCGACATTAAAAAGTGGCGTAATTGATAGCTTCTGATATACGCGTCCTTCTCTTTTGAAATTTCATCATATAATCGATCTAACAGTTACTTCCAGTGGAAAAACAAAACAAAACACAGCGTATAACAGACATAACCTTCCTAAAATACTTTTCGTCCGTTCACTTCGTGCCGGCTATTTAATGGGAAACACGCAGGTACCACGTCCCCAGGAAAAATACCACTTTCTCTGCTGACTGTTAGATCTCCTGCAAGTTTTAATCATGGTTTACGTTCAGTTCTCGTGACTGCAAACAGACCTTTCGCAAAGGTTATTCCTTTACGTCTTTCGGGATTTGTTTATTTTTAGGTAGTATGTCTATTATGTCATTTCTAGTATAACCACCTACAAAAGTTTTGTTGTAATATCTCTATTGTTAGCGAGTTAAAAATAAAGAAGAGGGAGCTGGTTATTAATTCAACAATTCAACTCGTTTATATATATATATACAGTGGCGAATCCACGATATGATCAAGGGAGGGGCTAAACCATAGTTTGCCGCTTTATCCAGTGTAAAACAGGATTGAAGTACATTTTATCCTATGTATACCTGAGGGTCAAGGGGGAGGCTATAGCCCCCCTTGGATCTGCCCCTGTATATATATATATATACGTTGTTGTTGAAGGTAAAAACTGAGGGGGGAGCAGATAGATATATAACTTGTTCACAATTTTTCATGGGTCCTACAGAACTTCCCAACTTAACTCTCTGACGATATTTGTTATGGCTAGGTTGGACCTTGATACTATACGATATATGTCAAATATTGTTTTATACATTGCATAACAGAAAAACTGCAACTGTAAGTATATCTAATGTTTCAAAAATTTCCTAATAAAGAATAAAAGACAACGTCCATTATAAACTTCAAAAATATAATAAATAAAAGTTTCAATTATTTTTGTCACTCAAAAAACTTGGAGGGCCTAGGCCCACCGGCCCCGGGCTAAATCCGCCACTGGGTATGTTCACGCTAAACTTCAACATATGTATACCGATTTTATATTATTATTATTATTATTATTATTAGTAGTAGTAGTAGTAGTAGTAGTAGTAGTAGTAGTAGTAGAGTAAACCTTCCCGGTAGTCTCATATAACTTTCCTCAGGATCTAATGGTAATCCTTAGAACTAGACCACGAAATACCGCAACAGATCTTGTCTTGAAGTCGATTAAGATTTTTGTTGAAAAAAAGTTTTATAATTATTGTGACAAATACTGTATTCTTAATTGGCACGGAACTTACAGAAAAATATAAACTTTTCTCTATAGAGAATTACAAGAGATAGCTGTTAATTTCACTGCTTCATTACTGTCGTTTTTATTCATCAGTTTCTTGTAAATTTACTAGAAATTATCGCTAAATGTTCTAACTTAATATGGAAGGAGGGTTGGTGGCTCTATCGTTGAGCGCTTGCCTATGGTGTGTGGAATCCCTGGTTCTATTCCCGGCAAAGTAATTTTTCTCGGGGTACTCCCATTTCCTTCCTTATTCTCATTCCACCAGTTTTTCCATCATAATTCACATGCCTTAATTATCGTCTCCCTTAGTCTAACGTTCATAATAGCGAGGCGTTAAACTCAAATATTTAATTACATTTTTTCGTAGAATTACAAGAAATAATTAATAAATCTAAGACTTTTATTACGGTCGACTAACTATAATTAATTTCTCATAGAATTAGAAGAAATAGTGGTTAAATTTACACCCTTATTACCGGCAACTTAGCTAATATGAATTACGAGAAAAGCATCATAGTTATATCAAGTGGTAACATTACAACGTTCGTCTCTGTGTGACTCTCGCAGAACTATTTTAGCACATAAATAAACATTATTGCTGTATTATTATTATTACGCTCACCTCTGTTGTAATGGGTCTCGTGTTCAATCCTAGGACATGTGAGATTTTGGTGGACAACATGATGTTGGTGGGTTTTCTCGAGTTTTTCCCATTTCCTATTACATTTTCATCGAACGGATTCTTTCAAATAATTCATTTTCATTAAGTATTCATCTCCTCTAGTCTAAGAACATAACCATGGGACGTTAATTTAAAAAAAAAAATCGTTTTGTATTATCATTATTATATTGGTATTACAAATGCAATTAAGTTACGTTGGTAAACTAATTTCAATTCTTGAAATTATACTTGAATCGTATTCCAATTCGTATCTACTATTTCTTGTATCGTGGTATTCTATTTTCATAATTATCTGTGTTATTATAACTCTTTTCTACATGCTTTACTTCAGCTCCTAATGTTTTAACCATATTCTCAAATATGGTGTCGTTAATTTAGCTTATTTTCCAGCGTCATACAATGATCAAATCCTGTACAACTACATAAGACGAGTGGAAATACAAATTTCTATTCTTGCTCATATATTTCTATGTACAGTATTTAGATATAGGTATAGGATGGACGGTGGCTCAGTGTTATAGCGCCTGCCTGTGGTGTTTGATGTCGGTGGTTCGATCCCCGGCCAAGTAAGATTTTGGTGGACAACATCGTGTCCGTGTATTTTCTTGGGGTGCTTCCGTTTCCTCCCATTTTCCCATTCCACCAATTCTTCCAGCATCATTTACTTACTTTAATAATCGTTTTCTTTAGCTTAAAGGTCATAATTGTTGGACATTAACCCCGGGTCGAAACCGACCTGCTTAGTACAGTAAAACCTGTCTTCAACGGACCCTTTATTAAACGGAAAACTGTCTTAAACGGAAATATTTCACGGTCCCATGAATTTTGGAGAACAACACGTGTAAAAAGTCCCTTCATTAAGCGGAAACTGTGTTACGCGGACAACAGAAAGAAAAATAAACATTTAACGGAAAATTCTGAGTTCCGGACTACAGCGTTTAGAAGATGTTTAGACATTTTGTGAGACATATATATTACACTGTCTGCGATAAAATGTTCGTTCTTTTGTTAAATATTTCTGGACAGTGTTGACCTTCCCCAAACACTACTCATATTCACCCCCACAAATTGTCCTTAATCCCCGCAACTTAATCAAGAATCATACGGAATGTCGGAAAGAAGAAAACGAGATAGAGGAAGAAGAGGAATACGATACCGAGTTCGAAGAAGAGTGTAGAATAAATACATATCAAGATCTCAGAAGTTTAAAATAACTGCAAAAATTTGCCTTACGGAAAAATGATTCTGATTCACTTAGTATAATTTCTCAGGCTAAAGTGTATGTGGAAAGTCAAGCAGCCAAGCAGCAATGTACACAGAAAACCCTGTTTGGCTATTCGAAAAATAAAGAAAACGTGCATAGTATATTTTGTATTCATTTTAATTTTTTGTGTATTTATTCGTAGAAGAAAGAAGTACTGTAATCGAACAATGCACGTACAGCAATATATTTTCTCAGTATGCTCCTTTATAAGCATGTATTTTTTTTAAAAAAAAAGAAAAAAAAAAGGTCTACCTCCGCTAAGCGGAAACCTGACTTTAACGGAAATTTTTGCAAGTCCCGCTCGATTCCGCTAAAGACAGGTTTCACTGTATTTTGTTATTGCTAAAGCTTATATATTTGGTCCCCGGGTCGTTTTCGACCCCGTATCATAATTAGCAAATGGATGATCAGCAAAAAGAAATGACACTAAATTCACCAAGAATAGGTCGATAACTACCTATTTTCCAAAATAAATCAAAATACAAAACAAAAAAGATACGGGCATATATGAGTTAAACTGAAATTTAATTTAATTTTTATACATAGATTTCTTGTTTGATTTTAACAATCTTTTGCAGCCTTTTCATATGCAACCTGCTTAACTCGTGAGTAAGAGGGATCACATAGTGCACAGGAATTAACATTCAGAAATTCGAACAAAATTTCAGATGTTCATGGTTTTTCATAACATTTAAAAACAAATAACATTGCATTTTAAAATATATCAGTTTTAACAAACAAAATACAACAGATCGCATTAGAAAGTTAGAAAAATGTAACATGCTTTCTAAAATAAAAATGAAAACAGTCGTACTGAAAAGTAAAATAAAAAAATGCTTCCAAGTAAATTACTTTTGAAAAGCATTACCTATCTACGCATGACTGAAAAGACAAGTTGGGGAGTGCTTTTATAAACAATCGTTTAATTCACATGAAAATTGAAGAAATTCTGTTTAAATTGCTTTCATTATTCTCAAAAAGTAACGATGTCACTGTCCTAGAAATCGCTGAACAAAATCTGCTATCCTTCGGTCCGTCCTCCAACTCAAGCGTCCATCCGCTTCAGAAGTAGGAGATTTATTATGACTACTGAATATTCCATTTTTGAGAGTTCGGACGCTTTTATTACTTCCAGACGCCATATCTTCAACAATTTTGAACCTGAAACTATAAGAGTTAATCTCATAATTAATCATAATTAATCATAATTAACCATAATTAATCTCATAAGACAATTCCATCATTTCGTACATAACTTTCATTTAACTAGCTGTAAAATTTCTATATAGGGGCAAAAACATATTGACTGATTCTCGTATATATCGAACGTGGTTACACAAATTCGTAATTTCGAAGTTAAAGCCTGTCGAAAAGTGGTTGAAAAGATATGGAAAAAAGTCATAACTACAAAATGAAATATAGTATGAAGGTTGAGTAAAGAAAGTTGTAATTCTTTTGTGCTTAGATTCCATAAATGTAATCAATATCTATGAAATATGTAGCAGAATTTAGTTTTTGATCTATAAGAAATCTCATAAATCTTCTTCCATCTTACGAGGTAGTCTTATGATTGAGAGGAGAAATTTCCTTAGTCTCGTGGAGACATTACCTTACCCAAGGCCTAGATCTTAAAAACTACTATAGTCCTGCATGAATTATAGTTAAAAAAAAAGAAGAAGAAGCATAAATTAAGAAAGTGATTGTACGAACACAATGAAGAGCATTTATTATCGTTTAAAAAATTTAGCCAAGTTGTGGTATTCTATCACCCTTTGTGGATGTCGCGTGCTCCAGAATCCAGATGAGACGGGCAGTAGCGTACGCAGCAATTTATTTCGAGGGTCTCCAAACTCGATAGGAGGGTATTTTATATTAAAATTTCTAAAATTGCTCCTAAAATTAGGCTAAATTTACACAAAATTACACGAAATTTCGGGGGGAGGGTGCGGACCCCCAGGACCCGCCCCCTGCGTACATCCCTCGAGACGGGTATTGAACAAAAATGTATAAAGGGAGACAAAAATACCTTATTAGTCGTCTCATCTTATCTCCTGGTCAACATTACTTTGCGTCCATCCCTTTCGCCGCCCCTGTTAAACATCCACTGGTATAGTAATGGAATTTAGACTTGAAATAAATGTTATATTCCTTTACTCAACCTTCATTGGACATTTCGTTCTCCAGTCATGATCCTTTTGATATTTTCCCAACCAACTTTCGGGGAGGTATAGTTCTGAACCCATGTTGATCTAGACTTTTTTCATGTTTTCATTTGAGAATTCATTTTCCAAAGTTTTTTGGTGTTTTTCCGAACACCATTATACAAGGTATGACCAAAAAATACGGTGAATGTTTTTTTTTTTTTTTTTAAGCAGCAAATGCTGACACTACAATCATTTGATGTAATTTGTCCGATAGCTTGAACCATTGAGACAGTTGGAACATAGATTCTGACTTCTCAGTCAGCATCCAGAGCCACTAGAGTGAGATTGGGTTTACCGTGTCTGTCACGCATCATGAATTTCGAACAAAGCTTAAACATTAATGTCTGTTTCAATTTGCAAAAAAGGTGCTAAAGAAACGCATAAAATGTTGTAATTGGTGTATGGCGATAATGCTGTACAATGAAGAATGTATACAAGTGATATGAGGGATTTAAAAGCGGAAATGACTCGGTAGAAGACGAGCAATGTTCGGGACGTCCATGAACCTCAAAAACAGAAGAAAACTTGTAGTAATAAATTGTTCGTTCAAACAGCTTTCAAAAGCTTTCCAAAGAGCTAAACATCTCATACGGATCCCTCTAAAGCAGTGCTTCTCAAACTTGTTGTTACCGCGACCCACATTAAATATTAAAAAGTATTTTGTGGCCCACCTACTTTTATTCAAATACACATTGTGATTCTACGAAATGGTGGTATTTCAATTTTGCAAATTATAATTCTAATTTGTCCATATAAAGGGAACACAGAGCTAACACTAACTATTCTCAACGCAATTCCCTACCCCGTGACAGATTTTGACTCACCCATTCTCTTTCCATCCTAACCCAGCATCTCTACTGATTGTACAACAGGGCAGGGCTCTGAGTAACCACTTACTCTTCACTTCATTAACAAACGATTTCAATTTCCATTTTCTGAATGGTACTTACTTTACAACATATATTTCTGCATCAAAATAAAATTTTCACAATTAAAAGGAAAAACTCGCGACCTACCAAAGAAATGGCCCGCGACCCACACTTTGAGAAACACTGCTCTAAAGCTTTTTTAAAAACCGATTGGCAAATGAAAAAAACTGAGTGCGAAATCCGTTCCCCACACCTTGCTTTTCATAGCGCGAGTATTTGGCAGAAAAGAAAAATATTCCCGTTTGTCCATATCCACGGTAATCTCCGCATATAGCACCATGCGACTTCTGACACTCTTCCCAAAAATAAAAATTATGCTAAAAAGAAGACACTTTGACACCATTACTGAGATTTAGAGCGCCATACGACAGAGCAGGTGAACGCCCTTCCAAAAGATGTCTTCCAGAGATGCCTCCAGTCATGGATTCAACGTTGGGATAAGTGTATTGCTAGCCAAGGATAGTACTTTGAAGGAGATTAAATTAAATTCCATATAGGCTTATTGCTTTGTGTCTAATAAAATTATTCAGCGTGTCTTTTAATCACACACGAAACACGATATTCATAAATCTGTCCAAAAATATGTATCAAATACACCACCGATGAAAAAATACAAAAAAATTATATGAATTACTAACTAAAGATATAATGACAAATTCTTAACATACACTGAGAAAAAAATTGTAGGTGGCGTACTTAAAAAGATAAGTTACATGCGTAATTCCCGTAGTTTTTGGACAACGTA
Organism: Thermobia domestica; assembly: GCF_964235325.1. Classification (NCBI taxonomy): domain Eukaryota; kingdom Metazoa; phylum Arthropoda; class Insecta; order Zygentoma; family Lepismatidae; genus Thermobia; species Thermobia domestica. The sequence goes on from NC_137458.1 coordinate 320,210,827, forward strand.
CAGCAGACGTATAATTGAAAACGCATGTTTTATAATACTTTCTGTGTAAGTGTTCCATCTATACATACTTTCCGTATGAAACAGTGTAGGCGGTCAGGATCTCACATACAAATGGACGTATATAACATATAGCTGATGAAGGTAACATAAGTATACGCATGTGATATACGGAAAACTGTTAGATGTCAGACATCCTGCAACGGCATGATGTAACATCTAAAGACAGTGCCTATGTAACATACGGATAACGTATGCTCCGTACTGATTTCTATAGTAAGCAAGAGGATACCGTATATTTGTACAATATGCCGCTGTCCGGAGAACGGATTTTTCTCTGTGTAGAGATTTGCACAGACTAGGCCTATATCTTTTTAGCTACGTATAGGACATACTCATATTTGTAAGCACTTCTATCCCAATCCTAATTCCAACAAAAAGTAAGGACATAGACCACCATCGATGAAGTATGACATTTTAATTTATTAAGATAATGCATTTATTTTCTTTGATTTGTTCCCAGCTTAAGGTAAAAGTGAAAATAAATTAAGAACAGATAAGGAATAATCTAAGTCAACATCTGTATGGATAACGATAAGTAAATGATATAAAATGTCATGACCGATCAGTACGGAACTGTATACCTACTTTTGGGCCATTCTGTATAAATACAAATCGATCAAAAATATATCAAGTGAAAGAAACAAAGAAAGCAGGAACATTCAAGCTTGTGCCTGATAAAGTTATCTAGTTGTTTTACAGAAGAAAAGATATGCCTCTGATACATGCATTGTTCTAAACCAGATTACGAAAAAGGTAGCTTCTACAGGTATGTTATTCTTTAAATACCCAACATGAGAAAGGCTATTTAGTTAAAATTGATAACTTTATATTGAGTTGAAACCTGCACCAAGTTATTTGTCAATCGCTCATTAATAATATATGTTCTAATATGCTATCTAGAGAGAGAAATATCAAACAAACTTTACAATGATTAATCTGATGACGTGATAGTGTCGAAATATGAGTGACAGGAACCTATGTTTGACCTAATTGGCAGCGATTGTAATGTATACTTTCAGATAATTACTTACAGATGTCGACGGGTGTGGTTTTATACGTAATTGCATGTGTGGTGTGTTTGTGACCCTTGTGTTTTTCATTTACTCACACCTTTTAAACATACACATGTGTAGAGCTATCAACGTGTATATATCAACGATACATGTTCCGATCATTCAGTGCTTACCGAAACAAAGCTTAATTAATGTTCCGTGTGGAATTTCAAAATTAGGATGAAAATGTAATCTCGTGTAAATTGTGCTGATTCATGAAATGAAATATTAGTTGTACGATTGTAAATTATGCTCTGTAGAATAAGGAAAATACATCATTAATAAAAGTTAATAGTTACGCGAGATTTGACATTCCACCACCGATTTCTCTGTAAATTTGGAGGGGGAATTCAGATGCAGAAGGTACTGTATATAAATGAGGATTTTAAGACAAATTGCACTCAAATTATGCCAAATATTGTATATTCATAAATAGAATAGGGGGCCCACATGAGGTTTTTTGGGAGGCCCGGGCTCCCCCAGGATCGGCGCCCTTGGTGGAATGGTATACAAGTTTACTTTATATCTTCCAAATCTTAAAAAATTTGCAGTTAAAATTTGTTATTGGAAGGAATGTATACTATAATTATAGCAAACAAATTTCCACTTATAATTCACTTCAAATTTCTCTTTGTACCACTCTACTACCTTTTCAGGACCGGTAGGGATTTCAAGAAACGTTGGCAGCCCCAGTATACTTTCTAATTGCCACAGAGACATGAACCATATCTCGTTGTAAAGCTTATGGAACACAGATTCCAAAGAGGTAACTTTTGTACCCCCCGTGCCAAACCCGTAGAAGAAAATAAAGAAAAAAATTGTAAAAAAAAAATGAAAATTTTTCTTTTTGGAAATTTGTGAGAGGCTGACAACACTGTTACTTGTCGTACACAGGAAAAATATTTTCACGTGTACGCTACACATTGGGTACAATCCTGTAAAAAATGAAGGGCGAAAGTTCAATACCAAGTGAGAAAATATTCTGAACATGTTTCCTAAGAAAATCACCCAGTACATATTTTTCGAAATATTTTGGTCTACCCTGACGTTGGGAGCTCTAGCGACACCCCTAATTGTCACAGAGATATAAACCATACCTTGTTGGAAAGGTCATGGGACTCACATTCCAACGAGGTAACTTTTGTGCCCCTCGTGCGTACGACAATAACAGTGTTGCCAGAGTCTTAGAAACTTCCAAGAAGTTTATTTTTTCCCACTTTTTTTTGATTGTTTCTTCTTCTTCTCCTTTTACGGATTGGACATGGGAGACATGAAAATTACCTTGTTGGAATCTGTGCTCCATAAACTTTTCAACGAGATATCGTTCATGTTTCTGTGACAATTAGGGGGCGTCGCTACGGCTGCCAACATCAGGGTAGACGACAATGTATTTCCAGAATGATTCTCGTAGGTATGATGTCCCGAATTTTTTTCTACTTTACTATTTCATCTTCTTCGCCTTTCATCTTTTTATATGATTGTTCCGAATGTCTGGCGTACACATGGCATTATTTTTTTCGACAGCGTCCCACAATAACATTGTTTGCAGCGTCCCACAATTTTCAAGTAATATATTTTTCTTTTATAAAAATGTATACTGAAAAAGGGGTAAATTCAATACCCCTCTCTTCCCGGTGGGAGCTCATGTGGTTCGGATTCCACGTTAATCAGTAGGTCCACGTCTCATATAGCCTCGTTGCTGAACGGGACGTTAAACTCAAAATCAACTCAACTCAATACTCCTCTCGTTCATTCCTCACAAACCAATGGCCTAGTTAGTATCTTCATTTATCTTTATTGATACCACTTTTAATGCTTGTAGCTCCTTTTGGGGGAACAGTTCCCTCCCTCCAAATGCTGAGGCGGAGGGGGAACTAAAATATCCAACTTCCCTCCTTACCCTTCCACACACCGTTGGAAAGTTTCACCTTCCTGAAGAGATAGACACCTAAATCATCTCTCTACATTAATTAGGAGAAGAGCTACGGAGGTTTAAACTGCTTGCTCAGTCCTTGAAGTCCTGAAAAGGTTCACAGTGTTGAAACCGTTTCTCAACCGCTGTGTCGCGACACATTGGTGTGTCGTGAGATTTTTAATGTCTTCTAAGATCTTTCGCAAAGAAATTATTTTTAGTAGAAAATAAAAATTTATCGCCAATTGACTCGATTTCACACTTGTCTTCCAAGTTTAAAGCTGGAAAGTTTGCTTTTAACGCTGTTCGTTTTTCTTTGGAAAGAAATACTGGACAGTGTATCTGTCTAGAGTTCGTCCACGCATAGATATGCTTTCCAATAGTCGCCAGGGACAAATATCTCAATAGTTTTAAGTTTGATGTCTTCTTATATTTTTAATAATAATAATATTTCTTTCTCATATTCCTGTTTAAGAATCATAAGTTTCTTTTATATTAATATGTTTGTATTCAAGAGTCTTACGTAATTTGCTTGTGAGATAAGTATCACATAGAAGTTCCATAATTAAAAAAAAAAAGTATTGTAGGGTCTATGTATTTTTACGTATTTGCTATTTTTTGCATCTAGGAAGAAAGAATCACATGCAGGGGTGTCGCGAAAGTTTGGAACGTATTTTGGTGTGGCTCACAGGAAGAAGGTTGAGAAACGCTAGTGTAGTACATACTTTTTGGGTCTTTGAGGTGAATAGTGACATTCTCGTCGTTGTTTAAATCTAAATTCACCCCCCATGCTTATCCTAAGGACAGAAGGGGTTCAGGAAATTTTCATAAATCTCTTCTACCCGTGCGAAGAACGGGCATTTCAGTTAGATAAAAAATAAATATGGACAGTGGCGTATTTAGGATTTTCTTTCGGGAAGGACTATGTACAACATGTGAAGAAGCACTAATATTTTCCCTTTGTGTGCCGACAAATGTTAATGAAGTTGCGCATATAACAAATTTATTTCGGGGGGTCTTGAGCCCGAGAGCCACCCCCTAAATACGCCAATGAATATGGATATGCATAATAATAGAATATATGCCTGAAATTTATTAGAACCTTCAGCACACGATGTTTTTCTGGTTGCATAACAAGCAGGAGATTTAGATATTACTAGTCCAATATATAGTGTGTACACTTAAAAAGTATTTCGTTAACTTCACCTGGTACACTGTTAGTAGTAATGCGAACTGGAATTTCAAAGAGGACATCGACACGGGAAAGAACTCATTCACCCTTTGCGGCTCGTGGCCGTATAACTTCTTACGAAACAACGAATGCAAAAAGGAATCTGCATTTGTGAATTGGGGAGGAACATTTATCGTGAGTGAAAAATCGTGATGTATCGTTTATTATATGCCTCGACTACTCCGGTTGTCACCTGCTTCATGTGCGGTTTGATCCAGTTTTCTCATCAGCAAATAACGAAGACAAAAATCAACAGACGAAAAGGAAAATAATCTGGTTTCGTTTGCTCTGTTTGTATGCATTAGCGTTTGGATGTAAGTGTCTCTGTTTATGAAGTGCAATCTTATGTTTATACATATGTATTGTCCTCTATGCGACTTGGGTGAACTTAAAACCAGTTGTTATCAAGTGGTAAAAACAAACCGTCATAATCTCTTTCATATAAGCTCATGTCTTGTTATCATTATATACAGAATGTTCCAAATTCCTGTTCACATTTTTGGCAGGTTATTCTACGTGTCAGTGGAGTCGCAAACGGAGATTATCGGATGTGAACTATTCTTCTTAAAAATATTATGGAAGAATAAAAATTTATCGTGTTAAAATATGAATGCAAATATTGCGTATGTTCTGAACTGATATATATAGACGTAATCAGTTATATAGACGTAATCAGTTATATAGACGTAATCAGTTATGTAGACGTAATCAGTTATATAGACGTGATCAGTTATGTAGACGTAATCAGTTATGTAGACGTAATCAATTAAATGTTGCCCACGAGACGAGATGAAATGTTTTCTCGTCTCGTCCAGTGTTGCCAGAGCTACTGATTTTGCAGATCTCCTGATTTTTCTACGTTCTACTGATCTACTGTGAAAGAAAAAGAAAATGAACAATCTCCTGCTTTTTCCTTACTTCGAGAAGTTAAAGAAATATTGAATTTTCATTTTTTCTTACATAAAAAGAGGAAATTTCTCTGTATCCATACACAAAGCTCTGTAGCGCAAATAGTTATAAACTTTTGATGTATATAATATGAATACAAGGATATAACTGTACGTCATCTTCTATATGCATGTTGGTTGGCTATCTTTATGATTTACTGTAAGATTTACGAGTAAGGGTTGTTTAGATTGGGACTTGGGTTGGAAGCAGGGTAAGAGTGAGGGGTATGCTGGGGGTACGTCGTTATCCCACTTCCAAAAATATCTATGGCGTCTCCCACTTCCTAAAAAATTAAGTAAATAAACATAGGCAAGGAGGACGGCCTACGGCCTATCATGCGTCACCCTACTATTTCAGAACTAGTTTTACCCCTGGTTGGTTCACTTCTCCACGATCGTCAGCTCTTATTTTGAAGTAATTAAAATTCAAATTTATGTTTTGTATGTGTTGTTTTATTTTGAAATTAAAGTAATAATGAATTCTGGACCTCTTGTTTTGACCACTGTCCCCTTAATAATGGCAAATTTTTTGGTCCCCCCTGCATTTGCACTCAAATGTTGCCACTTTATGTGTTTATACTGCTTTCTCCTGTTTTTTTATGTTCGAATCTTCTGCTTTTCCAACTGATAGATCTGGCAACACTGGTCTCGCCTCGATTCTGGAAAAGCTTTTCCCGTCTTGCTTTGTAAAGTTATGTAGACAATTTATGCCCTAGTATATTTCTTAATTTCATTTAGAAACTATCAGAATCTTCCCTGTTACGAGAGTCCTACGAAGGCTCATATAACAACATTTTAACCATATTTATTATTGGAGTATGTGGTATAATGACTCGTGCATCTTTAAACTTCTTTTAATAAATGCTCTTTATTTTGTTCGTATAATAACTTTATCAACTTATACTTTTTATACTATGAATTATATAACATTAAAAACGTGTTTGAGATCTAAGAGCTGGGTGAACTAGTGTTGCTCACGAAATTAAAGAAATTTATTAACTTGTCTCACTTCTCATCTCGAAAACGAAACGAAAATGGCCTTTCTCCTCTCCTCTCATTTATAATAATTAGAGAGATATTTCCCATCTTGAGTCTTGTTTTGCTATCCAACGAAACGTGAAATTTATCGTCTCGGGAGTCACTGTACTTGGACTGGCCCATTGATGAAATTTTACGTATGCCACTGTTATTCGCAAACAATGATTGACCTCCAAACTATTACGAGTATTTAACACTGAAACCGGAAGAACTCCCACTTTCGGTTTCAATAGAGAGTTAAGGGCGAATATGGAATATGTTCATGTAAAATTCAACCATATTTAACCAGTTGAGAATTCTCGAAGAGCATTGCCAGACCGAACTATAAAAGAATTATTTCTTGTTATTACCTCTTACAAATTGTTCTATCTTTATACCAGTTGTTCTCTCTATTTTATTATTATACTCAATATACAATTCTTTTAATATATCTACCCATTTGTAATTTCCTTGAGTAATTACTAAAGTTTTTCCACTTGTTTTGTTTAAAAGTTCTACAATATGTTGTTTTACAAAGACACATGCCCAAAATGGAGGACTCAAAATTGAAAAAAAAAAAAAAATTGCAAAATGTCATCTCTCTATGACTTACGGTTCCCGAAATGTGGCTCCTTAAATCTCTCGAAATCCGAACTTTTTTTTTCAACAATATCTCAGGAACGGTAATAGTAACGCGAAAATTTCTATCACTTCTTTCGGATAGTTTTTGATGCTCTATCGAAGGGAGGCCTCAAAATAGTAAAAATCGCAAATAACACACACACACACACACACACACACACACACACACACACACACACACACACACACAGAGAGAGAGAGAGAGAATTCAGTAACGAACTTTTTTAACTTCGTTGAAATACATTTCTCGTATACTTCATCAGGCCCGTAGCCAGCCCAAAAATGTAGGGGGGTCGGTAGAAAATTTGGGGGGCCCGACCCAACCATATTATAGTTGATCGCCTTATTATAGTTCATTTGCAAGACTACCGTGAAAATTTTAGGTTGGGCAGTGAAAATTAAGGGTCCCCGGCCCACCCTAGCCCCCCGTGGATACGGGCCTGTACCTCATACCCTTTTTGCTCTGGATTTTTTTTTTTTTTTTTTTAAGTTTAACGTCTCACGTTATTTCCTTTAGGCTAAAGGTGACGGGTGATTAATGAAAATGAATAATTATTCTGCTTTAATTATTCTGCTTTCCCACCGGAAATCGAGCTTGGGATCTGCGGAGAGGAATTCCCCTTTTTGCTCTGATATGGCGACATCCGGGAAAAACTACAACACCCAGTTTCAACAGTAGTATAAAGGCGGGGATGGAATTTTAGTGAGGTTCTAAATCTATATTCAAAGAATCCTGCTCTCTCTCTTACTGTTTTAGTGGTACTAACTGACACCCATTAGCTTCAATCTCTATTAGGAATAAACTTACACACAGACTGATATCTTTTTCTATTAGAAATAGGAGTCTGTGAATTCTTTACCTGGAGGAAGTAAGCATGAATTTGTTCATGGACGTTCCTGTAAGCTCATCAGCGTCTAAATTAAATATTGAAAATTGCTATACTTTGTTCGCTGTCATATAAAGCAGTCAGTGACCTTGCTATCTCATTTTTTTTTTCTTTCTTTCGTTTGCTTCCGCTCAGATAATGTTTGGTGCCCAACGTGAGCTTGTTTCCTCTCTAATATTACGTACATTAAGATTGACTCCCTCTCTCTTTGTCAACATAATATCCACTCAAGAGATGGAATAAATATATTGCTATTTGAATCTGATTGTAATTCTGTCAAAACTTCCGTATTAGGTTTCAATATGCTCTTTTTAAAAAGGATAACTACAGTTGTCGGTAAATGTAAATGATCAATATAAATCGCATATTTGTATGATATGAATCGCATGATCATGACCACTCGCGCAAATTATTTTAATCAATGTGAATATATATTATAAAATATATATTCGGAAGTTAATTGTAAGGTTATTTTTCCAATAATTGTCTCACGTTATGATTACAGTTAGTATTAAGGTGGATCACCACCCGGAAGTCAATACATATTTTAGCTCATTCACTTAAATACTGTGCAATGGAACGTTACATATTATAAATATTGTACTGTAAGATAGAGTTATGTTTCAGCTACAACACAAGATACTGATTTATTTGGTTGTGTCTTCTGATATCGAAAAAGGTAACAAATAAAAGAACATATTTTATTAGTTTTTCAATGAGCACACAAGATGGCACTCGCTATTAGATCTTACTAGAAAATGTTTATTTCTGTGTGTAAAGTATTTTAAAGTATAGATCTTATTGCGAAATAGATATATTGTTTGATTCTTTTTCGTGTTATGTTTCACATTTTATTTAAATATCAATATACATTTAAGGAAACACATTTTGATCAGAAACTTGCGCTGAACGCCATAATATGTTGTTGCCAAATTTGAACGTTTACTGTGGTAGTCATAATAAGAAAATTCCTGGATTCTAGCGTTGCAGTTTGAGAAGCGGAACCTAGCTGTGAACTGCGGGAAAGGTCGAAAACTAATTTCTCTCCAGTAATTATCCAAACAGAATTCCATCATTACTTCCTTTATTATCTGGCGTCAGTAACACTCGACACAGTCTGGCACTTTTCAAGCAGCGTTTAGCATAGCACCGAGAACACCTAGTGATCCATCTTACTGTTGAGGAACTACTAGATCACAATCAGTGTTCACAGTTTGAGACAAATAAGGTAAATTTAGCAAAGAGGGGAAAAGAGAATTTTTCGATAAAACCTGAAAATCAAGGGAAATTCTCGCGCTGACTGATTGATTGATCAATATGATAAAATCTTTTTTTTCTTTGTTCATAAATAAACCAATACAATAATAATAGTTTGTGTGTGTGTTCAAAGTAGCGTAATTTAGGCTACACCTATTGTTGGCGGCAGGGACGTACTCACGGGGGGTCACGGGGGTCCGGCCCCCCCGAAATTTCGACTTTCTTAAAATTTTGCCTAATTTTAGGGGCAATTTTAGGAATTTTAATATAAAATACCTTCATATTTAGTTTGAACCCCCCCGAAATAAATTCCTGAGTACGCTACTGGTTGGCGGAGTACTATATTTGTATTTTTTTTTGGTAAAAAAAATCGGAAAGAAAAGTGGAAAACAGAAACAAAAAACAAATGAATAAAACAGATTTGCTTGGTACTTCCTTTAGCAGGGGCGGTTCCAGGACCGACTTCTGGGGGGGGGGGCGGTGGGTTGTCATACTGCTACTTTCAGGGCTCCAAACTTTAGGATGGGTTTTTATTTATATATATACAATAAGAAAGTTTCCTCTTCTGGGGGGCGACGCCCCCCTGGATCCGCCCCTGTCCTTTAGTGTAGTAAATTAATCTTATGACATAACTTCTGACATAGGAAGTGAACACTCAACAAACTAGGGAAAATTTGTTGATAAGAAAAGGCAAAATTTTGTCACTTGAGGGAAATTTTCTTAAGAATGGTTTAAAGGGACAGGTTTTACCGATAGATGTCACTACAGTCTTCGTATCCTTCTCATGTATTTTTTTACCTTTCACGAAAATTCACGATTTCTCTTGCAGATTTCAACCTAGAGACCCCAAAGTTTTAGAGAAGGAACTTCATAACTTATCGAATGCAACAATCCGTGCCGATTTTTTTATTTAGAATTTTCTTCATTCTTGAAACAGTTATATTGTTAAACGTTTGGATATCCGTTTCAACAATCAAGCCATTTCAACAATGAAGAAAATTCTAAACAAAAAATCGGCACGGATTCTTGCCTTCGATATATTATGATGTTCCTTCTCTAAGTATTTGAAGTTTGTAGGTTAAAATTTGTAAGAGAAATCGTGAGTTTTCGTGAAAGGTAAAAGATACATGAGAGAGATACGAAGACTGTAGTGACATCTATTGGCAAAACGTGTCCCTTTACACCAACCTTAAGGAAACATAGGAACAATGATCACGATAGAAATTATAATATGAATTGAACATTCATAAGATTAATATTTTGAGTTGTGTATGGATTGAGGTATTATTTTTTCTCTCTAAGTCAGTCGCGCACCCAGAAATTTTCGTTGGGGTATCCAAGCTTTGGGGAAGGATTCAATACTACCAGCCACTACACAGGCCCGTATCCAGGGGGTCTATGCCCCCTAAATTTTCGCTGCCCCCTAAAATTTTCACGGTAGGCTTGCAAATGAACTATAATACGATGATAAACTATAATATGGTTGGATCAGGCCCCCTTAACTTCAGCCGGCTCCCCCCTACATTTTGGGGCTGTTACACGCCTGCCACTACATTGAAGTATTATTGAAAACAGGTATTATTCTGTACTCGATAAATACTTGTAAATTACCTTCACTTATATTTTTTAGAAAAAAATATAAAACTAGATTGTTTTTATAAGAGGAAAAAATTAAATGAGATCTTTCAGTTTTACGTCCCTTTCAGGAGACGGTAATGATAAAAAATAAATGAAATGGTGGAAAGTGGGAGGAAACGGGAGAACCCCGAGAAAACCCACGCACATGGTGTTTGTCCACCACAAAGCTCACTTGGAGTCAGCTGGGATCCAACCAAGGACCCCATGCAGCAGAGGTGAACGCTATTCACTGAGCTACCGCGGCCCCCTATAAGAGGAAGAGTACAGATGAAGTGTAAAACCAAGTGTTCATGCTACATCAATTATTTCCCTGTTAAACAAGTGTGGTTTTATTTTAAGAAAATGAACAAATGTATGTTGAGTTAGGAAATTTTAGGAGGGTCCGGTCCGGACCCTGTGGACTCCCTTGGGTGTGCCCAAGGGCGCCTGTCAGGGGGGACAAGGTGGGGCGCTTGTGCCCCCTAGAGGAAATTGTACTTCAGAATATCGAACTCCAATAGAATTTTTACATTACTTACAGCAAAATTTGAAACTATTTTTGAAAAGTCGCTTATACTTGTCCCCCTTGGAGACCACAACATGGGCTCCCTTGGGTGTGCCTCTTAAAGTACATTTCTGGACACGAATATATGCAATTTTGCAATGCAACACATTAGTATGAAACTGTGGCTTTGAAGAAGTAAAGAGCCACGCTCCCCCATTAGTAAAATATTCTGGTTACGCCAATGTTTATCTCTTCTGTCATCTAATGGGAACCAGAGTTAACTAGATCAACAAGAGCGAATGATTTACTTCTTTTATATACGTGTATACGTCGCATACTTCACGAATCATAGGTGTGGTTAAACGTTTCTCATTATACATCTTTGTGATTCATACCTACGCTAAAGTTAATTATTAATTGATATATCCAAGTGAATGATGATGGAAGAATTTGTGGAGTGAGAAAGTGGGAGGAAACAGTAGTAGTCCGAGAACACTCGCGGACACAATGTTGTCTGCCACAAACTTACTTGGCCGGGAAGACTCCACTGGGAATCCAACACGAGACCTCGTGTACCACTTTCGCACGTGCTACCCACTAGATCAATAGGGGACACGAGATCTATGTATGACTACATGATTACCATAAACACTTTCGGCACGGGAAACCCGGGTTCGATTCCCGATAAGAGCTAACGTTATTCTTATACCATTTTAAACTGTAGGATCATGTCTTATACAAGCTCAGTGTTGAAAGGATGGGATTGAATTGAATTTGATTTTAGCGTCTCGTTCAGTAGCGAGGCTATGTGAGACGTAAACCTACAGCTTAACGTGGAATCCGTACCATATGAGCTCTCACCGGGACTCGAACCCGGGCCTCCCACACCAAAGAAGCGTACGCTATCCACATAGCTATGTGGGAGCTCTGAGTATGAAAGGACATCAAAAGCCGAAATCAGCCAATCAATTAATTTTTTTTTAATAAGAATAGTGCAAGTATTTCCAAAGGAAAGTAGATGCCTTTTTTCTTTATATGAGTGTACATCTGGAAAAAGGTTATATATTTAAGACTAGCAGCGTTCACCCCGCTTCGCTGCGGTCACCCCGGAACGCAATAAACTTTGTTACTTAGATAATTTTTACTTTTTCGCTTTCAAGTGATATGATAAAAACCATAGAAGATTGCAGTAAATGTTAACATTATATCGCCTGTCATTTATGTTAACCCGCCCCGCTTCGCTGCGGTCACCCCGGAAGTTTTCGCTTTCAAGTGATATGATAAAAACCATAGTAGATTGCAGTAAATGTTAACATTATATCGCCTGTCATTTATGTTAACCCGCCGAGTGACACGGTCATGCGGGTTGCATATAAATACGTTTTATAACGAAATACTTTAGTTAGTATAATATTTACCTGTACCGTGGGCAAAAAGTGCTCATAAATATGTAATATACTTAGTAGAATGTTCATTTTAAATTAACAAAAAAAAGAAGAATGTTTTTAATATATGTAAGAGATTATTATGGGATAGTTGTGGCTATGTACATGTTATGTGTTGACCTAGTCAAGTGAATTTATGTATTTTACGGTCTTAAAGAGAATATTTAAGACATATCAAGCAATAAAGGTGAGACTAATAATCTTTGAATATCTGAGTTGATTTTTGCATAAAGAAAAGTAATTATCGCTTCGTAACTGATATTTTACAAGACGAACCAGGTTGACGACGCTTTTCTATAGAGTCGTTATAAAAATTTGGTTTACCAAACCCGGGACTTTTGAAAATTCAGTTCCCGAAGAAGGAAAGTAGGGCTGAATTTACTTGGATATTACCATTTATGAATACGAACTTAACCGTATTACGAAGCGGTAAGGTCATCAAAAGAAAAATGGATAGTGAAATAGTGCAACAGGAATCTAATACCAGTAATCCAGGTGAAATTAGTGCAACACCAAGTTTGTCATCTGAGGATCGACTTTTGTTAGCTGTGCAGCGACAAATTATGCAAATGACGACTGAAATAAAACAAACCATGGAACAGAAGCTCAATGAATCTAACACAAACATGGAACAGAAGTTCTATGAAGCTAACCAGACCATGGAACAGAAGTTCTATGAAGCTAACCAGACCATGGAACAGAAGATAGAATTGAAATTCAACGAAGCTAACAAAACCATGGAACAGAAGTTCTATGAAGCTAACCAGACCATGGAACAGAAGATAGAACTGAAGTTCTATGAAGCTAACCAGACCATGGAAAAGAAGATAGAACTGAAATTCAACGAAGCTAGCAAGCAGTATGAAGAATTAAGTAAACGAATAGAACGGATAGAACTGAAATCAGACGATACGAAACAAACAATCGTCCAGGTGATGAACGACATATCCTCGCAGTTTGAAGAGAAGTTAAAAAGATTAGCCGATGAGTGTCAAGAAAAGCACGATCATCAAAATCATGAAATCTGTGCTGTAAAAAAGGATTTAACGTTAATAGAATCTTCCGTTAAACATCAAAAGATCCAGTTGGCTACTATGCAGGAAGAAATTAAAACGTTACAGGCTAGAGACACCATTTATCGCAATAATCTGGGCAGTGATCGCTTCGAGTTTCCCCAATCACCGGATATAAATACGCCTTCGCCGGAATCTGAGGAGGATATTATATTAGAGGAAAATTGTCCGAAGATCACTGATGAACGAAATATAAATGGTATCATGACACAGCACGCTACGGACCGTAACAATCCCACCACAAGAACAAGGAGTGAGAAAAGAAAGGTAAAGTTGAGTGTCAAGATGAGCGAAATCAAAGCCATGAGTAAATTTAGTGGTAAGTGCAATGAAAATGCTAGTTCTTTCTTAGAGAAGTTCCAAGATGAATGCAATATAATGTCTATCGACCGATCACAATACATGAAATTAATACCCCATGTATTACTCCCACCTTGTTCCTTATGGTTTAAGGCAATACGTGATCACATTAGTACATATGAGGAATTTAAAGCGGCATTGATCGCGAATTACGAAAATGACTTTTTGCTGGCAAACAGAGATGCCACTCTTAGAAATCAACATTTCAATCCTCGATTGCACAAATCTATTGTAGAGTTTGTTGTAAATGTCTATAATGAATTAAAGGTTGTTAATCCCTTGCAATCGGAATCAAGAATAATTGCATCGATTCGCAATTTGCTTCCATTTAAATTACAGCAGATCTTATTTTCCACACAGTGTATGAGTTTCAGTCATTTATTAATGCTTGTACAATGCTACGAAACTCAATACCATGCTATGAATCTAACACAATCAGGAATGGGTAAAAATAAGAATAATTCTGATCATTTGGTCCCTGTTCGGAATTTGAATATCCGAAGTGTGAATAATAATGAACCGAACCTAAGACGAGTATGCTCTAGCAATCAAAATGAACAAAATAGACAAGGCTATGTAGGGAATCCGCCTAACCTAATCAACCGAAGTAGACACAAAAATAATAGAAATACATGTCGAAATCCTAGAGATGCTACCAATCCTATGTATAGACATAATCATTGTTCACGAGATGGTACTTCGTATCCAAATTCAAATCACGATGAAAGACATGTACAACCTAATGTAGAACCTAACCACGATTGTGCGGTACAATGCACTTTATTAGATTCATATGCCAGTGCGAATGTAACATGATTACCGTTAACGAAATTAGGTTAAACTCATGTTGGTTATAGATTCTTGTGAATTTTCGTTTTAAAGTTTGTGTTAATATTAATAATGAAAACGATGGTTATAAATATTTGAAATGCATCTAGTTAAAGAGTTAGTAGCACCCAACATTCTTGATCAAATAAATAAGAATGAAAAATAACAATAATAATGAAAAATGTGTTTATTTAATAACAAAAGGGTGTCTTTTGTTTCTGTAAAATAAATTTATTTACTTCCATTTGATTATTCAAACGTAGGTTATGTTTAATTTTTATTCTTTCTTATTAATGTGAAGAATCATAATTCAATTTATAATTAGTTAAAGGGCAAAAATTATTTTATATCAGATTGATTTGTGTTTAATTATCAAAGATTATGTTAAGAATAAGATCCATTCTATAAAATCAATTATTCAATGACTACCTTGAGTGAAATTCTTCTTTATTTTGGACATCTTAGTGCTACTATGTATACATTACAATTGCAACATCTAACTTATTTGTTATACCATGCGCCCGAAAAGAACAAATATTATTTGTCACATCATCGTTTATAATAATGATCGAAACTATTAATCTTGATAATTTGTGTTTCACCCTCGTTAATTATATTTCTAAGCGACGATGTTTTTAATGATAAAGAATAAATAATAATGTAATAAAAGAGAAATATTAATGAAATCAAAGATTTATTGTAAATGTATTTATGTGAATGATAATAAATATTTTATATATATATGAGGGTTAACCAAAAAGTAATGAAGATATATACGAGGTGTGATTAAAATATAAAGAACATATGTAATGTACGAACATTAATCTAATCAGACCAGTGGTTCTTGAATATAAAAGCCAAGCCCGCTCATGACTTTTATATTCAGTCCCTTTATCGGGCGACATTTTCTATAACGAAATACTTTAGTTAGTATAATATTTACCTGTACCGTGGGCAAAAAGTGCTCATAAATATGTAATATACTTAGTAGAATGTTCATTTTAAATTAACAAAAAAAAAGAAGAATGTTTTTAATATATGTAAGAGATTATTATGGGATAGTTGTGGCTATGTACATGTTATGTGTTGACCTAGTCAAGTGAATTTATGTATTTTACGGTCTTAAAGAGAATATTTAAGACATATCAAGCAATAAAGGTGAGACTAATAATCTTTGAATATCTGAGTTGATTTTTGCATAAAGAAAAGTAATTATCGCTTCGTAACTGATATTTTACAAGACGAACCAGGTTGACGACGCTTTTCTATAGAGTCGTTATAGTTTATTTTTACCTATGATGAACTAACAAAGGATTTGTACGTTATGGACACTTGAATGGTCAATTATCTCAAGACACTGGTAATTAAAAATTAAAGTGATATGATAAAAACCATCTAGGGTCCAAATCCTAATAACCCCCCAAAAATAAAAGAAATTGGTTCAACCGTATTAGCGTGATGAGGTAACAAAGGATTTGTGCGTTCTCTTTTATATATATAGATGTAAAATAGCTGAGGACAGAAGCGATTGAAATGAAATAACCTCTTTCTCAGAGACTACTTCAATCTTTCAGTGACTGTCACGTTAATAATCAATCATTGTAATTTTCCATTATCTACAACAAATGAAGGACGGATTTATTATTTCGTTCCATCAGTGACATGCAGTGGTGTGTGTTTATCTTGTCTAATCATTGTGTTAACAATGATAAAGAAAAAAAGGAAAAAAAACAGCATTTGTCAATACGAAAATGTGTATTCATTTGTCATTCTTCTATTAGATATCATTACATTCTAATGCACAATGGACAATTATAGGTTATTAAACTCCTAGTGCTGCTAACAAAATATACGAGGGTTCTTTCTTTCTTAAGTACGAAACAAAACATTGTTCAAAAAAACATATTTTGATTTTCGCTATAGTAACTAAACCCGTACTAAAGGTGAACATAGTAAATCAAATTATAACTTTCACAAAGCTAATTTTCGGCAGTTATTTAGGAAAGTAGAATCTGCCAACGGGGAAACGGTAGCTAATAGTTACACGGTTGACGAGGCTGTTTTTGTTTTCTATAAAATAATAAATGATATTTTTTGACAAGTGTGTACCACGTAAGAAAATTAATAAGAAATATCCTGTTTGGTTCACACCTGGCATAATCAAATTGATAAAGAGTAAAGATCATCGTCGAAGAAAATGGAGAAAGGGAATCGGGGATATTACGTATCATTCAAATAAATTTAAAGAATTGAAGAGTTCGGGGGGAAACAATGATAACCCTCATCTTAAAACCAAGTGAGTTAGTTACAGAAAAAATAATAATAACACTCATAGAAAAAATAGCATAAATGAATATTCTGTTGTTTCAAACTTGAACTCTTTCTACAGTTCAGTTTACATGATTGTTATCGTTATTTTTATGTAACTAACTCCCTGGTTTTAAAATTACGTTATCATTGTTTTCCCCGTACACTACGATTACGGGCTATATCTAAACGGGAAATTTCAAGCGCTCATGAAAAATACATAAACGATTGCGAATCCAATATTCGTGCAAATTCAATTTTTTTTTTAACTTACGTTCAGAACAAAAAACGTAATTCCGACTGTACAACTCTGATTTATGAAGCACGTCAATTGAACACTGAAATAGATATTGCTAATTTATTTATTTATTTATGCAAAACTTTCAAGTCGCATATAATAAATCTGACAAGGAACGGACATGAACTTGTCATCCGGACATCCAAATAAAACTTAGTCCATTCAATAAACATAACAAAGATATGTTCATGCACAAAAAATTAAATGCCATGGACAACAGAGTAAGTCCCTGGAGCCCATTAACCCTGTTAGTATAAAGAAAATCGTAGACTCGCAGTGAAATAGCTATTGCATCAACACTGTTGATTGCAAAGTAATGGTTTATAGTTCATTCTGTTCAGTATGAAACAAACTTTCCAGAGGCCCATATGCATTTGGACCCATTAGTACTTAAACATGAAAAATTGAGAAAATGTCGGGAAAATTGCCTCCAAAAATTACTCCAATCAACTTTGGCCCTCTCTGGGGTGGTCTCTGGCAAAAGCACACAATCCAAATGTATCTCGAAAAATACTATAAGGGATAAGAAATGTGTGTACCAAGTTTCGTGTTAATAGACGGAATAGATATGAAGGAAAAGCTTGTTTACCGATACACGTTTACCCCTAATACCTATTCTATACCCTCAGACTGATTTAAATAAATACACCCTGATGTGTATACACCTGTTGCTTTCAATATACAATGAATAAATAAATAAATATTTACAAGTGTTGTGTGCATTATGTGTGCGAGTTGAGTTGAGTTGATTTTGAGTTTAACGTCCCGTTCAGCAGCGAGGCTATATGAGACGTGGACTTACTGATTAACGTGGAATCCGAACCACATGAGCTCCCGCCGAGAATCGAACCCGGGCCTCCCACGCCAAAGGCGCGTACGCTAACCGCTTAGCCACGGAGGAGCTCTCATTATGTGTGCGAGTGTCACCGTTAGTAAAACATAAAGGACAATAGATGCAATGTGTATTTTGCTAGATATACAGTCCATAAATAAATAATTTCTTCCACCAAAATAAAAAAAAAAAAATCTACGAATTATTATTGCCACCGAACGACATACTTCTTCTAGCTACAGAGATTAGTTTTTTCTATTTTTTTTCTCTCAAAAACTACGCATGAGAATTCCCTTCACATGTTATTTTGTTCGGATCAATGTTCTCTATCAACTGATGTATCTCTTGTCTTTGGATAATATTTTGGGCAAACAGAAATTGAAATTTAAGACTTAATCGTAAGTTTATGCTATACTTCATTAACCATACTATGCACTGTCGCCTTGCTAATGTTACAATGAAGAGCTTAATAAAGGTGCCAATATCAGCTTTACCTCCATAAGTGGCATGTTACTCGTACAACACTAATTTTTAGCTCCCAGCATAAGCATAAGCTTGTAGTTTCTCTCAGGTGTATATGTTTGCCTGTTTGTAACTACTCTATTTCACGGTAACTACTGGCCGAATCTCAGCCATTTGGTGAGTAGATAGCCCATAGTCTAAGGAATAGAGATCGCCATATTTGGTGGCCTGGCTTGGATAGAGATAGGTTTGGCTCGACCTGTATGTGGTACTTTATTTCTTGGTAAATAGTTGCCAAATCTAAACCACATTCAGTTTACAATTAGTCCATCGTCTAAGGTAAAAAAGCTAGATATATTTGTTAGCCTGACTTGGCTAGGGACAGACTCGGCTAGACTTGTATGTGGTACTTTATTTCTTTGTAACTACTGGCCAAATCTGAGCCAAATTTGAATGGGCAACTAACCGATTGTTTCAAGAATAAAGACCGCCGTATTTGGTGGCGTGACTTGGCTAAGGACAGAGTCGGTTCGATTTGTATGTGGTGCTTTATTTCTTAGTAACTAGTATTTAAATATGAACCAAATTTCGTTGGCAAGTAACCCACCGTAAAGCTTGCAATATTTGGTGGTCTGACTTGGCTAGGGTAGACTCGGCTCGCTAGGGTCGCTGTGGTACACTCGGCTCGATCTGTACGTGGCATTTTATTTCTTGGTAACTAGTGTTTAAATATGAACCAAATTTTGTTGACAAGTAACCCACCGTCTAAGGAATAAAGCTCGCTATATTTAGTAGCCTAGCTTGGTCAGGAAAAGGCTCGATTTTTACTTGCATGTGGTATTTATTTCTCGGTAACTAGCGGGATCTTAACCAAATTTGGTGGGCAAGTAGCCGACTGCTTAAAGAATAAAGCTTGATATGTGATAGGCTGTTAGGGAAAATCTCAGTTTAGCAACAGATGTGTTCCACAGCTTTGCACGCCGGCAGTTTGGTTCACCTCAGATTGTTAGCTTTAGTGAGTAACTTATTTTTCTCCACTTTCTCAAAAACTACGCATGAGGTTTTCCAGTCAAGTATATCATTTTACTCAGCTAAACAAGGACTAGCGATTTATATTATCTTTCGACCAAAAAATCTGTTGGCATAGCAGACCCTGGTTCGATTCCCGGCGGGAGCTCATATGGTTTGAATTCCACGTTAATCAGTAGATCCGCGTCTCATATAGCCTCGCTGCTGAACAGGACGTTAAACTTAAAATCAACTTCACTCAGAAAATTTGTTAAACTGTAATAATATTGTTGAATTCTCTGGTTTTACTTACAATTATCTATTTTCTACATAATTTTCTTCCTGGTTTAAGCATTTATCCTGACGAACAACAAATTTTTGGTTTCCTTCGTCATAGAATTTTGCAACCTCTGATGACAGCAAGTTGCTCGTCATTTTTCAGATAAGATTTCAGATGACGGAAGAGGTGACACGAGAGCGCAGTGGTAGAGCGGCCACCTTTGTTGCGAGCGGGTACCTGCTTCAGTTCCAGGCTATGATTTTGTAGTGGACATCATCTCCGTGGGTTTTTTCTACGGTTCTGCCCAAGGGCGCCCATCAAGGGGGGCAAGGTGGGGCGCTCGCCCCCTATGGGAAATTGTACTTGGGAATATCGAAAACCCAATAGTTTTTTTTTTTTACATTAGTTACAGCAAAATTTGAAACTATATTTGAAATATCGCTTACACTTGCCCCCCCCCCCTTGGAAACCACAACATGGGCGCCCTTGGTTCTGCCGTTTCCTCCTACACTCTCCTTGTATCAGTTCTGTCAGTTTCAATAATCATCTGTTTCTTTTAGCCTAATTTCCATTTTGATTTTTTCTTCGATTTACTGTTGGGTTGTATTTGAGGCAAAGTACAACGGGACAGGCAGACGGAATGGTCATAGCGTTTTCCCTAGAGCATTGAAGGAATTGCAGTAGTTCAAATTACACCTTAAACAGCCTCGTCATTTGGGAGTTAAGGAGGCATATTCCCCTTGAGTTTGTCTTACCTCTCTCAAGCAAAACACGAAATGATCCTGCTGACGTTAAACTATAGGTCAATGTCCCATATAGCTTGACTGTTATATTTCATGTAGCGGTATTGAAAAGGCGCTAAACTCAACCAAACGAACAAACGAACTTGGACATTGCATCTTCTTCAGGAGTATATTGATAGATAGTAATTCTTAAAGTTATATTATGTCACAGACCTCAACGCCCTCATATCTTAAAAGATATTGCAAGGTTCTATACCACCTCGTAACACCACGTGCTGACTGTAATCCAACTTCAGACGACAATGACAAAGAAGACACCAGTCATCGTCAACGATCGTCAAGTAACCAAGAAGATTGAAGTCAGCAGTATTTTTGGATAAAAGGAGCCAATACACCGCAGAAGGTATCAATCAATCTCCACCGATTGATCATCACCTCCACTCTCTAGGACGCCTGGTCTCTGAGAGCTTCTTTATTCTTACCACTTTCTAGGACGCCTGGTCTCTGCAAACATCTCACCACTCTCTGGACGCCTGGTCTCTGAGAGCTTCTTTATTCTTACCACTCCCTAGGACGCCTGGTCTCTGCAAACATCTCACCACTTGCTATCGACTACCGACAGCAAGGAAAATTAAGGCGTATATTTTATTAAATTTATAATTGACTTTTGGTGATAAAACATGGTAGTTGGCAACTATGTGCATACTCGTTTAGCCCATGACTTCTTTTCGACGCCACCAACTGACTTTTCTTGTGAATGTGTGTGTGTGCAAAGCAGAAATTCTTCGTCTCAAAGATGTTGAAACTTCCGGTTGAACAGCTTCGAGAAAGTTCTAGAAGCTACTAGATCATTTCGTACTTCCGGTGATTTTCTAAAGTGAGTGGTGATTGGACAACTTTTCAATGACTGACCAATCAAAAACTATGTTACGTCCTACACTCTCTGGACGCCTGGTCTCTGAGAGCTTCTTTATTCTTACCACTCCCTAGGACGCCTGGTCTCTGCAAACATCTCACCACTCTCTGGACGCCTGGTCTCTGAGAGCTTCTTTATTCTTACCACTCCCTAGGACGCCTGGTCTCTGCAAACATCTCACCACTCTCTGGACGCCTGGTCTCTGAGAGCTTCTTTATTCTTACCACTCCCTAGGACGCCTAGTCTCTGCAAACTGCTCAGCACTCCTTGGAGTCCTAGTCTTTGGGTTTTATCCTGGACCTCTAGGACACATGGTCTCTGAGAGATACCCACACACGCCTTGGCATTGGTTCCTGTCACCTTATGACGTGCTTGGTCAATGGGTTCCTATAAATTTCACCAAAATATCCAAGAGAAGTCCTAAATTGACAGAAGTCCTAAATTGCCGTATACCATCTTTTAGCTCTGCCTTAAATGACAGAATTTTACAATATATTGTACTATATTAACGAATTTTAATACCTTGTGGTTTGACGCGGGAGACCTGGGTTCGATTCTCAGTGAGAGTTCATGTGGTTCGGATCTCATGCTAAGCTTTAAACTCATATCTCACATAGCCAATGTGGTGAAGGGGGTGCTAAATTTAAATCAACATATAATACCGTGTATCAAAGTTTTGCCAATGTACTTTTACCATCACCTGATGTATTCTTGTAGAAGAATATAAATATTATCAGAAGACTACTACAGATATATTGGCGAAACTGTAACACAACATTACTAATACAAAGTTCCTTGCTGTTGTATATATGTACCGCTCTAACCCGTCACCTCTGGGACTGGGGGTATGGTCGGAACGCAAAAAAAGGTCGGATTATCATAAAATACAGAAAAAATACAGATTTATAGTAAAATAAACGATCTCTGAACTCAAGAGTGACTGTATTTTTGTCTACAGTAAAAACGAACGAACAATAAGCACTAAAAAGTGCACAATACAGTACAAAAATACGGACAAAAAATAAGAAACTATACAAGATGTGCCGTAGCACTAAAGCGGACAAGCGGTAACTGCAAGTAAACAACAATGCCGTTACGGCAGTAAACGGCAAGGGGCCTTGTGAGTCAGCGACGAGTCGGAACAAGTTCGGCTGGAGCACGGTCGGATCAACCGGACTGGCGGACCAGCCGAGGGCGGACGAGAGAGGTTCTACTTTATATAAAAATGTAGGTGTATAAATAGATATATATCGGGGGGGGGGGGGCGGAGAGAAGGAAGAAAAAGAGAGAGAAAGAGAACTTAGGGCTTCATAAATATCCCTTAAGTAACATCTCATGAGGTGACAGAATACAAATCATGGATAAAGTGAGCCGCTATTATTAAACAAAGTATCTTTCATATGTGTACATACATATATTTCTTATTTACAAACCAGTAAAATCATATGCAATGATTTTTAACGAAGCAACATTTTCTTTTAGGGATGGCCATATTTTGTTTTCACATTCCCAACGCATAAACAGACAAAAACACGCACTTCGCTTATTATAGTTAGAAGTGTGCTCCATATATCATTTGTAATTATCTGCTTTTTGTTCCTCAGGACGGCAATAAACGAATTAGTGTCTTCGCTCCAAAATTTATGGATGTGTAAAAATGTTCGAATCTATTTCTTCGTTTGTATTGCCTGTATGATATTTTTATTTCGGAAAACATGACTCACGGATTAGTTTCTTAAGTATTGAAAATTTTTGTTACGATGTTTCAAAGGATAGGTATGTTTTTATACAGTCGTGAATCTAAGAATCGAGTACTTCATGTCTCTTGGTATGCAACTCAGAATTGCTTTTGTCCATGGATATATATATATATATATATATATATATATATATATATATATATATATATATATATATATATATATATATATATATATATATATATAGGGGAAGGTAGTACACAGTGGATCAATTTTTAAAACTTTCAGCATAAATCCGTTTAATGCAACTATTACTGGAATTTGTTTAGTGTAGAACATGGACACATGTCTCCACTACATTCGTAAGTAATTTATTAATATGAAGCGCTGCTCTGTATTTTACAGTTACAGTTAACGCTAATGCTTGTAAAGTGATTCACTGTGTACCACCATCGTACACAGTGGATCATATATGCGTACACAGTGGATCAAAGGAACAATGTATTGAAAGTAATGAATAGAAACCGTATGATAAAGGGGCCCATCATCTGAAAATCTCCAAATCTACATAAAATTGTAAGCATTATTGTCAAAATCTCTATTACTCACAATACAAAATAAATTTTAAAATTCTAAATAAAAGTTAGAATCGAAGTATTACAAGCATCTTAATAGCATAGTATTAATTTCAGAAATTGATTACCAAAATAAACAATGTAAACGACTGTTATAAAACAAACTTTTTAGACAATTAAATTGATATCTTGTACGGAGAATCTTTGGTTTTGGATTAGTAAATTTAGTAGTTATGCACAATAGCATAATCAATTTGTTATAAAATGGAGAATTTAACTTTCTGTACTGAGTTCAATTAGTCTGATTATTCAAATTATTAGTTTCGCTATGACGACAAAAATATATGTCCAACTCGACATTATCATCCTTTGAAACTTCAAAAGGTTAGCGGAGATCAATTCCATGGAACTCTACCGGCAACCTGATATTAACAGACAGTATTTTATTCTTCACAATAAAAGATATTGTGTGTGGGTGGAATATCTGGATTATTTGGGTGGACGAAACTTTCATGTATCTTGAGTTGAGTTGATTTTGAGTTTAATGTCCCTTTTCAGCAGCGAGGCTATATGAGACGTGGACTTTCATGTATCTTCTCACTTCTTAGAAACGAAATCTAAAAATCATTTTTATTGTCTTTCCTAGTCGTGATTTGACCAATGTAAGTGAAAGAAATCTTACAAGAACGTAATCACCAGGTTGAACTTTTCTTTGACTCTGTTCCAAATCATCAATAAGTACGGTAGTGTTTTCTGTCTCTAAAGTAACATGGTCCATATTCCATAGCGTGAGGGGCATAATCGTGTGACGTTAAACTGAAATATTTCGTTTTCTAAAGTATCATCATCATCTAAAGAATCTTATAATATAATTGACTTAAAATCATCATTTCCCGTTGAACTATCGTTTTCTTTTCCTTTCTTCAGGACTGAAAGTCTTTATTTTATCCGTTTTGCTTCAGATTGCTGCTGAATTTGTACTCCTTTTATTCACGTGCTTCTTTCTCTGTTATTACTTTCTTGAATGTCTGGTCTGTTCTAGTTCATGTCTAAGTTGGAAATACGTAAAAGGCTACAGAATTTGGGATATTTCGTAGATAAGTTACGTAAATTACTAAAGAATGCCTCAGCATTGTGTTTGTTGAATGACATCAATCTTGAGAGTCTAAGATTGACGCTATTCAACACATCTTCGGGATTTCGAATATTAAGATCTTTATTACGATTCACTCTAGACCAGAATTTTGCTTTTTTCCCAGTAAGCAGGTATCGGTATATTGTTGTTCTTATCAATTTCATATGCCAAACGCCTCACGGCAATGTAGACTAAGATATTTTGTTGCACATTTTTATATATTTCGGAAATAAATGCTCCAATTCTGAAGTGAATATTTGTCGTACAGAATAATTTGACTTCATTTTAACATTGTCACCTGGTACTTTCTTATTTTTTGACACATCTGCTCAAAGTTGTGTAATCAATGTTCTTCAATTTACCAACGCTGCTAATAGAATATCCCTGCCCCACCACTAATTGCACTGCTTCTCTCATCTAAATAAATGTCTTTCATGTTGCCTTGCGTATATTTCCTTGTGGTTGAACCATTAACCTGTAACGTGTAACATGATATTAAAAGCTCCGTGAAATGCCAATATTATGACTTGTTTCTAAACGAGTATGCCAAATTACATTGAACTTCTATAAACACAATGAGGTACAGAGGGATCAGTCCACTGTGTACCACACCGATGTGATCCACTGTGTACCACACTGATGTGATTCACTGTGTACTTGTTGGTGTCAACCCAAACAGTTTCCCACAACAAGGAACTATTAAAGTAGAAGAACAAAATAAACAATGCTATATTACAAATGCATTCTTACCTACCTCCCACGTCCGCGATATTCTAAATTACAAGATAAATCACAGCGTCAGAGCATTCACTTCTATTACTTCATTTTTTACTTCAGCACAAGGAAAACAGATTTTTCACTTCACCACAAATAAGAGGCATCCATTGTTGTTGACATTTCGTTCATAAGTGTGTAATGTGAAAACAGAATAACTGACATGCGCTAGCTGAATTTGTGCAATAAATAAACGAATAACGCCTTCTGATCCACTGTGTACAATGATCCACTGTGTACTACCTTCCCCTATATATATATATACATATATATATATTTACAATATATGTAAGATCCAATGTCGCTTTAGTACCCTTATTTTCTTTATAATATTCGTCAATCCTATCGCTCTTTTAATTCATCTGATTCCTTTCCTTTTGTTGGGGGGTGGGGTCTGTAACCGTAGCTAACGAGTGACCAGAGGGGGACTGACCTACCCTTGCGACCACCTTCACCCACTCACCCCTGAATTTTTTTTATTTATATTCAAAAAATTAGCAGGGAAGAAGGAAGGTGAACTCAAGTTAGTCCTCGCCAGGGACCTCACACACCAGAGGTAAGCGGTCTACCACTGAGCCACCGTGCATCCCAACGTCTACTTGAATTAATATCCGTGTCTTCGACTAGGGATGCGCACGAGACAAGATTTGTGTCTGTCTCGTCTCGAAAATGTGATGTAAAAGTGATGTCTCGATTCGAAAAATATATTTTTTTTCTATTGGAAGAGCTGTGTCTCGACTCGAATTTTGTCAGGAAAATCCTGTCTCGACTCGTCTCGTGCGCATCCCTATCTTCGACTCGTATGAAAAGTAGGCAGAATACATTCATTGGGGATTTTACATTTTAAGTACGTACATTGGCGTTTTACTTTCAATATGAAGCTATTCTTTTCGCATGTACTTTAGCCTAGCCTTAATTAGTCTGTGAATTTCTCCTGTGATGTTGCCGTCCATGGATATTTTTATTTATTTATTTATTTATTTTAATTTTACATACATGTTTATGCCCTGTAGACCACACTAGACGAATGATTAGTGGAACTTTATACTTTTGAAAACAATTGCTGAACGATAATGTGGGTAGGCCCGGGAGAATTCCAACCAACATGATGTTGTTCACCACAGACTCAAATGACTCGGGAACGAACCAGAGGCCAGTCGCACCAAAGGTGAAAAAAATGAAATGAAATCTTTATGTTTTACGTCTCACGGTTATGCTGGTTAGGCTAAAGGAGACGGTGATGATGAGATATGAATGAAATGGTGTAATGAAGATGGCCCCTCCAGATCTCAATACAAAATGCTTTTGCTCTCCCCTAACATATTCATGGCCACCCCAAACCTCTGTGGATGGTTTCGGGCCTGCTTCTAGTTCCGTATTTTGAACTATTGTTGAGGATCTTTCAACCTCTGTGAGAATATCAACACATCTTACTTCCTTAAGCAAATACAGAACTTGAGAGAGAGAGAGAGAAAAGAAAATAAATGCACCTTGAAACAAAGTTACTATCAGTCTTGATAAAGACAAATAGAAGAAACCACGAAACAAAGAGGAAACCAACGCTGCGTGGATTTAGCTCAGTAGGAGGTAAAGCTCATTATTTTCACTGTTTTTTCTTTCTTTCTTTCTTTCTTTTTTAATCCACACAGTGCAAAACAAAGATAAACAAAAATTAAGTGCTTCTTTTTGAACTGATTGTTAAGTATCGCAGGTGTCAAGCTTTGCAAACTCGGGTGTTCAAAAACTTGAACAGCCGAGAAGGAAAGAGAGAAAATCTGGACATATTTATGAGCTCTTGTAAATTTACAATAGCGCTTAAAAGAAAAAAGGAAGAAACGTAAAAGCAAAGCCAAAGGGTTGGTGCTGCAAAGAATTATCTGATGACTTTTCAAACCCGGCTGCTGGCGGCCTCCCCTATTGGTTGTCAGCCATGATGAATGCGAAAGTTCGCAAAAAGGAAGTTTTTTAAAAAGGGATCCACCGTGGAAATTTAATTGCAACTTTGTTTGCGCGGTGTAACAAACAAAACAAAAAGAAAGTTCATGACTTCTTACGGTTTTCTTTTTATTTCTCTGGTTCTCGAAACAAGACAAGCCCCACCAGACAGATAGTAGATGGTTTAAAAAGATAACCCTTGTTCCCCTTCCAAATACATATATACATACGTACTCATATGTATATTTTACCCATACGTCGTGTATGTATAAGTGGTCTTTCTCGTTTGATCTTTGCTAACAACCAAAACCTCTCCGTAACAACCTTCTTGTGTTTTTTCAGGTGAAAACAGGGCAATATGTCATACGTCATTTATGAAAAGACAGCCACAAACACTATACAAGCAGATGAATATATTTCGTGATTCGTAGTTAGTTAGTACCAGCGACTGACAGCCAGTCTTTCACTATTTTAAAGAATTACCGTCCAATTTGCTTCGTAGGAGCTTTTCAAACAAGAAGAAATCACGATATAACCCATTGTATATATATATATATATATATATATATATATATATATATATATATATATATATATATATATATATATATATATATATATATATACACTCTGTATTAGAAGCTAACAATTAACTTGTATAACGATGAACACATATTTGGTTTTATTGCCGTAATGATTATGAAGCAAATCGACTCATATGTCAAAATTTATATCAAGATTCCGGTCAACAACATAACTTTCTCTCATCATTGCTTTCCATCTGCAGCTATAAAGTATGTTTAGCGATCTTATTGATGCGGTAAATGATGATTGATTTTTGTTACGAGGGTTTATTTATTGATTGTTTTCAATATTTTGATGATTAACATACCTGCTTTTCCTGTATATGTCGGTCTTGGGTTTAGATCTCACTGGAACCAAAGAGTTTTTAATCATTATCTCAATATGATAGACCAGATATAGGAATAGTGTAACTAGAGAGGGATCATTCCTCCCTCCCCTAGAATATCTTTACCTCTCTCTCTCTCTCTAGCTAGTGATTTATACACATCTGGAGATTTTTAAGGAAGCATTGCTTGAGCATTAAAGAGTCCATAACTTAGCAAATGAAATATCTCAGTTGAACGTCCCACGTTATGCCCTTTAAGCTAAGGGAGTCAATAATTAAAACAAGTGAATGATGATGGAAGAATTGGTGGAATGAAAAAGTGGGAGGAAAGGGGAATACCCTGAGAAAACCCACCAACACGATGTTGTCAACCACAAACTTACTTGGCTGGGGGTCGAACCAGCGGCCCCACGCACCAGAGGTAAGCGCTTTATCACTGAACCACCGTGCCCCTCTTGACAATTTGCAAAATTTAAGAGTGAGCCCTTTGTGTGGCCCACTCCCTTCATAAAGTTTATCTTTTTTAAATTATTGTTCAAAGCCTTTGTAAGCCTTTTCCAAAATCAATGCAAATAAATTGTGCTGCCATCTTTGGAGTTCTTCTAAACTATACGTATGTTTGTGGACGTTTATATGTTTGTGTCCAATCCTTTCGACAATGAGATCTCGGAAACTACAGGCTCTAGAAAGATGACGTTTTCACCGATCGATTGCAAATTTTATGTAGATTGCCCAGTTCTAATTGAATATTTAAAAAAAACACGGCCATTATTTCTTTATTACATTTTTACGGGTACAATGGAAGTGTTGAAATTAGAAAAAAACTAAAACATCATATCCTACACATTATACATTCCAACACCAAATAATTGTATACGGGGGTCGCATACCTCTCAGGCGTTTGTTTCATGGCCAAATGATCATGAAAAACGAAGGATAACGATTTCTCTACTCTAAGTTGAATGTTTATTGTTTGGAGTGTTTTGCCCAATGAACACCATATATCACTGACATTATAATTAATTGTGTGTGTGTAATGTATTTACTTATTACATACTGCATGCAAGAAGAAAGAAGACACTGATCATACATGAATTAAAAACTCCAACCGGAAGTAGGCTCAAATCTTGCAAACGGTGCGAGATATTGAAAAATTAATCGACAAAATCTTCCCTTTATAGTATCTCTTGCTAATTTTTATCAAGACGTCTTTCACTTGGGTTTGTAAAGGGACATGTACAAATGTGAGGAATAACAAGGAGATTCATACTCATATGTGAATGATGCGCTGTGTAGAGAGCGCAGGTTCAGCTAGTCTATGTATTAAAATGCTAGAAAAGATTTTGTGTTTGTGGCTAATCCTTTCGATAATGAGATCTCGAAAATTACAGGTGCCAGAAACGTGCCGTTTTCGCTGGTCGATTTCAAATTTTGTGTAGAATTGCCATTTCTCATTCAAATTTTCGAAAAACTTAGTCTTCATTTTTCTGTTCCACATTTTAGGCATCGTTTTGGTCCTATTGACCCTTGTGATAGGCAGCCAGTAGAGGAGAGCTACGTATAGCGGGTTGATGGACATTTCGGGCGCTTACAAGAGTGACAAAACCTATTGTAACCTGCTAACTTCAAGACTCGTGGGCCCACAATGAGGCGTACTCGGATATGGAATTATAAGAAACAAATGTTTGCATTTGGTATCATCTATTACTTATCCAAGTTTACCACAAACTCCCCCCAAAATTCTATATATTAAAATACTATATTTATATGTTTATCTATAGCAATTCATTTTGTTTGTGAGTCTTCCTGTTCTTTACTTGTGTTTGTGAAGGGACTTGCACAGATATAGTGAGAAGTTGGAAGGAGATTCACGCTCATATTAGAACTATGTGCTGTGTAAATAGAACAGGTTCAGCTAGTATTGTCAATTTTTTTAATGAAACGTTCATTTATGAAATACTAAAAAATCCCTGGAGTCCAGAAAAAGCTCACCTGGATTCAGAAAGATGAAACAACATATCAACTCTTCATCAAAAATAGGAGAACATTTATTTTAGCGTTTTCAAAGATTTATCTCCTAAAGTACGGAACGGCGATAATTCTAAAATACTTAAATTTCCTTTTGTTTAATCAGAACGTGTCGAATGTCAAGATTCTTTTAAGTTGAAGTTGTGATATTCGGTAAATACCCTATAAACTGTAAATTTTAAATAAGAGAATATGTGTTTAATCGTTTGTGAAAATTTTCCTCCTAAAAATAGGAAAGAGACAATTTTTATATTGAAATCTCCCTTCATTTATTCACGAACTGCCAGATGTACGTTGGAGATATGAAAATCGGTATGTAAACTCTTAAATAAAAATAAAGGAATATGTATTTTTCAGCGTCTGCAAAAACTCCGCTTCTAAAGGGAAATACTATGCTGAGATTTTTTTTTTTTTTAAAAAAAAAAAAGAGTGCAACATGAGTCCTTGAAATTTGGGAAATGAAACTTTTTATATGAACTATTCATTAAAATTGAGTGGACACACCTCCCAACGTTTTTGAAAATTTCTGTTTTAAGGAGTGAATAGGGGATATTTTCTATTTTGGGGGAGACCTGCTACCAATAATCCATTGTGTACTGTTTTCTACGCTTTTTTTCCACGAGGTCTACAACTGCTCTGATAGCATTGGCCGTTGCCTTCCTGAAGTTAGGGAGCCTGATGGATCTTTTGTCCTGACGAGCTTCGGTGCGTAAAATGTCTGCTGTGGAAATTTTCTGCTTGCTATGGTGTACACCTGTACCCAGAAGAACGGCAAGATCACCTGACCAATTCAGCCTCACTTACGGCCACACGTCCGTTGACGTTATCCTAGCGCTACAAACACAGAGTGTGGACAATTTGCATACACAATTATGTTCATTGTATTATCCAGCGACCTTCAGCTTACTATAGGCATGATTTCTACATCCACTACGATGTTCTGTCTGCCTCCTAGGGTAGCCAACGTGCTAAATTCTTGGAACTTGGATAAATATTTTCTCTGTAGACACACGTTCTCTAGTGCGAATTTCATTCGAATCAGACAACGTACACAGTGTGTTCTTAAATGCGTTTCCTTCAGTGTGTATGTACAATCAGTGAGAAAAGTTCTTTCCGTTTGGTAAAATTAATTTTGGGAATAACGGTGGTATGGCCAAAACGTACAAAAATTGACATTCTTTTTTTTATTTGCTGAAGACTGTACTCAAATTCTTCTCCCATTCTGGAGTTATTTACGTAACTAATTTCGTTAAACGGAAAGAACTTTTGTTGCTGACTGTACAAGGATGTTCGCTCGAGACAAGAGCTGAGATAGTCTCGTCTCGAAAATCTATGTTTCTATTGGAAGAGGCCTATCTCATCTCGTCTTGCGCACAACTGTACCGTATATAGTTAGGTATAACATATATAATGTGAATTGAATATTTTTATTTTTATTTTTATTATTATTATTATTTTTTTTTTTTACTGATGCTTTATCTTTTATTCTTGTTACAGGTGAGTAACGAAAGATCTGCTGATTTCATTTGTAAGTATGAACTGTGTAATATTAATCCTATTCCTAATATACGGAATATTTGGATTAAGAAATTACATCTAAATAAATTATTTTTGTATTTCTGTTGTGACTACTGGATGTTATGATATGAAAACAAGTAATTATAAATACGTGAGTTTAAACTTTAAGAACGTGAGCTTTAATTTTACTTGTATATCTTGGAATGATCTTAAAATTTTGTTAGTCTTAGCAAATTAGTTGCTTAAAACCAGAATTCGTTGATAAAATTAGTCAATTAATGCAATATTCTTGTTAGAATTGACTTTAGTACACTGTGAATCCAAGAACAGACTTTTAAATTAGTGGCAAACGTAACAAAAGTGTCATCTAATTTGTCCAATAGTAACTTTAAATAGGATTTATTTTCATATCTCTAATGTCACATGGCCTAGATCTAATGTAACGGCATTAGTATATTCCTAAAACTAGTTTGCTCTGTTAAATTCAAATGTTAGTGAATACGCGTCTAATAATTGATTAAGCACTTACAATTCGAGAGAGTTATCGTTGATGTGTGACAGAAGTTTGAATATGATTTTCAAATACATTCCCTATGTGCTAGCGGTAAGATCATTTAAGGTTTTGCCATGGAGCAGGCCAGTAGCCAGCACCAAAATGTAGGGGCCCCCGGTAGAAGTTAGGGGGGGCGATCCAACCATATTATAGTTCATTTGCAAGCCTACCGTGAAAATTTTAGGGGGACAGTGAAAATTTAGGGGGGCCGGCCTACCCTACCCCCGTGCATACGGGCTTGCCATGGAGTAAGGTGCAAGATTGTCTATCCACATAAAAATTTCGCGTTTTTTTAATACAATTTCTTACTCAGGGTACAAAATTCCCCCCGTCCTGTCCAGATGACGCCCCTGTACGCTAGTATTGTCTGTCTGATAAGTAGTGTGCGAATTAGGTTACTGATGTTGGGAAGATAAAATGAAGTCCAACAAGACGCAGAGGTCTGAAAAAGTGCAGTCATTCAAAATGAAATAATGACACCCTTTCACTGAGAAAAAAATCGTATGTGGGTACGTAAAAACGTAGGTTACATGTGTAAATTCTGGTACAGCAAACGCATAACTGAGAAAGTATATTTTATATGTACTGTCTGTATAAGTGTTCCGAATAAACGTACTTTTCGTATAGGGTCTAAGTATTCCATCTATATACTTTCCGTACAAACGAAAGAAATGTATATAGGCGGTCAGGACCTCTGTAGATGGACGTATGTAACATATGTGTATGTAAAATACGGAAGACTGTTAGATGTCATACATCCTGCAATGTCTTGATGTAATATCTAAGCGGGAAATGTAAGTAGCATATGGATAACGTACGCCCCGTACTGATTTCCGTAACAAACATAAGGGTTCCGTATATTTGTACGATATACTGCTGTCCGAATAACGAACTTTTGTCAGTGTTCTCTCTCTCTAGATCTTTTACTTTCTGGATCCGCCACTGACTGCCTGTGATGGCCGTACCTAACCTTTCCGAATGTATTTGAATATAGTGTTGATAATACGTTACATTGTATTTATACGTGACAGAACCAAAAGGAGTGGAGTTGGATAATGTATACTTAAAATTTTTTTTATCAGTAAGCATGGTTTGAAGGTATGAGAATCAACTCTCGCCGGTAGACGACCCACTCGGGAGAGTAATACTCCCAGAAATAAGTTTTTTCGCCCGTTACCCTAGTCAGCTGTTTTAAGTTGGTCACAAAATTTAAATCATGGGCAGTGACGTATTTATGATTTTGTTCCGGGGGTACTATGCACATTTTCCTAAGTGAGTGTATATATACTGGGTCTATGTAGGAACACAGTTACTGTATATAAATTTATCTATTTCGGGGGGGGGCTTGAGTCCGATAGCCACCCCCCTAAATACGCCACTGATCATGGGGGTCAAAGTGGAACAAAACGAGCTCTGCGGGGCTTCTAACCCGTCCCTATTATTATTATTATTATTATTATTATTATTATTATTATTATTATTATTATTATTATTACTTACTACTTATCTGCACAAAAGTAAGTAAATCACTTTTTTGAACATTATTTTCATCTTATTTTAAAGAAGAAATGTTATGAAAATTAAAAGAAAAACTGTCGTTGAGCTGGGTTTGAACCCACGCCAAAAGCGAGTTCCATTATTAGCTTGTAGTTCTAGCACGCTCGGCCACGAGGACCAAGAGTAAAAGTGTTTGATTTCTGATATATGATTATGCTAGTGGCAAGAAACGAGTAACGCCAACCAATCAGAACCGTGTATTTAGTTCCTGCTTCCCGGAGTATTAAACTCCCGAGCTAGTCCTGCTGGTAGAAATACTTTAGTCAAGTTCTTTTGATGTGCGAGAAGTGGTGAATTAAGATGTGATTGAGTGAGAAAATTCCCCCGCTAATTCTTACCCTATGCTAATGAGTAATGTTTATCGTATAATATTTCGTATATCAAAAAAAAAAAAAAAGAAAAAGAAAACAATTCCACGAAACAAAATATCTACTACAAAATATCAAATGGTGCATCAAATAAATTTTTGATCCACTAGATGTATACTACATACCAGTTTTTAATTGTTATTCAAGATTATTTATATAAAGATCGAGTCTTGATTGAAAGGTGTTTCATATTCTGTAAAATAATAGCGGAATGTTTAATAAGAGGGGTTACTATAGATCAGTGGTTCTCAAACTTGTTATCGCGACCCACATAAAATAATAAAAAGTATTTTGTGGCACACTTACTTTTATTCAAATGCACATTGATATTCTATTATACGTAATAGTAATATGTTTCAAAACTAATAAATTTTGTAAATGATATCTCTAATCAAGGGCGCCCATCAGGGGGCAAGGTGGAGCGCTCACCCCCCCCCCTTTAGAGGAAATTGTGCTTCGGAAGATCGAAAACCAAATCGATATTTTATTTAGAATAGTTACTGTAAAATTTGAGACTACATTTGAAATGACGCTTATACTTGCCCCCCCTTGGAAACCACAACATGGGCGCCCTTGTCTCTAATTCCAGTTCGTTCAATAACAGTTCGTACGAGTGATTAACATGTAATTTATTGGAGATGATGTGAACATCCCGAGCAACCACAAATGTTACAAAGTAGAGCTCGATGCTTAAATTTTAATAAATCAAAATTTAGTTGGATTATTTTATGCCTGTCTTAAATATCTCACTTTCAAACTAAATTGTAATGTAAATTTATGAATATAGTAGCCCTGTCGGTACGACAATATCAGTCGGTGACGGTCGAGCAAGTGTAATGTAAATGTATTTCTCAGTATCATATGAAATTGTACACATGCCCAAAAAGGATTAAAGTGTTATTAATCCTTTACCCATAGAAAGGTAACACAGAGCTAACACTACTCCCGACGCAATGTCCTACCCCGTGATATATTTTGACTCACCCACTCTCTTTGCGTCCTAACCCAGTATCTCTACTGACTGTACAATAGGGCAGATCTCTGGGTAACCACTTAGTATTCACCTCATTAACAAACGCTTCCAATTTTCGTTTTCTGAATAGTACTTCACAATATATGATTCTGCACACAATAAAATTTTCACAATTACAAGGAAAAAACTTCTCGCGGCCCACACTTTGAGAAACACTGCTATAGATTATTTTGACCAGTACATTTTCTAGATTTGTTTCATGTTGTTTAATATACATAATAATGATAATATGTATAATAACTCAAGTAATCTTGAAAATTGCATAAAACTCGATTAATGAATTGCTCTACAGTACTTAAAGCATCAAACAGCATTACAGAATAGACGAAGTTCGAAGCCCGTGAGTCCACTGTATTTAGAAAGAGGAAGAGAAACATTAGAGTATTATTTGATATATTGCTTTGTGAATATTGTATTATAAGAGTTCTTTCCTTTTTTTATTACTGATGACAGACTACAGAAAGTCCACAATGTCGTGTCACATTTATTTAGTTTCTATTACACTAATCTATATTATAAAATTGAAAGTGACTATTTTTGTGACTCTTAATCTCTTGAACCGCCCGCCGATCTCAATCAAATTTTTAACGTAGATGCAGTTCTGGCCTGGGAGTGCTTTTAGTTATTCACTTTGATGGTAGAACTTAGGGGAGGGGAGGAGGAGAATTATATAAAAAAATAAAACTTAATAACTCTTGAACCACAGGACCAATCTCGATCAAATTTTCAACATAGATGAGTGTTGGGCCTGGGATTTTTTTTTTTATCATATCACTTGGACTGTGCAACTTAGGGGAGGAAGTATATCTAAAAATGTTCGAAAATGACCGATGTTATAATTTTCAGGGTCATTGAGAAGAGCAGTGCCGTTTAAATCCAAATTCAGCCCGCAACTTGGGGGAGGTGAGATATGTGAAAATGATCGAAAATAACCGATACTAGTGTCAAATCCATAGTTTTCGGAGTCGTTGAGATGAACAGTGAGACTTCCGATCCCGTGCCTTGCAGCTGAGGGAGGTATATATATATATATATATATATATATATATATATATATATATATATATATATATATATATATATATATATATATATATATATATATATATATATATATAAATCGAAAATGACCGATATTGGTGCCGAATCCATAGTTTCCGGGGTCGCTGAGATGAACAGTGGCAGTTCCTACGCGGTTTAAATCCATGCTAATAAAAACAAAAACAGCATATTTCACGGGTACCAAAACACATCAGATAAGGAGTTCTGCATTTAACATTTTTATTTCAACCCGTGAAGCGGGTAATCAATCCTGGTAATAACACCCAAATTAAAAGCTAGCTTTTACATAGTATTGATTATTGTTGGTGCGTTTGTAGGCGCTGACTGGTATAGTCTGTTTGAAAGTTGCTTTTAACGTATCTATAACGTATCTGTATATCTAGCACGACTTCACGCTAAGAATGAAATATGTTGTATAAAGCCCAGGCTGACAGACCTGCTGGTACCTACAACATTTGTTTTTAAATTCTAAAATTTCGCTCTACGTCCCGTGGAGCCTCTCAACTCGAAAGTTGGGAAATGGTGTTTTGTAAGATAACTATGTTTTCGAGACAAGACAAGACTTTTAGTTTTGTAGGCAATGCTGCTCTTCGTTGTCCAACTATTGTTCAAAAGTAGAGGAAATTCCGTAGATATATACTTATCCTTTAAGTTTCTACTGTGATCGTGGATGTCGCAAGGGAGATAAAGAACATTAGGTCGTCCAAAGAATGACCCCTGAACATGTTGTACGTGGAAACCTGGCAATTATGTATCTAAGTTGTAAACATCCTCTTAACTTGACCCAGTGTCGCATTTACTATAAACTAAACAAGCTCAGGCTTCACTCTCTTGAGGGCCCTTTAAAGGGGGAAAAAGAAACTGAATGATAAAAAGGAAAAATTTCCGATTTTTAGCTCTGTCTTGATATTGATCTACTACTTTCGGTTATAATATTTGACTTGCATTGAATAAAAGCGATAGAAATGTTTTATTTTTGAATAGATTCAGTGACCCAATTTAGGCATGATTTCTGCCCTTACAACTCTGTTTAAACCGGAAATAGTATCTATCACTTCCGGTTTCAATATGGAATCCAGATATATGAACAGCGTCAAAATATGGTAAAAAATGTATTTTCAATACGTATTCAGGATCCCTCAGTCCTTGTCCTGTCTATTGCAATTAGAAGTGATCAGCTATTTATGTCTGGTTTCAGCATGGGATCCTTGTATTGTGTTGCAGTCTACTATAGTTTCATAATCTGAAACCGAACGAAATGAAATGAAAGCTTTGAGTTTTACGTCCCTACGGTTATGCCGGTTAGACTAAAGGAGACAGTGATGATGATAAAATGATTAAAATGGTGAAATGAAGAAAGTGGAAGGAAACGGGAGAACACCGAGGAAACCTACGCACACAGTGTTTGTCCACTGGACGCGAACTGGGATCGGATCAGGGAGCCCATTCACTAGAAGTGAACACTCTACCACTGAGACACTGAGACACCGCGACAATCTCAAACGAATCTCACTTGTGTAATTTTAATATGAACTCCACTTGAGGCTTTAATTGCAGCATTCATTACGAGAGCAGAGTTCAACAGGTTTTCCCCTATTAACCGCGACAAGTTTGGTTAATATTCTAAAGCTAGGGTAGTGTATAAGCGAACCATTATAAATTACTACAGCAACTGAGTGTGAGTAGTTAATTTGCATTCTTTTTTCACATGTAATTGTGGTTTCAGTTTCCACTGAGGATACTTAGTCTCATTGTCAGATGTAAAGTCAAGTACTGGTTCGTATCCCTCTTGAACTAGTAGGTCCTGTCTCATAAAAACTCGTCTGAAAAAGGGATGTTAAACTCAACGGTTTAATCAATCAAGTGTTGGGGTTTCCACATGAAAATTGAACAAAATCTTAATTTAGTAGCCTACTGTTATGCCCTTTAGGTTAAAGAGAGAACTATTAGCTAGATGAATTAATTCTTAATGTCTGTTGGACAGAAACACATGTTTATTCTAATAGAATGGTACGAGATAATTTACTGAAAGTAGTGTCTTCGCCAGCCAGACTCGTATCTACGGAGGGCTAGAGGGCTGGAATCCCCCTAAATTTTTGCTGGCCCCCCCTAAAATTTTCACGGTAGACTTGTAAATGAACCATAATATGGTTGGATCGACCCCATAACTACTACCGCCCCGCCCCCCTACATTTTTGGGCAGGCTACCGGCCTGTCGCCAGCGACGAGCTTTTTGCACTTTTCGGATAACAATTGGATTCCGCAAAATGTAGGTTCTTTTGAGGTGATGTACTCATGGAGCCAGCTTTCGAGATCGTTAAAAGATGTGCAGTGTTGTACAGAAAGGCTATGTTGTATGGACCAAAACAAATGATAATCGGAAGGGGTGACGTCTGGTAAATGTGGCAGGGAGCAAGACATATCATTCCTCGGTTTGCAACATGTGGTTTGTCATTGTCATGATGCAAAATGACATTGCCATGTCTCTGAGGATATTGCAGGCATTTGTCTTTAAGAGTCTTCATCCCGGCGAAATTAAAATACCGCTAATTTTACAGTAACTATGTGATATCTTCAAATAGATAAAAGATAATTGAAATATGGAACGAGAGCGCCCTAGACAATATTATTTTGCGTAAGGTACCGTTATCACAAGTCACCTAGTGGCTTTATGTTTTCAGCTGTTTTGAAACGCGAAAATAAATGCCGATTTTCAAAATGGCTCGAAATCGAAAGCAGATAAGTGAGTCGTGATAACGGTTTGTCATGTAAAATGATATTGTCTAGGGCGCTCTTGTTCTACATTTCGATTATCTTTTATCTATTTGAAGATATCACATAATTAATGTAAAATTAGCGGTATTTTAATTTCGCCAGGATGAAGACTCCGTAGCGTTTAGCATTCACCGTTGGACCCGGTCACAGCAGCTCATGATACACCACACTGGCTTCATCCCACTAAATACACAGCATAATCTTGACATGAACATCGTTTTCGATGTTGATGTTGATGGTTCACCACTAGGCGCTCATGATTTCTTGCGCTTCGGATTGTCGTAACAAATCCACTTTTCATCACCGGTCACTATGCGATGCAAAAATGACTTCCGTTTTCGTCCTTGAAGCAACACTTCACAAATGATTAAGCGTTTCGAAACGTCTCTTACTGTTAATTCATGTGATACACAGTTCCCCAATTTCTGAAACTTCACAGATGCTTTTAAACGCTTACTAACAGTTGACCCATCCACATTTAGTGTTTCAGGCAACTGTACAAGCGTCTTAGATGAATCTTTCGATGTAATCATCCGCCGCTAACTACACGTCGTCAGAACTTTTCGGCTGTCCAGGACGCATTTTGTTACTCACCTCAAAATCGTTCTCTTTGAATCGTCACCAATCTTTTGCACGCTGTTTCCGACAGAACATGTTCTCAATATGCTTCCCACTAGCAAAGGGTGTCTTTCCGCAGCAGGTTTCTTGAGATGAAACCAGACACATTTTTATTTTTAAGGTACAAAACCTAACATGTTGAACGCAAAAAATAGGTATGTTCTTTTCATTCCACTCGAAAATCACTCACAGACCTGAAAGCCTAATCTTTCTGTTATTAAGGGTCTTCACTACAGCGAAATTAAACTACCGTTAATTTTAGAGTTTTTCTGTAATATCTTCAAAAAAAAAAAAAAAATCGAAAAGCAAAAACGTAGCACACTCGATAATATTATTTTGCATGTAATACTGTTATCACAACTCATTTATCTGCTTTCGATTTGCAACTGTAAATAGATTTAGCATTTTTTTGCGGGTTCTGTAAATAGCGGCACACCAAAAGCAGATAGGTGGTTTGTGATAAAGATATCACATGCAAAATCGTATAATCTAGTTCACTACGTTCCTGCTTTTCAAATATTTTTATTTGTTTTGAAGATGTTACAGAAAAACTCTAAAATTAGCTGTAGTTTAATATCGCTGTAGTGAATGCCCTTAAGGTGGATCACCACCCGGAAGTCAAAATGAAACGTTACATATTATAAATATTGTACTATAAGATTGAGTTATGTTTCAGATAACACACAAGATACTGATTCATTTGATTGTGTCTTCTGATATCGAAAAGGATAACAAATAAAAGAAAATATTTGATTAGTTTTAGAATGTGCACACAAGATGGCACTTGCTGTTAGATCTTACTAGAAGTGCTCAGTTTTATGAAATGTTTATTTGAATGTGTAAAGTACTGTAAAGTAACGATCTTATTACGAACTAGATATATTGTTTTACCGTATTTCGCTTTATGTTTTACATTTTATTTAAATATTAATTTACATTTAAGGAAATAGATTTTGATAAGAAGGTTGCACAGAACGCCATAATGCGTTGTTGCCACATTTGAACGTTTACTGTGGTAGTCATAATAAGAAAATTCCTGGATTCTAGCGTTGCAGTTTGAGAAGCGGAACTTAGCTGTGAACTGCGGGAAAGGTCGAAAACTATTTTCTCCAGTAATTATCCAAGCGGAATTCCATCATTACTTCCTTTATTATCTGGCGTCAGTAACACTCGACACTATCTGGCAAACGCGGTACTTTTCAAGCAGCGTTTAGCATATCACCGAGAACACTTAGTGATCCACCTTAAATACGCCTCGTGTCACCGCAATTCTACATTAACGCAACTACTGCCCTCTCTTCGTCAACAGCGAGAATTACTTCCTAATATGATTATTGAAAGAGAATCATTATGAAATTGTTGATGGAATGAGAATGTTGGAGGAAACCGGCGAGCCCGAGAAAACCGACGGACACTATATTGTCCACCATAAACTTACATGACCTGGAATCGATCCAGTGACTTCTCACACCAGAGATGAGTGTCCTGCCACTAGGTCGCCGTGCCCCATACGTCTTCCAGTGGCCCAATAACCAAGAAGTCAATAGCTCTATATCCAGGTAAAAATTAAGCCGAAAGATGGCTTTCTGGTGTATGTATGTATGTATGATGGCGGTTATCTCCAACTCATTACGAGCTTGCAGTCTTGCTTCAGATTAATTCGTAAGGACATCTAAACGAAAGTGAATCAAGAATTCGGACAAAGTATTTGTTGATAACAACGTAATTTATCAGAAACCTTTGACTGTCGCCAAATCTGTCTAAAAATGGCATGAATTGTTTCTTTGTAGTAAAAAAGTGTTTATTGCATTTCATGTGTAGGAGGTGTACTTCATAACCCAGGAACATTTTCTATGTAGCCAGCCTTTCTATATTTAGAGTTGCCTTCCTTATAAAGGTAGCAAACACAATTTTGAACTGAATAACAGTCAACGAGCGTCTGTCTAGTAATAACACATGGATAAGTATTATTACATGTATGTATTATTTATTACTAGACACGTATGATTCCAGGATAGTGTTTGCGTAGGTAAAATTTTAAAGAAATGCAAAAAAGATACATCCTGCAAGTATGTACAAGTAAACACCTACAGTATGAAGCTTGTTATAAAAATAAAGTAAGTACGAAGATGTTAAACCCAAAGAGTAGAAAAAAACTCTAAATAAGGATGTGTCATCACCAGCTGAAGAGAATATTGTAACACGTAATATTTTCAGCTTCTATGTGGGCTTTGCACTTGTAGTATTGGGAGCCAGAAGTGCAGCACAGTGGACATATACTTTTTTTTTTTTTTTTTGTTCCCAAATGACCCCACATGCTACGATTAGCAATATTTTGCGTTGTTCCTTTTGCGTCTTTAAAATAGAATACGTCTGAATTCGAAGTTATACACGAAATTCGAACCTTTAATGGGCATCGTAATGAACCAACCGTATCTTTCTTCCCATCTACATGAAGTATCAAAACACATTGAAACACCTGCTTCAGAGTGCTTTGGCTTAGGCGTTAGTCAGTCAGGACGAACTTCTTTTAGCAGAGAGGTTTCTGTTCCGTTCTTAAAAAAAACAAAAAAAAAAAAAAAAATTAGTTCTTGCATCTCCTTCTTTTAAATAGATTGATGAATATAAAGGTAACCAAGAAAGTTCCATCGATTTTTCACCCACCACCTTCGAACATCGATATGTAGGGCTGTGCGATATGTCGATATATCGATATAGTCGATATCGATATCATCTTATATCGATCATCGATATCGCAAAAATATCGACGTCGATATATCGATATCCGATATTGTCGATATTCGATATCCGATATCGTCGATATTCGATATCGATATCCGATATTGTCGATATTCGATATCGATATCCGATATTTTCGATATCGATATCCGATATCGTCGATATTCGATATCGATATCCGATATTGTCGATATTCGATATCAATATTCGATATTGGTGTTTCACACTTCCTCGAAAAAATTGCGGCGGGTTTTGCTATATATATATATAACGCTTTTTGGCTCGCGATAGTAGCTGCATTTGCATTTCTTAACCGAATGAAACCACACTGCACGATACTCGTATGAGGCAGAAAAACGCCCCGTTTCATGAATCAAATTAATGTATGGCTTGGGGACTATGCTTCCCAACATTCCATGTTAATATTTAATTTTATCTTTTGACTTCATTTCTTAACAGAACGAAGCCAAATTTACAGAGGATTAGTATGGGTTAAAAATTTCGTTCCTTTTGAAGATAGTCCATGTCGGCGGCGGTGGGGTAGGGATGTTTCTACGTCTACTTAATCCACCTAAATATTGTGTATTTAACTTATATTATCGGCTACACTTCTTCACCGAATCAAACCAAACTTTGTGCAAAAATTGTATTGGGTAGAAATGATGTTCCTTTCGAAGATAAATCCAAAACCAGTGCAGACCCGGGGAGCTATGCCTTCCAAAATATTTCTCATCATTAACATGGCTGCATTCCTTAATCGAGTCAACTTGATATCCTCACAATTAATGTTTGTGCTGTATTGCCATTGCGAGTGAAAAATCAAATGCCTGTGCTAAAATTCGCTTAAATCTAAACAGACAAGGAAACAAGAATTTACTAGTTTTTTGTGCAAAGTAGTAATTTTCCGTTTATTTGTATGTGGTTACTAGATGTAAGTTGAGCCACGTAATTCAGCCCACTAAAACAAACAAAACCCTCCATTCTGTCATTTCACTACACATACCTACATATTCTGTTTAGGTAGTATTAACACTTTTCTATTTCTTTGGATTTGCTTAAGTATTAGAATATGCATTATTAGGTGCACTGTTATTAGGAATGACTTACAACCTTTCTAAATTGATTTCATAAGCAGAACTGAATAATGGTATAAGATGTAAGGTTTAGCCTAAATTTAATGAAAACATCAACACTTTTAGATATGAGTTTGCACAAAACCAATGAGAAGAAATCTCTTAAGTTCATGACCACGTCTTTGCGTAAAGCTCTTTAATAAAAAAGATTATCAATTTAATAATAACATGAAAGAGATCTCGATTGATCGCGTACTTTTTTTAATTGGATATTAAAATAGAGTACTACAAAATAATAAGTCCAAGTGTTAAATTTGTAAAGCTAACGGATTAACTTAGAAGAACACAAACAGACACATCAAACATACAGAGAAAAATGAACAATGTCTTGTTTAGAAATATGCCTATTAGCACTGAGTTTTCAACTAGAAATGTATGATGCATTGAAGTTCATGACACTGCTATTTAGGAACGAGCTCATGGAAAGAAAATCAGTTGTTTCGCATGTTCTGCACTAACTGTAAGTGAAGTATGAGCATCAGTTACGATATTGCATCCACAACTAAATACTCTTTCCGATAGAACGCTGGTACCTACACAAATACTTACGAGCCAGAAGAGCTAATTTTGGAAATTCAGTGTCATGAGATTTCCTCCAGTGAAGGAGGTTTTGTTCCATATCTGTAGGCAGTGGTGCTATTCTAATTTTTGGTGACTGGTTATATATATATATATATATATATATATATGAGAGAGAGATAGTAGATGGATACATAGAAAAATATATCTCTCCAGTGGCGTAACTAAGGGCTTGGGGGCCATCC
Source organism: Thermobia domestica (assembly GCF_964235325.1). Classification (NCBI taxonomy): domain Eukaryota; kingdom Metazoa; phylum Arthropoda; class Insecta; order Zygentoma; family Lepismatidae; genus Thermobia; species Thermobia domestica. Next base: position 320,255,683 of record NC_137458.1, read on the forward strand.
CGCAGACAACGTGGAATGGGGCCCCTTTTCATATCCTACATCACAATTTGGGGGCCTCGTGATGGCCTGGGCCCCCACAATGCGGGGTCTGCGGGGCCCTTATTTACGCCCCTGTCTCTCTCCCTCTTTCTTAGGAAGCAAATCATGCAAGATAGACAAAGGCAAATTTTTCACTGGATACCACAAGTGACAAGTAGAGACCTACACAGCAACCTAATATAAGGTGTTGTGACGAAATTAGGTAGCACTGCGAATATCTTGGAAACTAATTATCCAAAATAGATGTTTGTCAAGAACTATTGGATACACCTTAATCCAGCAATGGATCAACAATTATTGATAATGGTATGTATGCGTTTCAAATGTAAATAACACTCACCATTGCACTCATGTGATCCCAGTTTGCATTCTTGATATCTAACCAGCCCATTTGAAATTAAGAAAAAATCGCTTATACCTTATTCTGAGAGATCATATATCTAACCTTGTAGCTGTAAGAATTTCTAAGAACAAAGCTAAACAAACTGAAACTTGCTCGTTCTTGGGTATAACTGGATAAAATTTACTGTTATGCCTGGGTATAACAAACGGTTTAGCAAACTCGAAATATATTAAGAACCGGTTCTAGCGAACCGGTGCGAACCGGCTGAATAGCACCATTGTCTGTAGATGGCACTGACAGATATGCATCGATTTCCTGTTGCAGTGAGGCATCAAATGATTAGCACAAAAGAAAAACGGGGATTCCCCGATTTTGCTTTTGTTGATCGGGTACGTCATTCGTCCATATCTGAAATGAAATGAAGTTTTTGAGTTTTATGATTATGCCGATTAGGCTAAAGGAGACAGTGATAATGAGAAATGAATGAAAATGATGAAATGAAGAAAGTAGGAGGAAACGAGAGAACCCCGATGAAACCCACGCAACGGTGTTTGTCCACCACAAAGTTCACTTGGCAAGAGCAGGGTTTGAACCGGGGACTTCATGCACCAGAGGTGAACGCTCTACCACTGAGCCACCACGGACCCTATCGTCCATATTTGGATCAAGTATTGTTTGTGCGTGAGCTTAAAATACAACGCACGCACGTGTTATGCTATAGAAAGAACTTCTCTCTCTCTCTGAAACGCATACCGCCACACGTGCACATTCACAATCGCACATACATGAAATAAACACCTACACGCATATTCTATGTCACCCTGTTTCACTCTCATTACTTCCGCAATGATACCAATATAATAGCTGAGAAAGAAATTAAATGACTATTTTTATTAACTTTTTTCTGAGGAAAGACTGGTGGATTGAAGGAACACAAGTCAGTTTTCTGTGACTAACAAGTATTCTAAGATATCCCCCATTGAAACGTTTTGAGACCAGATTGTATATATCAACATGAATATTCAAGACCAATCAATATGTTGAATATCCATATTTGATGTTCTCGATATCAATATTGGATGTTGTCGATATTCGATATCGATATTGTCGATATCGATATTCGATATCCGATATCGATATCCGATATTGTCGATATCGATATCGATATTGTCGATATCGATATATCTATTCGATATCGATATCAGAAAAATATCGAATGTCGATATCGAAATTTCGATATCGCACAGCCCTATCGATATGTCACCTAAGACGTACATGAAAGATCAAAAATAGTCCCCATCAGCATCGACGACCTTCTGCCAACGTTTTGGAAGGCCATGAATTCCATCGCGGTAGAACTTTGTGGGACGTAAAGCGAAGAAGGTATCAAGTGTATTTTGCACCTATACGAGAGATTTGAATTGGCGTCCTCTAAGGTGATTGTCCAAGGAATGGAACGAGTGATAATCGGATGGTGCGATGTCCGGGGACTATGGCGGATGCAGTAATGTTTCCCATCCAAGGCGTAAAATGGCGTTTGGGGTCACCCTAGCCATGTGGGGCTTAGCGTTGTCCTATAACAGGAGGACCCATTTGCGATTCAGAAGTGCTGGCTCCAGAGTTTTGAGTTGTTCTTGAACACGGTTCAACTGCTGACAATACGAAGTTGCGTTTATGCTCTGACCAGCTGGTAGCAGTTCCCGATGCACGATGCCGCGAGCAGTCCACCAAACACACAGGAAGACGTTCTTCTGGTGCAGTGCTGGTTTCGGCTGTTTTGGAGCCGGTTCATGGGATGCTAACCAATGATGACGGCGCCATAGAGCTTCGTACAGGACCCATTTTCATCACATGTCAACACCCTGTTCAGAAATGGCTCCTTCCTCATACGAGACAGCAAAGAAACACAGGTGTATGCTCACGTTGCCTTCTGGCCCGGCGTCAAATCATGTGGGATCCATCGACTCAACTTGTAGCGCTTCCCAAGTTGATGAAGGTGCTGCCGAACTGTTTCTCCATTCACACTGAATTGTAGTCCCAGTTCCTCACATGTCTGGCCAGTATTCGCCTCAATTGTTGCCTGAAGATCTTCATTTTATACATGTGTTGGACTTCCGGCACGTAGTGCGTGTTCGAATGTTTCGTCACCGTCCTTAAATTTGTTAAACTACCGCTGCACTGTCCGCGCAGTCACGACACCCTCACCAAAGGCCTGGCATATCTTCCACCTCGCTGCAGTGGCATTTGACCCCAGTTTGAACTCGTACAACATACACGCCCTTATGACACTCTGTGGAGGTCCCATGTTCACTCTGTCCTTACGCAAGTTCACGGTGTAACTGAACTGCTACAACCAGGTAGTATATTGGGTATACCACACCAACAACTGACCTTCGCCTTATCTCCATTCGCATTAACTCACGGTGTGAGGGTCAATGGAACACAGACCTCCACAACAAGCGACAGAACTTTCTTGGTTACCTTTATATAAACCAAATTTTTGCATGGTCATCTAGAATCACTGGTTCTCAACGTACTTGCTGTTACAATAAGGGACGATTGATGTGTCAGACTATTTAGGCGGCGTTTGAGATTTCATAGATTTGCCATTTGCCGCTTCCTTTTTACTTTTTAGTTATTTACATATTCTTGGATTGAGGAATAATGTTTGCTCCTACAGTGATGCCAACCTGAAACGTTATCAAATCCCATCCCGACAAGCAGAAATTCCCATTCCCGTTAATATATCAGCCAATTATTCAAAGATTCCAGTGATCTACATTTATCCAATAGTATATGAACAAGTATTTTCCTTAATTGAAAGAGACAATTGAAAACACTGATGAAAATAAGTTTTTCTTTTCTTTTCTTTTTTCTTTTTTCTTTTCTTTTTTTCTTTTTTTTTTGTGTTCAGCAATTCCACCACGCTTCTGTGCTATAATCTACCGAACGTAATAAAACTAGATTAACTTCATTCTACAGTGATTTCGTATGAAACGATTTGGAAGTTGGAAGTTTCCTTATTCCTTTAATACTCTTCTTTCTTTAATTTCTTTCTTTTTTTTTAAAAAAAAAAATACAAAAGTGGAATTAACGTTCTTTGGCACTTGTTTTTTGAGGTTCACAAGTCACTGCATAAATCACTTTAACACTAAGTTTTATAGTAAGAAAATTTCACAATTAACAGTAATTTCAAGTATATTGAATACATTAGTCTACTACTTCCGCATAGACAATTATATTGGTGTCAATGGAATAGATATATATGAAAATTACCATAAATCTTGCCAGTTTTTAAAAATGAAAATTCCCTTTATCCCATTTCGAGGAATCCTCGTCAAAAAATCCATGCTGACATGTGTAAGTCTACCCCTAACCCTCACCATTACATTCATGTGATCTCAGTTCTCATTCTTGATATCTAGACATCAGATCTTTAGGGGAAAAAAAAACTATTTTTTCCTTAGCTCAGAATGAAAAATAAAGTCGTACAAATTAAAAGCATTACAAATTACAAATTAAAGCACTAACACCGTTTTATTTTGCCTAAAAATGCCTAATTGAACGTTAGATCCTATTTTGTGTAAAGTAAACATGCGACAATTTTCGAAAGGTTAAACACGGGAAAACCACGAAAAAATTTAGTGCAAAATGCTTATAGCGATAGTGCTGTCACAGTGTTGATGAATGATCCTTCTATCCCTACTAATTTGGCATATATCCGCTCGCACCGCACATTTCTTGTTCGGGTAATTGCAGAATTAGAGGGCTCGAGAATACCACGTTCTAAGAATATTGAGCTTATTCAAGAAGTAAAGCAAAAAGTCGTGGAAGTGGCCGGTGAAGTTGGAGATAAAGTGAAGGTAAAACTTGAAAGGGTATTGGAAAAGAGTTTGGATCTCAAGAGTTTGTGTGTAGCAGCAGATATTTTTGCTGGGAAATAAAGCGAAGACAAATGCAAAATAGCAATCGAACATGTACCCAAGTTGAAGCTTGCCCCTATCACGTCAGTTGATGTGAAACGTTCATTCTGTACATACAAGCTCATCCTCACCAACAAGAACAAACGCCATCGTTTCACCATAGAAAACTTGGGAAAAGTACTTGTTATTTACTGTGAGGCCAATTATGGCTTATGTGGTGCAGAACTATGAAGGTGTGTTCTGTACTGAAGATTTATCTACAAACATTTCAGCAATATTTCATGTAAGGAAACATGACGTGTGTGCGTGCATTTCTCTATCTTAAAATTTGTATTCAGATCGTAATGCATCATTCCATTCAAAAATGAGTATCTTTTTATAAGAACCGACTTTTTTTCATTTTTAATGTCTAATTTAGTGTTTTTGGTATCTATTTTAGGCATCTAAAACATACTCTTTTAAAACCTAAAAATCCGGAGTCTATTGATATCTTTTTTTTTCTTTCTTTTTGCTAGCCAGAGGCTAGCATCCTCTTAGAGGGCTACACCCTCTTCTAGGTGGGGGAGTTATGGGATAGGGCTTAAGGATTAGCAGGTTGATGGGCTAAGTGATTTTTGTATATTTATTATTATTTATTTATTTATTATCACAAACCTGGACATTATGATCTTTGCGATCATAATCGCAAAATTGTGGTAAGTTGATATCTGAGCATTTTAGATTAAGAAATGAATGCTTATACCTTGTTCTGAGAGATCACATGTTTAATGTTGTAGATGTAAGAATTTCTAAAAACAAAGGTAGTTAAACTAAAATTTACTGTTCCTGGATACAACTGGGTAAAATTTACTGATATGTCTGGGAATAACAAACGGTTCTGCGAACTCAAACCGGTTCTAGCGTACAGGTGCGAACCGGCTGAATAGCACCACTGAAAGGCCCCTGTGTTTCGCCTTAGATTATGTTTGGCCATAATGTAAGTAACGGTGGTGTAGCTTAACGGAATTTAACCCCGAGATTTTTCATGATGCTGGGAGCATTCTGGAACCGATTGTTATGGTTTTATATTTTGTATTATGCGTACAATCGTCCGCGCAACTTAAACCTTAATAATAATAATAATAATAAACTGAGTAGAGGTATTGCAGTCTAAATAACTTGGCGCCATCTGTGAATATATTGAGCCAAACTAACAAAGTAGAAAAATAATTGCGCGCATGCATACACATACACACACACACATACTGCGTAAATTACAAAAGAAGTATAAAATAATTTATATTTCACTGAAAGCAATAAATTTTCTTCAAGACAAGAAATACAGATTATATTTAGATAAGTTCAGTAATAAGCAAAAAAATAAATATGATGCAAATAGGTACATACGAGACATCTAGTGTTTATATGTAGCTCTATTTAGAGACCTGTTTAAAGTCGAAAGTAATTTCAGTTGTTACAACTACTGCAGTTAATAAACAAATAAATTAAAAGACCCCAATAGATTGTTCTGTATGTCTTTGTCAGTTCTATATCTGGTAAAACCATGTTAGTATGTCAACACCATATAATGCCAAGAGGATCTTTTTGTCAAGTTGTTTGTTACATTCTTAAGAATAATAAGTTTACTTATTTACTTTCAGTTACTTCAAACGCTACAACAAAAAATTTTGCTAATAAACCAAAACAATTTTAGCTGTAGATTTATTTCTTTAGCTGTGTGACAAATCTTGTGACAGAATGAAAATTAATTATTTCTTGGAAATACATGCTTGAACACACAATGGACTTATAAATAAAAGAGAAAATTGATTGGTTTGGAATTCAGAACATGTAATCCATTAATTAATTTTTAAATATATACTGTGTATCTACACTATATAGGTACGTAAGCTTCTTGTTGGTGTATTTAAATTAAGTTACTTATAAATTTCAAAAAGTTGTTTCCTGTGAAGTTTTATGGCTTAAAAATCACCATCAATTAAATTTTTGGACTTCGAAATTTATTACAATTCTCACTTTTTCTTCTGTCAAGTGTTTAAAGAAATGATTCAGCTTTATTTTAGTACTTACTTTTTTATTATTATTATTATTATTATTATTATTATTATTATTATTATTATTATTATTATTATTATTATTTTCTCATGTTTCATTCGATCTGTCGTATGAAGTTATTTGAACCATTGGGGTATTGTAGTTTGTTGTAGAGGAAATTGCTCGCCCCAGGGACATTTTTTTAAATATTTTCTTTACAGAAGTAGGTATAATTGTGCAAGGCTAAATATATATTTCTCATAGCTTGATACAGTGATACCAACCCGTGGGGAAAATCCCATATTGTGGGATTTTTTGACAAGGATTCTTCGAAATGGGATAAAGGGAATTTTCGTAAAAAAAAAAAATGGCATAATTTTTGAGATTTTTCATATATCTACTCCACTGACGCCAACAAAATTGTTTATAGTCGAGGGTAGACAAATGAGCCTTCAACAAACTTGAAATTCATGCTAATTGTCAAATTTTGTTACTGTAAGATGCACGTTAATGTTAAAGTGATTTGTGTAGTGACTTGTGAATCTCAAAAACCGAGTGCCAAGGGACATTAATTGCACTCTGGTATTCAAAAAGAAAAAGAGAAATGAAAGAAAGGACAAAATTAACAGAAGCAAATAAAACGAGAAACGTCCAATTTCCAAATCGTTCCATACGAAATGAGTGAAGTTTATCTACTTTTATTACGTTCAGTAGTAGATCATGACACAAAGGCGTAATGCAAATACTAAACAGAACAAAATGTGCTTATTTTCATCAGCATTTTCAATTCTCTTTGAATTAAAGAAAATGCTTATTCATAATAGTTTGATCAGTGGCGATTGCACCGATCGCCCCCCCCCCAAGAAGGGGAAACTTTTCTTTTATTTTATATATAAATGAAACCCATCCCAGAGTTTGGAGCTTTTAAAAGTGGTTGTAAGTAGCAGTATTACAACCCACCGCCCCCCCCAGAAGTCCGCCCTGGATCCGCCCCTAAGTTTGATAAACATGTAACATAGATAATAGGAATTTAATTTGTGAATGTTACATTCGTATATTGAAGAAAATGGCTGATATATACTAATTTCACTGTTCGTGTCTTCTAAGTTTAGAGAATTTTGTTATTAGTATAGCGTGGGAAATTCGAGAGCAAAATGGGAATTTCTGCCTCTCAAGATGGGATTTTATAACGTTTCAGGTTAGCATCACTGGCTTGATATTTCAGCTTCATAGTGTTTAAGTTACCAATGAGATTGCACCAATGAGAATAACACCAGAGCAGTTTTTTTTTTTTTTTTTTTTTTTTTTTTTTAGCCGGGGAGGTCATTTTGTTACATCTGATACATCTGTAGTATGTACAAAGGAATAGTGGTTGTTGTACCCAGAAACAGGATTAAATGTAATGGTAGCCGATTGTTTTCAACGACTAAGTTATTTGTTACAAAAATCCGTAATCATAACCTATTCTTCTTTCTCGTTAGAATTGAATTTTATGCTGCATTATTAATTTTAATAGCAAGGAGCACAGTGTCCGTTTAAAAACAAATACGAGGTATGTTTAAAAACTATTGAAGCATTGGTTGGCAAAAATATATTTATTGATTTGGAAATCCGAAACATGATTCCCCTTCAAAGTAGTGTCCTTGGTAATGCATACACTTCTTCCAGCGTTCCCGCCATTGTTGGAAACACTTATGAAACGCAGTTTTTGGAATAGTGAGCAAGTGTGTCGTCGCATTCCACATGATCGCTTTTCTTGACTCAAATCGGATCCCTTTTACAGAGTGGCTATTCGAGAAAGCGGTTTTGATGCGTTACTCCCTGTAGCGAACGCGGCCAAGGTGGCTATTCAATAATTTTACTTCTGTCAGAGTTGTAAATCATACTGTGATCCAGGCAGAGTTTTCCGGTCCTTTACCAGGTCCAGGTCTATACTAGCAGAGTTCCAATACTCTGCACAAACCATCTTCCAAGCAGCTGTTTCTTGCTACAATCCCCTTCCTTGGCAACACATGTCTTTTCTTTAGACATCTTTTAAACAGCAGGCGGTCTATTGTTCCGAAACGCACCAAATACGCTCGAACTGACGTTTTCTCCGCGTTTTTATTGCTTTCACGTTTGAGATTAGCCACCGACATTTAAATACATGGTCAACATATTCCAAGCGTACGCATGAGCAATAAATACGCTTTGCGATCGCCTCAAGTAGCCGGGTACTTAGTGTCATTTTCAGCTTGAGAAATAACCAAAAGTCACACGAAGCCATGTCGGGTGAGTAGGGAGCCTGATGACACACAGGAATGTTATGTTTGGCGATGAAAGCGTAAATCAAACTTTGAGGACACTCTCCTCATGTCCAAATTATCGTTCGAAATTGAATGTACCGATGCGATTGAATGGTTTCCACTTGAATATGACCAATTTTTGGGCAAATTTTGATGCAATATCGCTGGTTAAGTTTTTCTGTCATTTTACCAAAAAAAAAAAAAAAATGAAATTCGACGACCGCTCACTACACGTCTTCAGTCGTTGGCTGACTACCAGCTACTGACGCGGTCTGGTAAACATTCACGACTGCGCATGAGTGTCCCCTCTACATCTTCATTGAAGAAAGTATCCCGTGCTTCATTGGTTTACGCGGGAAACAAATAAGGTTCGATACTTTTTGAACACACCTACTTTTATCACTTCATTTGTTGAAAGATATGAATGAGTATGAAATTAGGTATCTTGTTTTCAAAACTAAATATTTTCATAAAGATTATTGCAACAAATAATGCTTATTATATCCAAAGTATTGTGTCTTGGTGTACGACCATTGGCCACATCATAAGTGAAATCCCGTTCTTGAGAAGACGTGTATAATAAGTTGAAACTACCTGGTCTACATATAGAAACGTTAAATAGACGTTCAAAATAGATATATTGTAGTATTTGTTTGTCACTTACATTTACCTTTACTGCTGAAAGGAGCGCTGCAACCCCAATCCAAGAACTTATATTTACATGCAACAAGAAATATCGTTCCAAATGTTGAAGCCAAAAATTACTTTCTTTTACACGAGAAACATAAATGGCCTTCTCGCTAACATGATTCTTTGCTGGCAGCCATGTTTGATTAGTGTTAGAGCACTTACGTCTGGTGTGTGGAGTCCTTGGTTCGATCTCTAACCAAGTCAGTTTGTGGTAGACATGTCCGTGGGGTTCCCTCGGGGTACTCACGTTTCCTCCCACTTTTTCATTCCACCAATTCTTTCATCATCATTCACTTGCTTTAATCATGGTCTCCCTTAGCCTAAAGGACATATGTGTGGGACGTTAAACTAAAAGATTTGTTTCGTTACCGCCTGCAATTATTTTATGATAAGAAATCATTTAGAAAAATGACTTCACTGAGTCTAGAATATTCAAGGAGGGCTGTAGATGCCATGTCCCTTGGTACAGTCAGTAACAAAAGTTCTTTCCGTTTTAGGAAATTAGTTTCGTAAATAACTTAAGAATGGAAGGAAAATTTTAGTATACACGTAGTTTTCAGTAAATTAAAAAGAATGTAATTTTCTATACGTTTCAGCCATACGATCGTTATTCCCAAAATAAATTTTACCAAACGGAAAGAACTTTTGTCGCTGACTGTACATCCTGGAATGAGCCTACTGCATTTTCGTTCAGAAAAAAAATCCAGTCTACTTTCAACAGTCTTTGTATTTGTTAGGTGACTGAATTATCAAATTTTAATCTATTCTTGTTAACTTTTGCTTTAACTATGTTACTAAAGGAAGCTAATGAAGGACGACAGATCATGAAGATAATAGGAAAAAGAAGAAACAACATGCTTGGCCATCTTATTCGGCACTCTGATTGGATCACCGTGCTGATAGAGGGGAAGGCAGAAGGAAAAGCAGGAAAAGGAAGACCAAGGATAGAATTTCTAGTTGCTGTTATGAAGAAGAGGCTTTATCAAAGTATAAAACAGCTCTCCCAAGCGAGAGAAAAGTTTTAACATTTCCATGTTGCCCACCAACCTATGGTTGAGGTAAACAAGAAGAAGATGTTAGTAAAAGTTCAACAGAAATTTCCAGGTTGATTCTGCAGCATAAGGTCATTTACAACCAGGGCCGTGCCGTGGAAAATCAGCTCTCGGGGCGAGAGTATACGGCGGCGCCCCCATACATATATTCCAAGCAACTTTTCCTATCTTTTTTTCCTTTTTTCTCCCGAATTTTTCTCCCCCTTACTTCGAGGCCCGGGGCCGTCGCCCCGCTCGCCCCCCCACGGCACGGCCCTGTTTACAAGATTGAAAGTAACGCTTTATGCAGATTGAAAATATGGAAACTAAGATAGAATGTTTCTAAATGCATCTTTTTTAAACATGACACATCATATCCTACGTACCTCGCTTGCACATACTAACAATAACAGCGCATTGAGGTGATAATTATACACATATTATGTTATGATTAGTTTCTGCTCATTTTCGTGTAGTTTCGGGTACAGTTTCATAAAATAAGAAGTATAACCTCTCTCCACAAACAGCCCTGAAAAATGTGTTCGTAATCACGTGACATAATTTATCCTATTACGACTTGTGTTTGAGACCATGCCAGTGATTCGCTTTCCCCCGGGAGAATTTTCAGTACCCTGGGGATGAAAAGTAACACTTCGAAAATACCGCTATCACATTTGGAGATTGATCGGAGATATCGCCCCGGGCAAGGCCGCCGATCGTGGGGGGCCGGGTGGGCCCGGGTCCCCCCAAAGCTCATGTGGGCCCCAGATATTTTTATGAATATGTATTTTTACATGCATTTTTTATTGTTATGTGTATTATTATATGCATTTTTTATGAATGGGCCCAGGGGCGTCATTTCAGACTTTGCTTGTGAGGGGCAAGAGCATCACTGACATAAGAATCTCACGTTTTGTACTAGTATATTACTAGACAATCTATTAAAGCATATGTATTCCTCAAACTCTTGGGGGGGGCAATTGCCCCCTCTTCCCCTCCCTAAATGACGCCCCTGAATGCCCCCCCCCCCAAGTTGCAGAGACATCGTCGCCCTTGGCCCCGGGGCCGAGTTTAGTCTCTAAGTAAACAGGAGTACCCAGAAGAGGAATCGTGGTGTAAACGAATTGCAAACTAAAAATGTGTATAAAATTTTTCAGTTTGTATTTGAAGAACACATACCATTAAAGAAGAGATCGATAAGTTAGTAGGGAAATCTAGGGGAAACATGATACTGTTTTGTGGTTAAAATTATTTTAATTATTGTTATCAATAAGACCTGACATTGAGTTCTGTTCGATTTCAAATTTAGGACACGTTCTTCTGGCACTCTTTGTCTTGTTTGTCGGTGTTTGTGTGGCAAGGGTACCAGATGTAAAGCATTAGTAAATTAGTTATAGCTAAGTGGGAAGGGAGAAAATTGCTGAATAGACAGCGCCGCTAGTGGTTGACCTTTCGTATTAGCGTGACGATTTAATTATCGCTTTGGGGGGCGCGGTGGCTCAGTGGTAGAGCGTTCACCTCTGGTGCTTGGGGTCCCGGGTTCGATCCCTGCCCCCGCCAAGTGAACTTTGTGGTGGACAAACACCGTGCTCGTGGGTTTTCTCGGGGTTCTCCCGTTTCCTCCCACTTTCTTCATTCCACCATTTTCACTCATCTCTCATCATCACCGTCTCCTTTAGCCTAACCGGCATAACCGTGGGACGTAAAACTCAAAGATTTCATTTCATTTTTTTAATTATCGCTTGGAATGAAAACATTTAAATTACAATTTTGATTTGTCGTTTGAAACCCCGAGAGTGAAAGAGAATTTTCTTTTTAATTCATCGACTGTTTGTGTCAAGGTAATTAAGAATGATTTATGGCGTTCACAGACAGGAAAGAAAATGATTGGCTACTAATAATAAGTGAAGCCAACTGTTTCGATAGACTCTATATCGTATGCAGATCCCGACTTTATTCAATAGGAACACTTGGGGACAATCCAAAATATGTTAATATAGGTCATGTTACTTGTAAAATCCCGGTAGCTGTTCCTATTATAGTATAGCTAGCTCACGTGTGTTGAAGTAATAAGTTCTGTTTCGTAGACTAAGGTTAGGTGCATTGCAAAATAGCCAATAGTAGCTACTTTTTCATCGTTATTTTTATTAATAGTATTGCGGCTATACTACGCTTATAAGCACTTTTTTTCCTTATTTTTAGTTTCAAGCAACAATACGAAAGAAGATAATACAGTAATAGTTAAAAAAAATCTAATAGACTGAAATAGTGATGTCGTCATTTCCTCTCCGTTACCATGGTGATCGCCATGTATTTTTCTATACAAACGCGTGAAGCGAATGGTGTACTGTATTTTAAAGTCTAATACAAACAAGGACAACGGCTGTAAATTTATTTGCAATTATAATATTTTAACGACTAATAAAGCTGGCGAGAAAGGGTACAGATTTAGAAAATGGAAATGCGTTTAGGAAACTACGAATAAAATCAAGGAAATTCATAAAGAAAGACTAATATCTAAGGCAGGGGCGGATCCAGGACCGACTTCTTGGGGCGGGGGGCAGGGGGTTGTCATACTGAGAGCTACTTTTAACAGCTTCAAACTCTGGAATGAGTTTTCTTTATATGTATAAAATAAGAAAGTTCCCTCTTCTGGGGGGCGGCGATTGCCCCGATCGTCCCTCCTGGATCCGCCACTGATCTAAGGAACTTATTTCTAAAAGCGTCACATCTCTAAGTAATAAGGTAGAAATCAAATAATTAATATAAACGTCATTATCATGTAATTCACCTTAAGAAGCAATTATACACAATATAAACTCCCTAACGTGCAGATTGACAAACTGTCGGCACAAGGAAAAGTGTAAAAAATAGCGTACACGATTTTTTAAAAAGAAAAAGTATCTTTTAGAACAATGTTCATTCTATTGGGACATTTCCTTTTCTTATATCTAGTCTTCATAATGGAAGTGCACAATATTAGTGCCTACAATATTAAAAAAAAAGCCTGGAAATTTTCAATTCGGGCTATCAGTGGATCGTAGATCAGAACTTTTCTTATGTTCTCTATCAACTTTTTTTTAAAAAATAGAATCAGTATAATAAGAAAACATCCTATTATAAATGGTACAGCATACATTCTTAACAATTGTTAAACATCAATCCTGTCCACGTATGCAATGTTATGAAACTTAATCAAAAATTTTCCAGAATTATTTAAGGTTAATATCTGATTATGAACAAGATAAGTATATTTATTTTCTCCTATTCTTTTTCTATATCTCTGTTTTTTTGTTTCATTGATTAGAAATATTTAAAAAGAAACAAATATTTAATTCACTCTAATGTTTGCAATTCCGAAATATTTCATCACTGTTTCCGCTTTGCATTTAGGTCTTTAAGCTACTTGTTTAGAAAATAAAATGGCGATCACCATAGCAACGAAAAGAATGTGACGTCACACTATTTCAGTCTATTGAAGATTTCAACCGAATTACGTGTTTCGTGGTTACTTCGTGTTGAAAAGTTTTTTTTTTTTTTTTTTTTTTTTTTTTTTGTCTGTACAATAAAATCCATTCGGTACTAAACAATGTGTCTTGTATTATTGGACAAAATTTTCTGGATGCGTGCCTGTGGACGCCCATCGCTATACTTGTAAAAATTTTCTAAACTTAATGAAACACTGATATTTCTGCAATCAGGAAATTGATTATTAGTTTTAATAAATAAATAAATAAGAAATGTAAGTTTTAGTAAAATTCTGCCAGTTTGGTGTCATCGTCTGTGATAATGTCACCTAATGCGGTCCACAAGCGCTGGAAACATTGATACCAGCAGCGGGGAGAAAGAGGGGCAATTAATTCACTCCCTCTGAATTTTCGAAGGGAGTTCGGTTATTAAACACATGTCAAAACATATTAAATTTGTTTACTCATCCAGTGGAATTTTTAATATTTTACTGAGTTCATAAAGTCATGTAATGTGCATCAATAACAATTGTTTTACATGTAGTTTTATTATATGGACGTATTATCACAAAACTTTGGAAACGTATTGCAAACCTTAAAAAAAATAAAAAAATAAAAAAAAAGTAGTTTTGCAGGTCAGCCTTTGATTTCTGCCACAAGAGCGCAGCAGTGAGCATTTATTCAAGGTGGCGACAGGCGCCAAGAAAACTTATTCATAGGTTTTTCAGTCAGTTGTTTAGAAATTCAGGAACATCGAGATGGAAGTGGGGTTAGGTTAGGTTAAGTGGATCTTTGGCAGTTGGTTGAACTTCGTTCGGAAGTGTCGTTGCACTGTTAAGACAAACTTATGTGAGTGAAAAACTTGAGCACAACATAAGCTTTCTTTGCGCCTGTCGCCACTTTACATAAATGCTCACTGATGCACTCTCGTAGAAGAAATTAGAAGCAAACCTGCAACACAAACCAACTTTTCGAGCTTTTCAATCCGTCTGCCGTTTTTTTTTTTTTTTTTTTTTTTTTTTTTTACAATATGTCCAATAAGAAGGCTACAGAGCATCTCCGTGGCTAAGCGGTTAGCATACGCGCCTTTGGTATGGGAGACCCGGATTTGATTCCCGGCTGGAGCTCATATGGTTCGGATTCCACGTTAATCAGTAGATCCACGTCTCATATAACCTCGCTGCTGAACGGGACGTTAAACTCAAAATCAACTCGAGAAGGCTACAGTGAATTTATGCAATCAAGTCAATCATTTGTAATAACCCGGTATTATATGCATCAAGGTGTGTATTCACTTGTGTGTCGGTCCTCCCCCGTTGAAGAAATCCTGAGGACGCCTTTGACCTAGGAAAATCCCTCGATTTAATTTCTCGCATTATATGTGGCGATTATTTTTCAATATTAGGCTATTTTAAATATGAATAATAACCGCAGAACTGATTCTTATAACATTTTTTACTGACATCTGGAGCCTTGTATTATGATGTCCTTGGCTCATGCCGTTCATGTATCATTGTAAGGGGCATTGCCTGACGATGTTTAATTACTGAAGTTAAAAACGCGACTTGGATAGCAAAGAAGAAAATGCTCTACAGAGGGCATAATATATCCAAAAGAGGCGGATTACATTATAGTAAAAAAAAGAACTCGTTGAAGAACCTGTAGCAACTGGTCTTTTTAACACGACAATCCAATTATTGTTACAAACTAATGAGGTGACTCACAAACTGATCTAATTCTTCATTTTCAATTCTTAGTTTTTAGAGCACTGTAACAATTTTTCAATGAATATATAAAATAGTGCCTCTCGATAGTTTTCACCGTGTGTTGATGGTAAGGAAGCGGTATTTAATTTTGTCAGTGTATAAAAGTTTTTTTGTCCGTAAAACTGACAAAAATAAATTTGATCCACGTATTGGCAATATTAGATACTATTGATCTACAGAGACCAGTGATCTTTTAAACCTTTCTAGTTACCGAAATTTGCGGTGCAGGTTGAGAATAATCGCCTATTTAGATATTCATTGCACGAATCCTGCCGCTTTAAAAACAAAATTGATTTTTACCACCCTCAATAATTGTGTGTAATAGACAATATTGCATTCTTCTGTGCAGGTTAAAACTCATCCACACTATTTTTGAATTTTAGTGAATAACGTAAAAGTAATAAAGAATATTAAACGTGTAGAAAAGGAGCTAGAAAATATCTACAAAACTCTTATTATATGAACTGATAATTATTTTGAAGACCTTTCATATCATGGCATTTGTTCTATCCTTTATTCAAATAGGCAAAATTTTGTAGTACGCCAAATCATTTATTACCTCGTGTACTTTAGTACCGAAGAAACGGAAAATATCCTAGTCTATTCAAAATGGCCTCCGTTGGCCTTCACACACATCTTGGGATATGGAAATGGTTGGTTTTACTAAATCGGCCTTAAGCGACTCAGTATTGCGGCGAGATTTTTTTTTTTTTTTTTTTTTTTTTGCAGGCCTTTTCCTTTACGTAGTTCCAAAGGCGGTAGTCCAGCAGGTTGAGGTCCAGGCTCGCAGAAGGCCAATCCTGAGCGGCTATGGAGTGGAAAACATTGTTAGCTAACCACTGCTGGTTCACCTTCTCCAAAACGTCGTTCTGGTAATTTTCTGTCTTGGCTTTGACTCCCTGAGAGCAAAAGTGCAGCTTGGTGACACCGTCGTAAGACATGCCCCACTAAACCATCACGGAAGCTGGGTGGTGGCCTCTTTGGACCCTAGGAGTTTGTTCGGCATCTTCCAGAGAACTGTGGGCATAAATTCTGTCATTTTTTCAGTTGAATTTTTCTTGTACGGTGAATATTTTTCATCGCTGAACAGGATTTGCCTGTGTTTTCCGTTCGCGTACAGCTGGAGTAACCTCTTGGCTCTTGTGACTTGTGTCCTCTTTAAAGCTAGTTCTTCTGTAAGCCCCCAAGTTTAAGTTATGTTTGATGATGCGGGGCATAGTGTTCTTCGGTATATCCCTCTCCCGCGCCATGATTTTCTGTTTTTGGAGAGGATTTCGACGAATTCGTGCAGCCACAACTTTCACAGCTACTGGATGTCCTTGAAGTGCGCGGGCGGCCACTTCTTGCTTTGTCATCGATCGAGGAGGTGCCGTTGAACCGTTTGATGCACCCATTCACAAACTTTTGCGTAATTTGCGAAGGCTTTAGAAAATTGAAAATCTCTACCGGCGACTTGTTGCACTTATTCAACGCGATCACAACGATACGATTCTCTTTGATGCCCCATGCCATGTTAACTGGACGAGTGGACGACACAAACTGGGGACTAGTTTGCATTACAGGTTCGGAACGATGTTGCGTAAACAAAGGTGGTAACGAACGTCAGTCGAATTGGCCGTGCGGAGCTAGTGAACTTAGGAACAGAACTTATGGCACGACTGGGTATAGTGTATAAATTTGAGTGCCCAACAATTAGGACGTCATTAACTGTGCACCCAAATTTCCGATCTATAAGAAGAGGGTTTGGAGGCGATTATTAGTATACTCAGTAGCGTTTTGTAGATATTATTTGGCTCACTGTCATACAGTTTTAATGTTCTTCATTACCTTTCAGTTATTCACTTTTTTTTTTTTTTAATAATTACCTTAGCGAAGAGCCTTAACTTTAAGAGAGCGCAATGTTACACTTCTAAATAAAACGTTTTGTCAGCCAAATTCGAGGTAAACCACGAAAAAAGAAAAAAAAAGAACTGTTCGATTTTTCCTAGGACGCTACACAGTAATTACGAAGAAATTTATAACATAGCAAGGGTTAATCGGATTTTTTTTTGTTTGTTCGTTTAGAGTCTACGATTTTTAGGATGGAAAAAGGAAGAAAGGTGATATTTAGAATTTGTTTACAACTGACATGTATATGGTTTCACCGTACGAGAGAGGAAGGAAGGATACAAGGTCGATATTTCTTTTTCTTCTTTCTTTTGTTATAGAGGAATGAGGACTGTGCGGTAATTTTTAATACATGGAGTTGGCAACTGTGCAGAGTTTCAGTCACCCGCCACCTACGGCGCGAGTTAGTTGTATATAAACACAAATGGCGACTCGTTTGGAAAACTGATCTCACGAAAAAATTCCGTTCAGTTATTCGATTTCTGTGGTCGAAGCGTGTAACCGCGGCTGAAATTCACCGGCAGCTGGCAGAGATTTATGGAAAGACTGTAATGTCTCATGAACATGTCGCAGAATGGTATCGAATGTTTGCGGCTGGTAGAGGAAACGTCACCGACGAGGAACGCAGTGGCCGAACCAGCACGCTGTTGAAGCAGTTACGCTGGGACATTATCGACCACACTCCTTACAGCCCGGACCTCGCACCAAGCGACTTTCACCTGTTTCCGCACTTGAAGGAGCACCTGGCAGGCCGTCGCTTCGCTTCAGAAAAGGAGGTGGAACGCTTCGTGACAACGTGATTGAACACGCAAGGACAGGATTTTTACCAGGAGGGAATCTTCAAACTCAACCCACGATGCGACTAGTGCCTTAACTGGTATGGAGACTATGTCGGAAAATAACCTAATGTATTATCTGTTGGCTGTATTGGTTGTATGAAATAATACATACACGTTTCACTGCAGACTTTGTAACCTTACTTTTTGATCAGCCCTCGTAATAATAGTTTTAATTGAAAACTAGGACGGTTTCGTTAGAGATAATTACAACATACAAAACAAAAAATGAGTATATTACAATTCCTCATGCGGTGTGGATCCCTCGTTAACTTTGGATCCTCGTCTCACATAGCCGCGATGCTGAAAGGGACACTGAATTCAAATCCAACCATTTTTTTTTTTTTTTTTTTTTTGCCTTTTAATTGTATTTTAATGAAAAACTTTGTATCTCATAACAGTTCTACTACATCGATTTTTATACGTTCAAAATATTCTTGCAGGACATATCGAAAAACTCAAACCACTTGTGGGCCTCGTTGGATTCATCTTGTTTAATGACTACAATTACATTTACAGTTTCCGCAGTTACTGAGGTTACGAACTTTAATTAATGAATAGCATTAACAATTCCATTAATATTATATCACGTCGTATTAATTATAGGAATTATCACAATCTGTCGTAAATAGTAAGGATTATTACGATCTGAAATAATAGTAAAAATCGTAAAAATTATAGGAAGCCATTTAACAATATTGTTCCTCTAGCTATATTATGTATAGTACCATCTATAGTTTTAAAAAATCAACTTTGATATGCCACCCTTTCATTATAAACTTCAGCAATAAAAAAACGGAATTTGTTAAATTTTAATACTAAGATTAGGGAGTAATTTTTATCTATTTGGGCTCAATTAAGATTTTTCATACTAAGAGACAATGTTGAAGAGGAGCAAGTTCTGATGAAAATGATATTTGTTTCAATGTCTTTGAATAATCCAGTTCTAAGATATACAAGTTTATGCTAACATCTGAAGTCATAAATTGGCACGCACTGCTTAAACAAACATTTTAAAAAGTCACGACTCACAATCGGACTGGATTTTTTTTTAAAATGAAAACCAGTTCTGTACTGCCCAGGTCCGTATCCAGGGCGTCTAGGGGCCGCCCCCCCCCTAAATTTTTACTGGCCCCCTCTAAAATTTTCACGGTAGGTTTGCAAATGAACTATAATATGGGATGAACTAATATTTTTGGATCGGGCCCCCCTAACTTCCACCGCCCCCCCTACATTTTCGGGCTGGCTACGGGCCTGGTACTGCCGATGTACAGATTCGTTCAAAAAATCGAAGCCACCTATATTGCTTTAGAAAGCTGTATTCTGCCAACCACAGCGTTGCCTTCGCTTTCGCGAGGTCGCGGGTTCGATTCCCGCTGCCGACCATCCTGACTGGGGTTTTCCAGGGTTTTCCTCAGTCCTACCAGGCACATGCCGGGATGGTATCTATTAAACAGGCCCTGGCCGATACCTTCCCAAAATCCTTTCCATTGTTGTTGTTAGATATCCCGTGTAAAATGGCCTCTGAGCTGTATCTGGTGATTGTTAAATAAAATAAATAAATAAAGTTCTGAATTGCCTAAATTAACTCTGTATTTGTTTTATTTAATTCCAATATTGTAGTTAAGAGTTAAAGGCTTTTCAAAGAGAAGTGGGTGCTCAAGATTTTTTCAACTAGATTGTGCATGGTAATAGTATATAAAAAATTTAAAAGTTTAAAATGGTCAAGCACCTCTCATTAGATATTACTTCATATAGATTGACCCTTAAAGATAATATCAAAAATTATGAGAGCAATAATGGCAACCTCAAAAAAAGAGAAAAAGCGAGAAATGTAAAGGTGATAATATTACCACCTCATTCCACAAATTCACTAAATTTGCTGAAAATAAGAATGACATATTATCCGTACGTCCAAATTAGAGAGGTAACCAAGAAAGTTCTGTCGAATTTTCACCCACCACCTTAGAACATCGATATGTCACCTAAGACGTACCTGGAAGATCAAAAATAGTCCCCATCAGCATCGATGACCTTCTGCCAACGTTCTGGAAGGCCATGGATTCAATCGCGGTACAACTTGGTGGGCAGTGTAGCGAAGAAGGTATCAAGTGCATTTTGCACCTCTACTACGGATTTGGACTGGCGTCATTGATGCTTTTACCAGCTGGTAGCAGTTTCCGATGCACGATACCGCGAGCAGTCCACCAAACACACACGAGGACCTTCTTATGGTGCAGTGCTCGTTTCGTCTGTTTTGGAACCGGATCATGAGATGCTAACCAATGATGACGGCGTCGTGGAGATTCGTACAGAACAAACTTCTCATCACATACAACAGCTATCCAGAAATGACTCCTTCCTCATACGAGACAGCAAAGAAACACAGGTGTCTGATCGCGTTGCCTTCTTGCCTGGAGTCGAATCATGTGGGTCCCATCTACCCAACTTGTAGTGCTTTCCAAGTTGATGGAGGTGCTGCCGAATGGTTTATCCACTCACACTGAATTATAGTCTCAGTTCTTGACATGTCTGGCCACTGCTCGCCTCAATTGTTGCCTGAAGATCTTCATTTTGTACATGTGTTGGTCTTCCGGCAGGTAGTGCGTCTTCGTGACTATCCTTTAACTTGTTAAACCACCGCTGCACTGTCAGCGTAGTCACGACACCCTTACTAAAAGCCTGCCATATCTTCTGCCCCGCTGCAGCGGCGTTTGACCCCAGTTTGAGCTCATACAGCATGCACACTCTGTGGAGGTCCCATGTTCACCCTGTCCTTACGCAAGTTCACGGTGTAACTGAGCTGCCACAACCAGGTAGTATGTTGGATATGCTCACACCAACAACTGACCTTCACCTTATCTCCATTCTCATTCAACTCACGGCGTGAGTGCCAATTGAACACAGATCTCCACAAAAAGCGACAGAACTTTCTTGGTTATATTTATATAATTACTAGAGTTACTAGAATTAGTAAAAATTACTGCAAAACTAACCCCGACACCAAAATTCTAATTTCAGATTTAAATTTACCGATGTATTTCTTATTGTGTGTTTATATTATTCATATATTCATTTTATAATTACTGCAGCTACTGGAATCACTGGAAAAATATCCCTGTTAGCAAAATTCTTAGTTCAGATTTGAACTTACAGCTGTACATTTTTTAGTATCAATTCATATTATCCATGCATTCAAATTACAGTATAGGCGCTGAAGACCCGGGTTCGATTCCCGGCGGGAGCTCAAGTGGTTCGGAGTCCACGTTAATCAGTAGGTTCACGTCTCATATAGCCTCGCTGCTGAACGGAACATTAAACTCAAAATCAACTCAAATTACAGTATAAATACTAGTATTTCTGGAAATACTAGAAAATTATCGCTGACAGCGAAATTGTTGTTTCAGATTTGAATTTTAGCTTTGATTCGAATACTGCAGTTTGGTTATTTCCCATATCCTATGTTCTCTAGCTATTAATTAACTAGCTACAACTCTATTCTAATTATGAAAACTCACTCGGACGCTGCCACTAGACCAGTGGTGACGGCAAGATATTTTGTGTGTGTGTGTGTGTAAAACAAGATTGTGTATGTAAAACACAAAAAAAGCAAGATAAGCTTTAGGAATTGAGATTTTAGGGTCACTTTCATCATTCAACACGTATATTCTTTTTGTTAACTATTGGAAGTATGATTTGTGATTTTAAGTTTAGCGTCCCGAGCAGCCAGGCCGTCTTAACATTGGACCTACATCTTAACGTGGAATCCGAACCACTTGAGCTTCCACTGGGAATCGAACCGGGTCTCCCGTAGCAAAGGTTCTTATGTCTACCGCTTATCCACAAGGGGACTCACAGGAGATATGATCTACCAGATTAAACTGAAATTGGGATATAGGACAAAGTATAAAAAATGTGGCAAATACGGGAACCCCGTTGGCAACGCTATCTCCTAGTGAAGATTACAAAGGAAGCTTCGGTTTGTGTTGATAGAATATAATTTCCTCCGCCAGGTATTTTGCTCTTCTGCTATCTATAAATAGGCATCCAATAATATCAGCTCAATCTGATTGAATGACAAAGTATAAAAATATAATCCAACGATATCAGAAGGGCGCCTGATACCAAGTGGTTTGATGGTTTGATGTCATTCCTGACTGCTGTGTATATATAGAACAAATCTCTGGATTATTCATTTAATAGTAGAACTTTGATAAGATTATTGGATTTATTTTTTCTTTTATTTGTTAATATCTTATATATAAAAGAGAACGCACAAATCCTTTGTTCCCTCATCACGCTAATATGGCTGAACCAATTTCTTTCATTTTTGGGGGGTTATTAGGATTTGGACCCTAGATGGTTTTTATCATATCACTTTAATTTTCAATTACCAGTGTCTTGAGATAATTGACCATTCAAGTGTCCATAACGTACAAATCCTTTGTTAGTTCATCATAGGTAAAAATAAACGTATTTATATGCAACCCGCATGACCGTGTCACTCGGTGGGTTAACATAAATGACAGGCGATATAATGTTAACATTTACTGCAATCTACTATGGTTTTTATCATATCACTTGAAAGCGAAAAAGTAAAAATTATCTAATTAACAAGGTTTATTGCGTTCCGGGGTGACCCCAGCGAAGCGGGGTGAACGCTGCTAGTAGCACATAAATATCATTTCTAGCTAATCTCGAATTGGATGTGAGACTCAGAGCACAAATATGTACAGAGTGTTTCCAAATGTACGATCTACCTATTGACTCGTATTACTACTTAACATTTGGGCGTCCCCACTAGTCTAGTGCTCCCGCCTTTGATATATGGTCCGAAGTTCGATTCCCAGTTAGATAACTTTTAAATTTGAACACATTACTGTGGTTCAAATTCCACATTAAATTGTAGGTCCATGTCTCATATAGGCTCACTACTGAATGTCGCTTGGATCTGGTAATGCTTCAACTTTTCAAATATTTATTGATTTATTTTCTCGATACCTTAAATTTGAATGTCACACTTTACGGCGCTAGTTCCTTTCTGATCACGTTTGACCTTATATAGACGATCCAGCAGTAAAGTTTCCCTGGTTCGATGTCCAGTGGGGACATTCAGTCGAAAAAGTGTAACACCTTTTTTAGGCCAGCTGCCCTGAGTGGTTTTCCTGGGTTTTCCTCATCCACAGCAGGCTAACGATGGGATGGTACCTAAAAAACAGATCGCAGGCCGCTTCTTTCCTTTCCCATTCCCCGGATAGTCTGCTCGCCGATGTATCTTATCCTTCATAATTTCAGGTAATGCCGAGAAATATATATGTATAAATAAATAGAACACTGGACAAGTGTTTCTATGATAATAAATCAAATTTTCAATGTGAACGATAAAGAATGGGAAGAGTATATAGATACCAATGAACATGAGCTTTGAAAGTAGTGGTAGCCAAAGCCGAGTTTTATAAATAAAAAGAAAGGAAAACTGTATGTGTAGATGCAGTGTAGTGGCCTCGGTATTCTTTATCTACGCTTGATTCATTTGCAGTCTCTTAATACTTTTAGTCTTATGTACTGTACAGTAATGATATATGATCTTGCTGGAATGTCTAAAATATTATATGATAGATCATTACAGATAACTTATACTGTAGTATATTTTAAACTAACGAGGGAACCTATCCAAGTGCAACTCTGACTTCGAGTCGAGACTATGGTCGTTGGATACCTTGTCCCAAAAGAACATAACACGAAAAGTGATACATCCTCGATCGCAACCGTTGCAGA
Organism: Thermobia domestica; assembly: GCF_964235325.1. NCBI lineage: Eukaryota > Metazoa > Arthropoda > Insecta > Zygentoma > Lepismatidae > Thermobia > Thermobia domestica. The sequence continues at coordinate 320,279,762 of NC_137458.1, forward strand.
GATATAAGCGTGAAAAGTTCGAAATTGAGCTCCACACTATACATTACAAAGTCAGCTTCCGGGTCAGATTTTTCGGAAACGGTCAGGTAAGGAACCTCAGCGAATACATATCAAATTAGTGTTGGGAGCCCACCACCTTTTGAATGAAAAAATGTTGCCCCCGGGGCACTCGCAGGGTCCCAGGCGGGGTCCAACTCAAAATTGGCAAATGGATCCGGGGGTCAAGTAGCATATTGTATGAAAGCTATTGTTAAATAAAAGAAGATAGAACAAATCTCAACTTAACGGATTTAGAAGAGTGGCCATATATTGTCTGATGTAGGTTGTATTGACATTTTGACCAGTTGCCCGTTTGCACAGGGTCATCATAGAGAGCCCAAAAGGTGGTGGGCTCCCAACACTAATTTGATATGTATTCGCTGCGTTTCCTTACCTGACCGTTTCCGAAAAATCTGACCTGGAAACTGACTTTATAATGTATAGTATGGAGCTCAATTTCTAACTTTTCACGCTTATATCTCTGCAACGGTTGCGATCGAGGATGTCACTTTTCGTGTTATGTTCCTTTGGGACAAGGTATCCAACGACCATAGTCTCGACTCGAAGTCAGAGTTGCACTTGGATAGATTCCCTCGTAAGTAGAAAAGTTATTAACGCGTTATTTTTAAATAAGGAAGTATGATTTATTTTTTTTTATTTTTTCATTTACTACTCCATTAAATTTATTCATAGTGAACGGTAAGAAACTGTAATACAAAAGTATTCTTTCAAACTTTCTGTACGATACGTAATAAAGAGGGGACCCGATCTGTGATGTCAAGTCAGTAACAGGTCGGTTTTCCTTCCGTGGCGTAAGCAGACTACATTTGCCATGCTTTAAATCTCTGTAACTATGAAATATTATTCTGAAACGTTTGGTATAATCGTAAATTATATGGAGATTAGTTCTACGCGATGAAATTATTACATTAAAGCAGCGTTTCCCAGCCTTTTTCAACTTGCGGCACACTACGGGTCTAACTTGAATTCTCGCGGCACACTCATAGGTATTATTATTATTATTATTATTGTTTATTATTATTATTATTATTATTATTATTATTATTATTATTATTATTATTATTATTATTATTATTATTTGTAAATAGAAAATACCGTCGTATTTGTTTTCTTTCATTACTGACCTCCTTCTCAGAAAGAAGAAAACTCGATCACTGGTTTTCCTCCATCGTAAATCATTATACTTACTTTTCATTCAAATTAAAAAATAGAGAACAATTCCAATGAAATATAGAACTCAGTCTTTCAAAAAAATACACTTTCTTTTTGGAAGAATGTATCCAACCTTTCACAAGGAAGATAACTAAATTACGAACGAACAAACAAATCTCTTGTACTTTTAAAACAGAATTGCGGTCATTTGTATGAGTGTTTGCTTTGTCGAAAGGATAGAATGAGATTTTAAAATTTCAAATTACGAAATAATCTGTAACAATAAAGAAACAATAATGGTCAAAACAATGATAATTAATACTTTTTTCAACATTAAAAATGAACAGATAAGTAACACAGTGTGAAACTTATAATTTATTAACATGGTTAATATAAGTCACAATTTTAAATATTAATAAAATTCTGTTTTCGAAATACAATCTATGTAGTAGTAATGTATGTACAATAATATATTACAATTACATTATTTTTTCATTGTAGAGGTTGACAGTAATGTGAAATTTAAATACACATATTTCCTGTCTTGCAATCAGGTTCCTATATAATTAATAATTTTGTTTTCATTTCCTCGCGGCACACTAGCGGCCCATTCGCGGCACACCAGTGTGCCGCGGCACACCGGTTGGGAAACGCTGCATTAAAGCTTTACGGGTTGGTTGGTAATTTCTGTATATGAGAAACTTTCAGACACCAGTTGGTGTAGGGCCACTGGGAAAGGGCTAGCCTGAAGACATGGAAATGTATCCGTGAGTTGTCCATCAAAATATCATATATTCGCAAAGCTGTTCTAAGAAACCACGCATATATCCTGCCACGTGATACATAAAAAAATATGCTTCAGGCGTATATAATATGTATTGCATGCTATACGTTCATTAAAGTTGGAAATGTACCATAATGTTTCACAAGTGTCGGCGATTAAAAACAGATAATGTGTTTCTTACTCATATAAATTAGAGTGCTCAGAATTTCTGTGGAAATTGTACGAAGCAAGACAAGTTTAGTTTAAGAAACATTTCGCTAACGAAACTGGTTTTTCAACTTTTAGCTCCAATTCTGGGCTGTTTTTAATTTTAAGAATAACATTAGGTTAGATTTTGTTCCAGAAATTAATTTTAGTAGCCACGAGATGTCTCTGCGCTTCTATTAATATGTGGACCTCAGATACCATTTGCTTGCAAATATATTTGTTGATTTTTTTTTATAGATGTTTAGGAGAAAGACATATAACTCCATACTGTATGTTATGCATTAAGGCAGAGTGCTGTTTTATGTATTAATTTTTGTATTTCTTAACTACAGTCGTAATGATTTCATGTACTCCAATGAAATATATAAATATATTAAATGGCTACCACAATGGACACACGTCTTTCGCTCCACGATACTTTCAAATATCTTGGTGTCACATTTGATAAACATTTAACATGGAACGCCCATCTTAGTCTCTTGGACGCCAACATCCGCCATCGCTTCAATCTCCTACGACATCTAAAGGGCACAACGTGGGGACTTAACGCCAAACTGTTACTATACACATATAAAGTATTTGTCCGCCCTGCGCTCACTCATGGTCATCTCGCCTGGCTATCAGCGACATCCAAATTTTATGACCGCATCAAACTCCTTGAACGGCGAGCATTACGAATTGCGTATTGTCTCCCTCAACAGACGTCAACAAGGGAGGTATACCGCCGAACCACCATGCCCACTATCCTCCCACATCTTCGCCGCTTACGCACCCGCTATATCTTTACTCGTATTGCCCATGCACATCCTATTATTGACGAACTGCTGCAACAAACGCCTGCGGTACCCAAATATGCCTATCCACCAATAGACCATCTGTTAGCCATATATGTACAGGACCATTCACCTGCGCAATACAACCCGCATCGTCGTATCTACACCCAAAATGTACATATCCATCGTCCGTGATCACCACCTGTCCTCCTACATCGCTTAATATCTCACTCCTTACTGATCAATAGCTGACTTTCGACTTCAACTCACATTTAGATGACCCTTTCTATTTCACACCATTTCATAACAGCCTGCAACTTTCTAACTTTCTCATCATCAACAGTCGTTATATATCTCTGGCCATAGAGAAGGCATAACCTTCTGCGGCCCGGCCATCCCCGGGTGGGAATGAAAGACGTGTGAAAAAAAAGGCTACCACAAGAACCAATCATTTAAAGTGCCACTCACCACCTATCAATACAATGGATCAATTCGTAAATCATATGCGTTTACTTCACATGATTTCACAGCGCAGATAGCAGGCAAGGGATCCAGAAGGGAACCCGGTACTCCCAATCTCTAAAAACCGTCAGATACAAAGAGAAGAGAAGAGAGATTACATATTTGATAAGTTGGTACATTTTATATTTAGTCGCTTTGGGTTACCAGATCTTTTTTTTTTTTTTTTTTTTTTTAAGTTTTATTCCGACACGTTATACGGTTTCTTAGAAGCGATATTCTGGACTAAGATGTTTTTACACTAAGTTTGGGCAAAAAGAAAATACCTGTAATTACAGGAATTAATTTCTCAGACACAATTAAGAGCACAGTGAAACGACGTAACCGGATATTCTATCTAACCGCCACTCCAATATTATGATTAGGAAGAATTTGGTTTTAGATATTAGCTTTCGTCTGTCAACAGTCTTGATCATATCGCAATTTTTGTCGATGATGATATGGGAATGTCAGAAACAAAAACGAATGTGAACTACCGAAATCAAAGGAACTTCAAACAGTTTTGAATTTCGAAATGTCCTCCAAAGAGTTTTGGAGTGTATTATAAAAAGGATGTTAGACTATTAAGAGATGCAAACTGTTTCTTAAAATGCAGTTAAAAGGCTTAGACTTTTTTGGTTGAATTTGAGTTTTGTGCCCCTTTAAGCACTGAGGCTATACGATACGAAAATTTACAGCTTCATGTGGGAACCACACGACATGAACTCATAATACAGCTTTTGTATTATTTTAAATAAATTATTTTAAATTATTTTAAATAAAACTATTCCAGTTTCTAATTAAAATTATTATAGCTCACTACGTGAAACCCACCAGCTTCGCCCAGCTCTGACTCGGTTAGATAGCATTTATCATTTTTAGTAGCCACCTAACACGGGTTGGTTTGTGTTTTATACATTCTAATTTTTATGCTACACATCCGGAAGCCGTATTTATATGCAAATCATAAAAGAATTGTAATTTTTCGACAATTACTTCTCGTGATCCCTTTGAATTTTATGTATGCCAAGTGTGATATTTTCATGTCGCCCAGTTGAAACGTTTTAGGGTACAATAAGAAGGAAATTAGTGAAAGAATTATAATATTTCAACAATTCTTTCTAGCGGTGCACCGAAAGTAAACCTGTACGATACGGTACGTACCTGTAACTGTACGGTAATTAGTTTATACATAATTAATAGTAGTTTAGTATATTTATAATTTGTCTAGTCTTTGCATTTTTCTAAGGAATTCTTCAATGTTGGCGCTCAGGAATCAACGAGCAAGATACTATTAGTTTAGCCTAATGATAACGCTTGAAATATCGATCAACAACTTTATTCCTCATAGCAAGTTATCTTTATTATCTTCTACATCTAATTTCTGTATCATCATCCTGAAAAAGCATCCTTTGCTCTAATTTTCAATATTTATACAAACTACACTTTTCACTATTCTACTATTTCCATGTAGTTTTTATTCTTCTTTCTTGTACATCCTTAATTGAGGTTTTATATCTTCAGGTGCAGACTTAGATTCCAGTTACCCATATTACTAATAACTGTTATTGATAATTCTTTAAACTTCAATGTAAAAATTGATGAAAATGGTTAACAATGTTGAAAGATGGAGATTAAATCTTCCGTAACCTTCCATTGTTTGAAACATCACCACCAACAACATAGGCTATCTATAACAATTTCATATTTACGTATGCATGCATGTGAACGCAACTTAAACAAACGCATTTTGCCTTAAAGTTTTAAAAATTCACTGTAACCGTGGGACGAAAAATTAAAGATGTTATTTTAATCGTTCTCTAAATACCCGCACAATTTTTGAGAAATGAAATGTCTTTTTTAAAAAAGATTCTTTAGTTCTTGGTTCGCAATGACGGATAGAAATCCTATAGCGGAAACTAAACTACTGACATGTGCAGTAAGGCATGCGCTGTTGTTATAGAATCGACCTCCCAAACTATTGTTGTAACATCAGAATTAAGATGCATCTTTGAATATTAAATACGATTTCAGTAACTGGAACAACTTACCAATGAAGTTTTTCATTATGCTTTTATTTATAGCATTTTACTGTAAAACCTGTCTGTGGATTGTTGTGTGAAATGCATCTACATGTTGTTAATATTCCTTTATACCAAGGATCTTATAAAATAGAGGATCTGCCTTTACAACAAAATCTTGAAGCCATACGTCACAGTTTCGCCACCCTTACTCTGGCCACTCTGCCCAATAGGATCGCAATGTTTTGAGCCAACAATCATGACGGAAACGAAAGTAGCCAATCACACGATGGCAGAAACGAAAATAGCCAATCAGACGTGTCGATGCTCGGTTGTTTTTTGGCTTCATCGATTTAATAGGATGAACATACATATGAGCAGATCCTCTGTTTATAACATCCTTGACTTACCTGTTAATTGCAGTGCATCAGTATGTACTGTACAGTAAACTGTGTTGAATTTATATTAGTTCTCTCTCTCTCTCTCTCTTTTTTTTTTTTTTGCATAGATAACGATTTTTTTTTTTTTTTGATCAAACATCTTGTCCCTTCCGTTTAACCCTTTTCATTCTAAGCAGGATGGGTCGTTCGAAACTATCTAGGGTAGGAAATAAATCCAACTCCCCAACAAATTATTCCTGTTGGAACAATCAGTGAATTAAAAACTTATCGCTATGATAGGGTGACATCGGTGTCTATAGAGATTGGATTTACCTTGCCTTCAAACGTGGTTTTATTAAATGTCGTGATATCTACACGTCACTAACATGAGAGAACCTTCTAAATATCGCATGTTCCCCATATTACTGCTGAAAGTTATAATGAGTCAGCACTCTTGTTTGTATCCGAGTCAAGTACCCTCAGCTGGAAACGAACTCGGAAACACGCATACGTTCGCCGCTTGTTGAAATAAGGCAGTGGCTGAATTACAGGAATCCTTCTTGAATACGGTCATTTCTTAGTAATATACTTATGGCGGATGGGTAATGATGAGCCCTGTGCTTCTGTCTTTCATTCATCAAAAACGTAACATCCAACGCGGTATGCCCTTTACGATGATCAACGAGCGGGGGGAAGGGGAGTTGGAAGAATCCGGAGAAAAACCACAATCACGATTGTCCACAAACTTATATAATCTGGGATCGAACTAGAGACTCTCCATGCAAAAAGAGAGCGCTCTGTCATTTAAAAAAAAAAACTTTCGTGTTGTTATTTTTGTCACTTTTGATTACTACTAGTTCTGCCTACGAAATGAGACGAGAAATAAGGTCGTCTCATTTTGTAAATTAATGTAGAAATTTATACTATGATTTTTTTTCTTACCCGGAAGTCAGTACATATTTCAGCTCGTTCCCTTAACTACTGCGCAATGAAACGTTACATATTTTAAATATTGTGCTATAAGATAAACATATGTTTCAGCTACAATACAAGACACTGATTCATTTGGTTGTGTCTTCTGATATCGAAAAGAATAACAAATAAAAGAAAATATTTGATTCGTTTTACAATGAGCACACAAGATGGCACTTAATATTAGATATTACAAGAAGTGCTCAAATTTATGAAATATTTATTTGAATGTGTAAAGTACTTTGAAGCAACGATCTTATTACAAACTAGATATATTGTTTGACCGTTTTTTGTGTTATGTTTCACATTTTATTTAAATATTAATTTACATTTAAGGAAATAGATTTTGAGAAGAAACTTGCTCAGAATGCCATAATGCTTTGTTGCCAAATTTGTACGTTTAATTCCTGGATTCTTGCGTTGTAGTTCTAGAAGCGGAACTTAGCTGTGAATTGCGGTAAGGGTCAAAAACTAATTTCTTCAGTAAGTATTCAAGCAGAATTTCATGATTACTTCCTTTATTATCTGGCACCAGTAAACACATGACAATACCTGGCAATGCCGCATTATTCAAGCAGTTTTTATCATAGCACCGAGAACACCTAGTGATCCACCTTGCATCACGAGAGATCAGTGAAGTGTGAGATCTAACAGCATTTAAACCAATTTTATTATTAAACTATATTGTGTAATGACTTCCCTGTCTTAAAATATTGATAAATGTTTTCATAGTGTTTCTGAAATCCCTTTATTAATTTATATTTCTTATACTATAAATCATACAACACTAAGACAGTGTTTGAGGTCTAAAACTTGGATGAACTAGTGTTGGGCCATGAGACTCATAAAACTTGTCGCGTCTCGAACTTAAAGAACATTTCTCGTGAACGACGAGACAAGGACAGAAACATATATAAACCGAAAACAGTCAAAGATCCTTTGCCCTGCAGAGGGATTCGAACTCCGATCGTCGCCCTAACGCGTGGCTCAGTGGTAGAGCGTTCACCTCTGCTGCATGGGGTCCCTGGTTCGATCCCTAGCTGGTGGGTGTAGCCTAGCGGTCTGGGGCCTTAGGCTGATGATCGTGAGGTAAAGCTCTTTGGGGTTTCGAGTCCCTCTGAATAGCAAGGGTGAAATTTTAACTGTCCTCGATGTTTCTGTGTTCGTGTCCCTGTCGTGTCTAGTAGTCCTGAAATGTAGTTGAAGTAGAAAATAACTCAAGAAGTTAAAAGAAAATGGTAGAACGTTCACCTCTGGTTGCATGGGGTCCCTGGTTCGATCCCAGCTCGCGCAAAGTGAACTTTGTGGTGGACAACACCGTGTGCGTAACTTTTCTCGGGGCTCTCCCGTTTCCTCCCACTTTCTTCATTCCACCATTTCCTTCATTTCTCATCATCGCTGTCTCCTTTAGACTACCCGGCATAACCGTGGATGGAAGATTTCATTTCATTCATTTTTTCACCCTAATGCCTCAGAACGACCACAACACCGTCACTATTTGACCCACCGTACCCGCGAAACGAACTCATGATCCCTATTAACTGAAGAGTGAAGGCGTATTTAAGAGTAGCCGCTGTGCTTGTCTAGCCTAAGTTATTTTGGTTGTTCTGCTGTCTGGACGGAGTTTAATGAGCGCACAGTTGCCGCCATTAATAATTAAGCGTTTCGATCCCTGTGTGTTGTGTTAGATGTCGCCGCCGTGTGGGCTTGTCATCATGAAACCTTATTATGAGCTCAGTGAGGCCATCAGAGCAATTAGGACAACCATACGATCTTCTATCGACTACAAAAACACTTTCTTGCCCAATTGAATATTCATTGATAGTAAACCTGATGGACGGGTGCTTTCTTTCTTTCCTTTTTTACTGTTTTTTTTAATTTAAAACTTTTTTTAAGTATTTGAAAACCTTTCAGAATTGCAAATATTTCTTCCTTTGAGCAACAAATTTTCACTTTTTTACCGAACGCTATATGTAAAGAGAATTTTTTGGCCCTTTTCTTTCTTGGATTGATAAATGTTAAAGTTAATTACGTCTATAAATTTTGCTTCGATCTAAATATTAATGAGTTTCATTTTAGTTTTACAAGTGCCTCCACTTCCAATGGCTGTTCGCACCTTCCTGAGAAGTATTGCAAAGAATCGTCCATATTTTTACACCTCAAAAATAACATTTTTATTAAAACTTTTGTATAATATGCATACTTATAAAGCAGGAGTGGCCAACGCGTTAACCGCCTAGAGGTGGGATGACCAACGCATCAACCGTATACATAAAGGGTGATCAACGCGACAACCGCATATAATAACGGTAGCCAACGCGTCAACCGTATATAGCAGAGGAGGTCAACACATCAACTGCATACAGCATGGGTGGACAACGTGTCAACCCCGATCTATTAGTTGACCTGCAGGGCCATGAGAAATACCCCTCAGAGGTCTGTATCATAATATATTCTGTATCGATCACTGTTATCGTTTTAAGACTCCCTCTAGCGGGCTAATGATTAAGTAAGACGATTGCTAATTATTTTCTAAAGGAAAAGTAGCACTCAAATCTAAAACGGTTCCCTCCGTGTTATACAGAATGTTAAAAAATCACTTTGTGGTTTTTCAATTGTTGTCTTATCTGAGTATTCTATCAGAAAGAATGTTCTAGTGTACCTCAGTGAGGGATATAGCCTATGCATATTCAGTTTTATTTATTTATTTATTTATTTGCTTTCCACTTCCCGCTGCTTTTGCCATTGCATAAGGTCTCATTAATGGTAGACTCGACTGCCTCTTGTAGACTTGTTCTCTCTCTCTCTCTCTACTCTTATTTTCGTAGGTTTTTTTCTTTTATTAAGCCTCAGATCAGGGGAAGGCGGAAATTACTATTATGAACTGATTAAATACTTTCAAACGACAGAATCTCTAAGATCAGGGACTGCACGGGGAAGTGATCTAACTATACGGACCCCAGGAAACATTGAAAAGGTGCACAAACGTTGGAAGCCAACCCTCGTAGTACGCCGGTGCGTCACGCTTTCGCTCTTGCAGATTCTTATACTTGGACCTCCATTTCTATCCTATAAATTAATGATTGTTCAGGAACTGCATCAAAACGACTTTATCAGACGACATAGGTTCGCAGAAAGAATCTTAGGATTGCTGATAAACAACATCGTTTTGATCGTGAGTGAAGAAACTACTTCCGTTTATTAGAGGTGATAAACAGAATTTCCGGTGCTGGGCATTAGAAAATCTACAAGAACTTCATCAAAAACCTCTGCACTGCATTAAATTAACTGTTTGATGTGGCTTATCTCGAACCTGCATTATTGAGCCTTATATATATATATATTTCTTTCTTGAAAAGGGACGAAGTGTCTAGTAAAACATATCGCAACCTTGCCATTTTGCGTGATTATTTTCTGCCAGAATTAAGAAGACCTCGCATTAATCTCAACAGAGCGTAGTTTCAACAGAGTAAGATAGGGCCACTTGCCGTACATTAAGAGTAACTATCACTTTTGGAGATATTTTCTTGGACGCCTAATTTCTACAACCTGGGGATGTCGAGCGGTCTCCTCGATCACCAGACTTATCATCTTGTTACTATTTTTATGAGGCTACTTTAGTAACCAAAGTTTAAATAAACAAACCACACACAATTGAAGCCGTTCGAATACCATAACGCTACAAATTGAAAGAGTTCCGCGTGCCATGTTTAGAAGATATGTGGACAGTTTCACCAGTCTTCTACAAGAATGCCTCGACAGAAATGGACGTCGCCTAACTGATGTAATTTTGAGCAGCTAAATATATTTTCTCTTATGTTTCAATGGGTAATCTAAAATGGCAATGACGAAGGGGCATGGTAGCTCAGTGGTAGGGCGCTTACCTCTGGTGTGTGAGGTCTCTGATTCAATATTCTCAGGCAAGTAAGTTTGTGGTGGACAACATCGTGTCCGTGGGTTTTCTCGAGTTAGTGCCGTTTCCTCCCACATCATAATTCTACCAATTCTTTCATCATCATTGACGTGCCTTAATCATCCGTCCCCCTTTAGCCTAAAATGCATAGTCATGGAAAAGAAAAGATTCCACATTCAATTCTATTTTCAAATGGAAGTGTAACATTAATGAGTAATAAATTTTTGAATTCGTTCAAAAATAAATGTGTAAGACTGTTTTCAAAATCATTATACATCCTTACCGGATCCTGTCTTTAGCAGACATATAGGTTTGTTTGATTTGGAAATGTGATTCTTTTCCAGGGCTGTGCAGTGGAAAATCAGCGCCCGGGGCGAGAGTATACGACGGCGCCCCCATACATATATCCCAAGCAATTTTTCCTATCTTTTCCCTTTTTTCTCCCGAATTTTTAGCCCCTTACTTCGCCCCGCTCGCCCCCACACACGGCACGGCCCTGTTCTTTTCATCATCTGATTTCTTAAAAATTATTAAATTTGAGTATTTCCATCTTTTATGGATTTCACTTTATCTAAAACACAAATTGAACAAATATGGCACTCATTTGTCTTCATTCTTTTTGTAGATTTCTTGTTTTACACAATGTAGACCTGATGTGCCTGTTTGTTTCTTTTACCTTCTTATATGATTTATTATCTTACTTGCTATCTCTTTATTATTCACAGTACTATCCACCAGGCCGGTAGCCAGCCCAAAAATGTAGGGAGGGGGCGGCTGAAGTTAGGGGGGACCCGATCCTACCATATTATAGTTCATCACCATGTTATAGTTTGTAAAAAAAGAGACTATTATAGGGGAATCAAATTTATGATGGGATAAATTTGATTTCAATTCCTGAGAATGGATGCGTAAATTATCATACCGAGATGCACGTAGCTCATGGAGAGCTGAAGTTAATGCCACGGGGCTCGAACTCCAGGTCTCCAAGTTTAAAATTGATTATTGTTCGCCGAAAGATAAAAGAGAGAGTAAAAGTGTTACTATTAACTAATATTTACTCTACTTTTTCCCCAAAACGGTGTAACCAGGGCGCTAGGAAAAAGTAGGCGCGTAGTTATTACGAAAGTTTAGGTATAGAAATCGCCGGTTAATTTCGCAGAATATCCACATGCTGCAAAGCTGAAAGAAACATAACATACTAGTTTCGTACTCAAGAGACGGGCTGTGCTGACTATCCCACATGCAGCAAGTGAATAATAATAATAATAATAATAATAATAATTTAGATTGTTAAGCCTGAAAACGGTCAGCTCAGCTTGTCTCTCAGTATGTTGGTGCAACAATTACAAAAATGATCTATCAAAGTTTGGAGAGGGTAGAAAGTTAAAAGGGCAATGCATCAAATGACAACAGTTACATGAAATTTAGGTAACAGTGATAAAATTTATTTTTAAGAGTATAAAAATGAATTAAAAGAATCATAATTAGTTAACAAAATAACAATGACATGGATTTCTAAAAAAAAATAATAATAGATTAAAAAAAAGAATTAAACAAATGTTCTCAATTCCTTCAAATAAGGATATTTCAGTAACCAGATTCTTCTATACTGATGCTAAATTGGGTACTATTCACGAAATCTGAAGGATTTCGGTCTCCTGTTTATCGTTTTACTATTTTTGTTATTCTCTTCATAACATACTACAAAATCGGAGCACTTCTAGAACAAAATTATTTTGACACTTTAGAACAGTTACATAGAAAAATTGAAATAAATTCTCTGTTTTTATGATTTGTTAACTTAAGACAATAGCAAAATAATCGTTTTAGCGAATATAAAAGTACTCATGAAACACATATTATATTTATCAAGGAGAACCATGAAAAGAAATTGATGAAAGTAGAAAGAGGTGAATTAACGAGAGATAATTATGTAATTTTGAATTTAGAAAAATAAATAGGTTTTGACTTGCTAGCAAGATTAGAACAATCAGAAAAAAAATATAGAAAGGAAGATAGGACAGACGTGCACTTCTGAAACCTTATTGTTTATGCATTGGTTTACATAATAATCATATAAGCAAATTTATACACATATTCAGCATTAAAAAAAAAATAAATCACCTCAAGACAAGACATTTAATGATATCAATTATTTCTATAACAATAATAATACAGTGAAACCTGTCTATGTTGGCCACCATCGGTTCCACCGAAAAGTGGCCAACTTAGACAGGTGGCCAATTTACAGAAAATAAGTGTGATTTGTGTATTTTTAGAATAGGATTTCTAGTATTACTTGATTGTAAAATTTTAATAAGCAGTGGCACGACAGCTACTTATAAATAATGTATATAGAGTAATCAAAAATATACAGTACTAGAAAATATTACTTTATAGTATGCAAGAGCGCCGTTTCTCTGTAAATTTGGGGAGGCCCATTTAGATGCAGAAGGTATATATATGAAGATTTTAAGACAAATTGCACTCAAATTATACCAAATATTGTATACTCATAAATAAAATAAGGGCCACATGAGCTTTGGGGAGCCCGGGCCCCCTCGGTCCCCCCAGGATCGGCGCTCTTGATAGTATGTTTAATATATATGCATACCTTTCTCTTCCTGAAAACTAGTCTGGTACATTGGATTATTCGGATTGAAAACACAATAATACAAACAACCATGAAATAAAAGTGTATGTACGCAGTTTATTGAAATTGATATTATAGCACACTGAGTTATTCAGATTGAAAACAAGAAAAGCTAAGTTATAAATTGAGAAATTCATATGCAATTTATATGACTTCTTTTTAGTTGTTACTGAATGGTGGTTCATTCTAGACATATTTGCTTTATTCTTTTTGGCAGATATGCACATTCTAATATTGTAGTTAACTACCTCTTGTTAATGAACTAGAATGTTTCCCTCGGAGCAAAAAATGTTTTGAGAAAATCTTGAGGGAATTCATATCTCGAAACCTCCGCTATCTTATGACATGCAGTCAGGTGCCAATAAATGACAGTTGAGCTTTAACCTTGAGAATTTTCCGGAATTACTAAAGCTTCCCACTAATGAAAGGAGCCGATATAGCTAATGGTTTTACCAAAACAGACAGGGTAAACAAATATGTACAACCATTTCCTGAATTCCTGTACGTGCTTTTTCTTATTCACATCTTCCTTCACCACCCTTTTATGAGGGTAGTGTTCTGGTCATTGACCTCCAAGAACAAATCGTGCGAATCTATTCTTCTTTGTGTCCAGTCATAAATACAGAACATCTGCCTCTTCGAAAGAGTTAGGAAAAATAACAAAACTGTGTTTTTTCGTGGCCAAGATACGCAGGTAAATTTATCATTACCATCATAGGGTAAACATTGCTTCAGTGTGGCCAACTTCCAAGATAGACAGGTGGCCAACTTATAGAGTAGTAAATAACGAATGTCTTATGGGAAAATGCAGGTTCAAGACGAACTAGGCCAAGTTAAGCAGGTGGCCAACTTAGAGAGGTGGCCAAGTTGACAGGTTTCACTGTATATGGTATTTTCATACACATTTACATATACACAGAATATATATATATATTTTTAAACAAATATTCATGGTGGTAATTAAGGAGGTTAAACGAGTATTTGGCCAAGTACTCCAGGGAATGTCGACATTTGAATTTATAGATACGTTTCTTGTAAATATTTCTTAATAACGATAATTAGGCTGGGGAATATCTGTATTTCTAAATATTTCCTTTGCGGGGATACGCCTAAGCCTAATATTCCTCATCTAAACTAATCGAATTTGAGTCACGTTAATTCATAGTTTGATGCCGCAATATATATATATTTCATTTCCTTTATTTACTCTCTATCACTCGGTCTAGATGAACTACATACAGTTGCACATAACTTCTAACTACATGTTCTTTTCATTAAACACTACTCGTATTCATAGTTTATATGACCTAGCTATATATTGTTGACACATTTCTCATATTTTAGGAACAGTAAGCTTACAACCACATACTTAAAAAAAAGAACTTTTCTCCTTGCAAATAATGCCTATTCAATGATTTAAAATTGATATCTCTACAACACTGCATTACCAGTATTAAACGAATACCAGTATAATTGATAAATTTATGTTACAACAACAACAACAACAAAAAAAAAAAAAGGTTGTAAATGCTGAACTGAGATCTGAAACCCTTGTTTGTTAACTTTTTTTTACACTAAGATATAATTCCATTTCTAAATATATTACATAACGTTAATTAATCATAGCAGAAATTCCAATTATATTTTGCATGGTCATGATAATAAAATAAAAATAATGTAGAAAACTCATCCTGGCTATGGTATGTAAATTTTAAAAAAAATAAAGTTTATAAATCGTTCCTTCCGTCCAACGACAGAAAATTGGAATATTGATGATTATTCCGACCTGATGCTACACAGAGTTTATAGATGAGAGGATGGGATCGGCCAAAGTACTCCGGCTTTGAATCGTAACAAGGGAGAAAAATGTTTAAAACTTCTCCTACCTTTTCGCCGTTGCCTTGCATCTTTGGATCGTCCACTATAGATGTAATTACCTCAGTGATGCGAAGCCACCACACTACACTGCACGCGATGTAGTTCCTGCTATACACTACACCGTGGATCATGGAAGTCCTTCCTTCATAACCCGACGGCTGCATTTCTGGCAGATGAGTCTTTTCTGATCCTCAAGCTACCTCCTCTCGAGACGAGGATTCTTGGAAGGTTTTCCCCACTACTGGTATCTCCTACTGGTCATCTAATCTTTCTCTCTTTTATAAATATTGAATTTTTACGCACGCCTTCACTGAGATTCTCCATCAGGCACTAATCTAAGAATTTTTGTCACCACTATGGAGCGGGAATGTAACTTTGCCGCTTACTACGTCGTTTAACCATATTAAAAAAATGTTTAAAAAAATTTCGAACGATATATATATATATATATATATATATATATATATATATATATATATATATATATATATATATATATATATATATAGTTTTATGTACGTAAGTAAATCTAGATTTTATACATATAAATGGTTCTGGAGCGAGTAACTGTCATTTATTTTGTCACGCGGGTTATCCTAGCAAAGCACCACTATTATGCACTTAGCCACACATTCTGATTTTTCTCTTTATACACACAAAAAAATATGTGAACGGAATGTAGGAATCTTGAGTTATGTGGGTCTTTGCACCACTAAGATCTTGCACCAACTAACTTCCCTGAGTGCTTTTAAACAACTCCCAACAAAAATCTTTTTCTTTTCTCTTCTTTGAAAATTTAAAAATTAGAAACTCCCTGTGTTAGTGGCTGGTTTATTTTAAAAGAAAATCCGTTGTGAAGGATGGCGTAGTAGAGTAGATGACCATTGTCCAGTTTTCTGCTTTCTTTAAAAAAAATACGGTTTTCAACTTGGGTGGTGTGCTTCCTTCAGCCAGAGTAGGGGGAACCTTTCTGACCCTTCTTCGGTGAAAGTGGGTGGTCGATGCAAGGCAATGGTTCTCGGAGGTTAGGAGAAGGGATGTTTACTTTAAAAAGAGAAACTTTGACTGCCAAAAATAAGTATTCTAATATAAAATAATTTTGAACGTTATATATTGAAAATAAATAAGAATAATTGTTCATGGGAGCGAATGTTACAAGTTTATTTGCAATAATACCGTGAAAATTTCAGGGAGGGCCAGCAAAAATTTAGGGGGGCCCGGCCCCCTAGACCCCTTGGATACGGGCCTGCTATCCCCCGTGTATTAAAAAAAAAAACCGTGCGGAAAATCTGAATCCAACGTTGCTTGTAGGGGCTTCAAAGAGAGAATATGGGCTTCACCCTTACCATTCTTTCATAATAAACTCATAGTGAACTTAGTCGTGGAGAAGTTGAAACTAGTTCTGCGCTCTGTAGAATACAAGCAAGAATTTGTAACACACAGTAATCTTTACACACACACCCAGGGGCGTAAATAAGGGCCCCGCAGACTCTGCATTGCGGGGGAGCCTCAAGCCACCATGGGGCCCCAAATCGTGAAATAGGACGTAGAGAAGGGGCCCTACTCCACGTAGTCTGCGGGGTGGCCCCCGAGCCCTTAGTTACGCCGCTGCCCCCCCCTCTCTGGATTCATTGTTGCTTTTAGAAAGGGCGTATCCTGTTGCAATGATGTGAACAGACTTTGAGAGAGATGGCTGAAGTTCAATTCAAATGTAGAAGGGACTATGTAGATTATATATCAGAAAACCAAATTGTCCTAAAATGGGTGGAATATAGTCAAAAACTCACAAAACATTAACATTAATGTCAATGGAAAGATCAATTAAATATAATTCCTCCACGTATCTCAAAAACCAAAAGAAGGAAATGGCTTGAATTCAGCTCAAATGTAGAAGAGTCTATGTAGATTCTATATTACAAAACCAAATTATTCTAAAATATATGAAATATAATCAAAAAACGCACAAAATATTATCAATAATGTCAATGGAAAATAATTCCTCCACTTATCTCAAAAACCAATAGAAGAAGATGGGAGAAATTCAACTCAAAACAGACTATGCAGATTCTATATTCAAAAATGAAATTGTCCCTAAATGGATGGAATATAATCAAAAACGCACGAAATATTGACATTAATGTCAATGGAAAATTAATTAACAAAAATAAATTCGTCCACATATCTAAAAAACTATAATACGGAGATGACTAATTGAAACAAATGAAATGAAATCTTCAAGTTTTACGGGTTAAGACAGCTAGGCTAAAAGGGGCAGTGATGATGAGAAATGAAGGAAATGGTGGAGTGAAGAAAGTGGAAGGAAACGGGAGAACCCCGAGAAAACCCACGCTCACGGTGTTTGTCCACCACAAAGTTCACTTGACACGAGCTGGGATCTGGCTAATTAAAAGCTTATTGCAGACATAATGAAGAACTTAAAAAACGATGTATACATAGAACTTAAGGTAAATATGGATGAAACATTGTCAAAAATTAAATTGTTTGAGTAAAATAAATAACAATGATAAAATATATACATTTTCTGCGAATTACCCAGGGCGCCCCACGCGGAGGTTACGTGCTTGATATATCTAACATCTGGATTTGGTATCTCCAGACTCGATTTAGGAAGCGACTTAACTTTTGATCTGATCACGTAACACAATCTGGTCCTTATGGTAAGTCGGATATACCCTTTACTTGCCTTCACTTGAGGTACACTCATGTCCAAAACAATTGTCGCATATCTATAACTGTCTACTTGTAAAAATATAATTTGATAATGATTTCCCAGGGTACTTTTAATATTGACACTATGTGTATAATCAAGAAATGTGTATTTGTCATAAAATTTATAGGAAAAGAATTATAAATATGAAAATTTAGAATGAGTAAAACAAAATGTTGCTAAACGGACAAGAAAGTGTTATTTTAGTTTTATTATTCTTATTTAATGCTCTTTCGACATGAAATTTGCCACATACATGTCTTTGCCGATTATGCATATACTAACATTGTAAGAAATACCGGGCGAATTCGTTATCAAATTTTATTCCTACAACAACATATTTATAGACATGCGACAATAATTTTGGACATGAGTGTACGTATGTTCCAATCAGTATAATACTGAAAAATGCAAAACTAAAATGTAAAAGTAAGTGTTTTTGTATAGAGCCAAAAATAAACTACATAGCAACGACTCCGTATTGTGTTTTGTGTATTCAAGTGTGGTAAAGCAATATATATATATGTTACCACGCATGAAGATACAGAAGAATAAATATGTACATTTCTAATAAGCAAGTGTGTGTATAAACATACTAACTGAGGCATGTTACTATGTATATATTCGTGTGTATGTGTTTTGTGTGTTTCTGTGCTCGCCTCATGTGTCGTGTATATGAATTTTGTTATTTATGCGTAGAATGTGTGTTTGTATCAAGAGCACAGACGAATGACAGAATAGAAGCCGCGGGAAGAAGGGGGAGGGTGATAGAACGTGATATTTATAGCACAAGGACGTATTTTTTTCTCTCTTTGGAGAAATGAATACTGAAGAAAAGATACGAGCCAATGAATGTAAAAGATAAAAATATATTTTATTTGTATGCTGCCATCTCTTCTTCAGCTTTTAAATGCACTTAACTCCACAGAGACTTAGCTAAGATTATTATACAGAAGAAGCATTTCGTGTATTTATTCTCTTTTTAAGGCCTCTTGCTTTACGACATACTATAAACTAGAGTGGCTGGGATTAAAATACATACAAGAACTTTGATCCATAGTGTACTCTGTTGCAGTGTTGCCAAACCGATTGTCTTGTAGAGTCAGATTGAGCCTTTCGATATTTATCAACCATTTGCAAACATTTTTGAAACCTCAACACTTGCTGCCTTCTCCTTGCAGTGAATTTAATAAAATATGGTGTAAGCTACAACGATAGGCCCTATATCTTTCATTAAGGAATAGCTTATCCTATAGAGTTATTGTAAGGTCACTGAACATGTGGACCTGAGGATTTTTCCAAACGAATGAGGAATGTCATACTGTATGGCTGTTAATGGAGTATTTATTTTCTTATGAAATCACAAAATCGCCTGAGTCGCTTTTAAGAGCATTATCCGAAAAAAAAAAAAGATGGCGGTTCAGTGGTAGAGCGCTCACCTCTGGAGAGTGGGGTTTCCTGGTTCGATCCACGGCCAAGTAAGTTTGTGGTGGACAACATCTTGTCCGTGGGTTTTCTCGGGGTACTCCCGTTTCCTCCCACTTTCTCATTCTACCAATTATTCTGTCATCATTCACTTACTTTAATCATTTCTTCTCCCTTAGCCTAAAGGACATAATTTCGAAACGTTAAGCTAAAAGATTTCATTTAATTTTTTGATCATTTCATGAAAAAAAAAAAAAAGCAGAAAAATAACTTAACCTGTTTTGGGTATATATATTCAGGGAAACGAGTAGTATCATATTATAGAGTTTTTAATTAAATATTTATTTATGAAGTACATGGAGCTCGAAAACTATCTGGACAAATGGTGGCACCAAAATAAAAATTTATTAACATAGAAACAGGCCCAGGGGCGTAATTAACGGCCCTGCAGACCTTGCCGTGCGGGAGGTCCACAGAGGCTCCGGGGGACCATAAAGAGTAAGAGAAAGATCGATAGAGGGGGCCCAAGAATTAGAAAAACAACTTTTTCCAGGGGGCCCAAATACGCGCTTCCCCCCAGAAAAAATATCTGTTTTGGCGCTAGTTGAACGTAGGGTCTTAGGCATAAATGTCTACATGCATCTGAATGAATAGACAAATAGACATCCAAAAATTACTTTTTCGGTATGTAGGGTGCTTAAAATGTGTCAATTCACTGAAATGTCTAATTCAAAAATTTACACGATCACAAGATACATATATTTTAACGATAAAAAAGTAACAGTATATCATTTTCTTTAGTAACTTATTGAGTCAGTCTGTTGGCAACACTGCTAGACTAAACTTTTAGTGGTTTTTGGGTAGGAGAGAGAAAATTATTGTGTGAGCTTAGAAAGAACTGATAAGTAAATTAGAGAAAGAAATCCCATAAAGATTTGCTTTCCATTTGTGTATATTTATAAAACTCTTAGTTATGCACTTTTACTGCACACTGGTCATAAAAGAACAAGAAAAAAACGCGATTTTTTTCTGTTTAAAGAATGCTGTTTTTATTAAGTTTGTTGTTGTTGTTGTTGTTGCTTTACAATCAAAGGGATATAAAAAATATTCTGTATTTTCTTTTAGTAACTTTATGTTTAAAATATCTGTCATTTATTTATAGTTAAGGCCATACGCAGTATTCTTTTTTCTTATGCTAATACTCAGATAATATGGGCCTATTGCAGTAAATTGATTCTACTCAGATAATATGGGCCTATTGCAGTAAACTGATTCTCAACTATTTACTATTTTGGTTGACAGAAAAAAACTTATTTTACGAAGCCTTTATAATGGACTAGGTGATACTACCTTATACAGAGTGGCCCAAAAGTAGGTATACAGACCAGCATCGATCAAGTAGGACATTTTAATTTATTAAAATAATTAATTTAATTTCTTTGATTTGTTCCGAGCTTAAGGTAAAAGCGAAAATAAATTAAGAACAGATAAGGAAGAAACTAAGTCAATATTTGTATGGATAACAATGAGTAAATGATATGTCATGACTAGGGACCGGATTTTAAGGTGAAAAAATGTGGTAGGAAAAAGGGAATAAAAGGTGCTGAAAAATCATTCAAAAAGGGCGCCAAAAAAGTGCAAATAGGATATCTTTATTAAGTGCTATAGTATACACTTACATGAACATTCTTTATTCATTACACCAGCAAATATTGTTAAAATCTTGGCTTTAAACATTTAACATAAATTGCAAAATTGATTTATTTAATCTTAAACTTGTGCAACATTCAACATTCTTGTAATAAAATTGTGGTTAAAACCAACTCGGTATTTTAAAAAAGAAAACATTAATTTAGCAATATTGTGGCTTGAGAACCCGTTACATGTTTTCAGAAACTGGTTATACTTGATTATGCACAATATTTCGATATTTTCGAGTGCTAGTTTCTATCGCTTGGAACTCAGGAGATCCTTGTATGAGGAGAAACTTCGCTCGACATCAACGGAAACCAGCGATGCATATCTTGTAAGCACATAGAAAGGAAATTGAAGTTGCAAAGGTTTCTACGTCGGAATTGTTTCGCAAATTCAGTTCAAATTTGTCCCTAGAAAATCTGTCAAGATTGCTTCTAAATTTATGGAATGTTATATGTAAACCAGATTGAAAATAAAACAGATTCTTCTGTCCAATATTTTTTTTTAAAAAAAGGAGAAAAAAGGGACAATAAAGGTGCTGAAGGCTAAAAGAAGTAAAGGGGGGATTTTATTAATCTAGGAAAAAAGGTGCAACAGTCACGGAAAAGGTGCAACCAAGTGCGTTTATTAAGTTCGTTTTGTGCCCGGAAATATATTTTATAAACTTTGGCTGTTATAACAACTAAATTTTTAGAAAAGGTGGCACCTTAAAATCTGCTCTCTAGTCATGACCGATCAGTACGGGACTGTATACCTACTTTTGGGCCACTCTGTATATCTGTTCTTCAACGGAAATATGTTTATGAAAAATATTTCAAAGGCATATTTGACTTGTTTTCAGATGTTGAGAAAAATATAGTAATTTCCCCTTCATCCCTTAGCATAGAAATTTTCTGAAAGGTTGGAGCACATGTTTACTTACTTTTAATAAGGAATTTATAGCGTATACCAAGTTTTATTTTCCGAAAAGAGGACCTCGCTGCGACATACTATTTTCAGAATATGAATTTTAATGAAAGCAATATAACAGAAACCGACTAAATTTATGAGTTAACTATGTTCTAAAATTTGTTTCGAACGGATCACTGTTTTTTCGTTATGTTGAGACAGACAACGTCGTTCTGAATCACTATATATATATATATATATATATATACAGGACCGGATCCAGGATTTTCAGAGGGGGGTGCACCTATAACTATCAGTACATCTGAATCTCATTTAAAATTTTTAAAATGCCTTTAGGCATCTGTGATGTGTATGAGGAACTAACTTAAACTATTGTATTTAGCAAAACCGCTTTCTTTTAAGTCCGAAACAGAAACATGACATGAAATTGTAGGAAAGTATTGCTATTTCCACTGCCAGTTTCTCACTTTAGATAGTGTATATTCAGAACGGACGGGGGGAGGGGAGTTCACGTGCTCCGGTGCACCACCACCCCTAAATCCGGCGATATATATACAGTACAACTCCTCAAATCCGAACCCCGGAAATCCGAAAACCCGGCAAATCCGAACACGTTCTTAGAAGAAAAAAATAACTACAGCTGGAAAATGAAAAAAAATAGATTTAATCACACAATTTTTTTTTTTTTTTAAGGTTTCAACTTTTTAGACTTAATGCTTATTCAAAATCATTATCTAATTATATTCTTACAAGAAGACAGTTATAGATATGCGACAATCATTTTGGACGTGAGTGTACACCCGCCAGTCAAGGTCACTGCCCTTTCGACCACTGGGTCACCCTGTCTAACCTCAGTCGTTGTTTTACCGCCAATTCAGTGACGAAATAAGCACGTAATATTATTTCCCGGGTAATACGAACACCCCCGAAATCCAAACAGGCTTCAGCCCCAATTAGTTCGGATTTGAGGGATTGTACTGTATATATATATATATATATATATATATATATATATATATATATATATATATATATATATATATATATATAAATTTGCCCACTTCCACTCTTAGAAGCTAATTTTTCCAAAATGCTGAGATTCGTGTCCAAGTAAAGTGTGCCTCATAAAGAACGTAACTTTTGATATGCTCCCCATTTCATGTGTTGACTTTGTACTTATGAAACGCGAGCTCTGACGCGATGTTGCCGAGTGCTAAGGGATGTGGTGGCTATGGCTAAGCAGACGAACTACAGCGCGATCACGTGGCAGAGGATAGACGTGGGTGTCTACAAAATAAATGTGGCAATACCGCTGGCCTCTCATTTGCTAGCAGCATTTAAAAGGAGCTTGGAGCGCCGCCTTCAAATGCCAAGATGTTTGTCACGCCGTTTAGTAGTCATGGAACGCCGAATAGCGCATGGTTGTCATTTGTTTTCTGTACGGGTAGGAATGGATCGCTTCACGACTAGAGATGCGCACGAGACAAGATTTGTGGTTGTCTCGTCTCGAAAATGTGCTGTAAAAGTAATGTCTCGACTCGAATATGTATATTTTTCTATTGGAAGAGCCGTGTCTTTACTCGAATTTTGTCAGGAAAATCCTGTCTGGACTCGTCTCGTGCGCATCCCTATTCACGACGGAACAGCGTGTTGTCATAGTGAAAACGTATTACAAATGCGGAGAATGTTGTTGTGTAGCGATTGGTGAATGCTTGGCGATGACGATTATGCGCTATTGGGCGCTCCATGGCTAATAACCAAAA
Source organism: Thermobia domestica (assembly GCF_964235325.1). Lineage (NCBI taxonomy): Eukaryota > Metazoa > Arthropoda > Insecta > Zygentoma > Lepismatidae > Thermobia > Thermobia domestica. The sequence goes on from NC_137458.1 coordinate 320,303,573, forward strand.
GACAACAGATGAAAATCATGTAATGGTCAATGCTGCCAACTTACTATTTCAAAAGTTGCATTCTTTATGAGACACCCTTTTACATTCATAAATTCATGTTAAATGGTTCGTCGTTTTTCCATGATGATGAAACAGACAATTTTGATGTCGTATTTATATATTAAGAAAAAAAATTATAGAAATTGGCTCTTCTCCCTGAGGAGCGTAATTTCCGAACTCTGAGGCACGTATCTATTTCTTTTGGTTAAAAAGTTTATATTTCGAGTTTCATCTCCCTAAGGTAAGGGGCTCCTGAAGTACCCTGTTTCTGGGATCATTTTAAGTACCTTTCTCTCTCTAATAAGACACTCATTTTAATAACACTGGTGTGATAAAAAAAAAAAAAACGGCTCAAGGTCAGTGCTCTACTAAGTGCTTAAAAATTCATTTGGTTCATTTGTTTAAAAATTGATTCATAAAATTCTTCGGGGATATGAGATTTCATTTTCTTACTATCCCCAGAAATGAGGGTAGTGTAGGGGAGAGTTGATCTCTAGTGCGTAGGGTCCCTGGTTGAATCCCAGTCCATGTGAGTTTGTGGTGCACAACATCGTGCCCGTGGGTTATCTGGAAGGTTAGAAGGTTCTTCCCACATTTATGTAAGCGTACGTCGTAAAATTAGACATTTCTTTTTCGTTGTACCGTACAGTAAACATCGAAAATTGCCACTTTTTCGCAAACGAATCGAATGATCTTTATTATATTTCACAAATCAATATTTAGTGAACATCACAAATAGACTAACTGAATGTTTTAGAAATAGTGAGAACTAAACCCGAGTGCAGTGCCGTGCGGTGGGGGGCGAGCGGGACAACGGCCCTTGGCGCCAAAATAAGACGTCGCAAAATTTGGAAGGAAAGAAAACAGAGAGAGGAAAAGTGTTACTTATGTTAGAAGAATGTATATGCACTTATATATAAAATTGAAGGAAAAAGGTAATAAAAAAAAAAGTACTCAAAATCAAGGAAAAGCAGGGTTTATTTTGAGCGCCGTCGTATATTCTCGCCTCGGACACTGATTTTCCATAGCACGGCACGATCCGAGTGGTCAGGAAGAATGAAGAACGAACAGTGAAGTTTAAATTAGTTCAATACGTACACTTTTTTCTTTTCTTTTTCTTTTTTTAAAGGATTTATAACAACGTAAGTGAGTTCATAGAAACTTGTAACGAGATTCGTACTTCTGAACGCTCAGATCTTTTTGGTGGGCCCGAGCTGTACAGAACGTCAGAATATCGATACTCTACTGTATAATAAATTATTATTACTTAATTTACGGTTACTGTAAGATATAAATTTGAGTATCTTTAAATTTAACGATTTTAGACAAATTAGTATGATGATGAAAAGTTTGGACAACTTTTTTCAAAATCAAATGGAATTAAATATATCAGTTTAATGTCTCACGATTATGCCCTTTCGGCTAAGAGAAACGATGATTAAGGCATATGAATGGTGATGGAAAAGTTGGTGGAATGGGAAAGTTGGAGGAAACGGAAGTACTCCCGAGAAAACCCACTGACACGATGTTGTTCACCACAAACTTACTTGACCAAGAATCGAAACAGGGACTTCAGGCACCAAGGTAATCGCTCTACCATTTGAGCCCTTTTGATCCCTTTGAAGTTTGATGCGCCCTCACAGTAGCTAATTTGAAAGCGCTTCTCCTGGCTTGTTGTAAGGCAACAGGAAGCCTATATTTCCATTTCTCACACAAGTACTACAAAATGAGAAAGGTCCCCAGGACGAAGATGGGAAATCTATCACCGGATGCTTGACTTCTGCTACATGTGTGCGATGACCTTTTGTTCATATCCTATCATGTGACTGTGTTTAGGTGACCTATAATGGTTATAAATAGCACAACATGTCTATTTATTTCTGAGTCCCTTTGACCAAAACGCGATAACAGCGTAACTTAGTCCTCTAAAAAGATATCAGAGTATCATTTACAGAAATAAAAATACGAGAAGTTCACATGGAACAGTCGTAGTTAGAAGACCCTGGGTTGTTTATTTCTTTAATATTGGCGCCACCACTGGAATTTTCCTATGATTCTGCGGTCTTAGATAATTGATACTATGTATTAAAGCCACGTGTTGAATCAGAAGCACGTGCATTGAGTTAATCGCTCGGCGTAGGCTATCAGTTTGCGTTTTCCGCACTCGGAATGCCCAGAGTTCGAATCTGGTCCGTATGACAGATTTGTCTTAACTACGGGACAAGGATTGATGGTGTCTCATCTCGAGTAGGGATGCACATGAGACAAGACCAGATATAATTTTCCTGACAAGGTTCGAGTCGAGACACAACTCTTCCAATAGAGAAATATACATTTTTCGAGTCGAGGAATCACTTTTACAGCACATTTTCGATACGAGACAGCCTCAGATCTTGTCTCGTGCGCCTCCAATCTTGTCTCTTGCGTATCGTGAAAGTAGAAAAACAGGAGCTCGAAAAATAGCAGTTCAAAAAGAGTTTTGCCCGTGGCTTTTAAAACTAAAGGTAGAACCCCGAGGAAACCCACGCATACGGTGTTTGCCCACTACAAGGTTCACTTGGCGAAAGCTGGGATCAGGACCCCAAGCATCAGAGGTGAACGCTCTACCACTGAGCCACCGCGGCCCCCAGTACATTATGGAATGAAGAAAGGATATAGTATGTTTTGAAACAAATAATTGCTGGATATAGTACATATTGAGACAAATGTGTTTCTAAAGTATGTTTTAACACGGTTTTCAGAGGTTTCTGATATAAATTATCATCATATTTATGCAGAAGTACCACTAGCGTTTATGTTCCCAATAAAATTTCTAATTCTGAAAAAAAAAAAAGAAGAAGAAGTATATAAGTACCTTTTGGAAATAAGCTCCTCTGAACCAGGGCGCAAAATTTCAAAGTCAGACGCACTCGCCAATCCAAAAATGATGGTCACCAGTACCTCTCACATGCAAATTATGAGCCAAACCATTTCGATTGAGGGTGGGAAAGGAGCGGCAAATTACAACGTTGTAAAGACTTCACTTTCCATGTCCGTTAAGAAGATATCAAATTCCGTATTTTCTCTCACTCAGTAACATTATTTTCGAGCGAAACAGACACTGCGCAGCCCTGTGAGCCTAGGCACAAACTATTCCTATTGAACACTGGTCGCCAGCTCTAAATTTCTAGTCGCCAATGGCGACCGAAAATTTTGCGCCCTGCTCTAAACCCCTCTGATCTTCTTTTAGTGTACAGAGAAAAATCCGTTCTCCGGTCAGCGGTATATTGTACAAATATACGGTATCCTCGTGCTTACTATAGAAATCTGCACGGAGCATACGTTATCCGTATGCTACATAGGCACTGCCCTCAGCTTTTACATAATGCCGTTGCAGGATGTCTGACATCTAACAGTTTTCCGTATATCACATGCATATATTTATGTTACCTTCGTCAGCTATATGTTATATACATCCATTTGTATGTGAGATCCTGACCGCCTACATTGTTTCATACGGAAAGTACGTATAGATGGAACACTTATACAGAAAGTATTATAGGGCCGCGGTGGCTCAGTGGTAGAGCGTTCACCTCTGGTGCTTAGGGTCCCGGGTTCGATCCAAGCTCCCGCCAAGTGAACTTTGTGGTGGGCAAACACCGTGTGCGTGGGTTCTCCCGTTTCTTCCCACTTTCTTCATTCCACCATTTCATTCATCACTCATCATCACCGTCTCCTTTAGCCTAACCGGCATAACCGTGGGACGTTAAACTCAAAGATTTCATTTCATTTTACAGAAAGCAGGGTTGGCAAAAACCATGGTTTTTATTAAAAAAACCAAATAAACCGGTTTTTTTGGTTTAAACCAGGTTTTTATGGTTTAAATAATTTGCTCTATATATTCATATCATATATGGACAGAAATAAGTTTGTTTTGCCTTGATGTTATTATGCGACAACCGAGTTATGCTGGAAGGGGTCACATAAGCTTAAAGCGGAATAAAAACCGCTTCTCGAGTTACATCCGAGAGAAATTGTCCACCATTTGAACTCGGAACCAGGACTAATTGGCCACAAATGCGATACGTCTGCCGACTCACTCACGAAGGAATCCTGATAAAAAAAAAAAAAAAAAAAAACGTTGTACTGATCTCTGTCAAGAGTCATTTCAGAAGAACAAAAAGATAAACAGTTGCACAACTGAAACCATTACACAGAATTACATATGAACAATTTCAAAGTACTACGGAGTACAGAAGAACTAATTTAGTTCAAGTTAGTTAATAACGACTTTTATTGGTCCAAATTAAAGAAATACACCGACTTAATTTGCATATCAATAAGAAAAGTGAATAAAGATACGAATTATTTGAGTCCACTTTGGCTCAGACTCGTTTATACATAAATAGATACCAAAGATACTTACTTCACTAAATGCCTCTTGTGAGGTCTGTATGACCCCCCCCCCACACACACACACACAAAAAGTACGGCATTTTCGATGTATTTTATCAATAGTAAACATTGAAACGAAACAATATTTAGAATTTTTCTTCGATTGCAATTACATAACAATAATAACTACAAAAAAATCACAAAATAAACGTTTATAAACTTATATAAAAAAAAAAAGTTGCTTTTGTAGTATAATCTTTTTGAGTAATGAATGGGGAATTTAGGTCTGAATATAATACGAATAATATACGGGAGTGAAACGTGATAACCCACAAATGTGTGTTCATTAAGATTTTACAAATACTTACACTTTTACGAACATTTTTTTGTTTTTTGGTTTAAACCAGTTGGTTTTTTTGAAAAAACCAGCTGATTTAAACCTTGGTTTAAACCATGGTTTAAACCACCTTGGTTTAAACCAGCCAACCCTGACAGAAAGTATTATAAAACATGCGTTATACGTTTGCTGTACGTTCAGTCCAAAAACTACAGGAATTACGCATGTTACCTATCTTTTTAAGTATGCCACCTACATTTTTTTTTCTCAATGTGCATTTTATAAAACCATTGTTTTTGGAAATATTTTTCATGTTATAATATTTAACCATTTAAATTAATTTTGAAAGTACGTTGTAAATCGCAAAACATTCTACCCTTTCCTTGAATGCTTTACAAAGAAGTTTCTGATTAGCACTGAGCCACTCTCCCATCTGTTGGAGTAACGCTTAATTAACTGATGCTCTTTACACATTTATATGTAATCCAAATACATTTTGTAATGATTAATTATACAGCGAAACGATATGTTTATGTGAAAATATTGTATTGTTGCCGGGTTTAACATAGTGTAATCGTGCTGAATTTTAGACCTGGAGTTCCGTGGTGTTCAACCTTGGTTACGCGTTCTCCTGGAGGTACACGCTCGTTTCTTAAAGAGAATGTAAAATTGTGTCAGCAGTGCATTATGCTTTTGTAAAAATATTTATTGCGTGCTAACTGTAATATATTTCTATTAAATTTAACCATGATCTCCAGTTTATAGTAAAACTGGGTTTATTAACAAGTAATAAATGCATTAATTTGTTTTGGATATAGTTACCCAGTAACATAGTAAAATTTGTAAAGTAAGATTCAAGGTCCCGAGACCGAGATCATATCATTTTAAAGTGTTCGTATGATAAATATTTATTTTTGCATAATATCTTGCTCATGACCGTTAAGCCCTTCTTGCTGAGTCTCTTCCGTGTGCACTCCACTGTAGTTACCCATTATTTAAATTAAGAATTGATTAAATATGTGGTTTGTAACGACCAATATATTTATCTTTTATATTTTTAGGGTTACACTTTAGCTCACAGTCCGAATATTTATAATCTAGTCTACTATTTTACCAAAATCCATTTAAATACTCCATCTTGATATTACCATTTAATATAAAATGCGAAATGAAGTAAACATTTACACCTTTTAAATAACATACATGTTGATTCTACAAGATGGATATATTTAATGTTTCTCGTTTCTATAACGACCAATAACACATATCGTCAGATTACTATGTTAACATAACATCAATAATGATATCCAAGGATGTTATAAATAGAGGATCTGCTTATATGTGTCTTCATCCTATTAAAACAATGAAGCCAAAAAAAAAAAAAAAAAACGAGCATCGGCACGTCTGATTGGCTATTCTCGTTTCCGCCATCATCTCATTGGCTACTTTCGTTTCCGCCATGATTGTTGGCTCAAAATATTGCGAACCTATTGGGCGGTGGCGAAACTGTGACGTGGCTTCAAGATTTTGTTGTAAGGGCAGATCCTCTATTTTATGATCCTTGATAATATCAGAAAATATATTTTCTTCTTCTTCTTTTAACTATCTTGTGCATACTTCAGTAGCACATATTGCCCGTAAATACAAGAGATAATGTTTAAGATTACATGAAAAATACACAAATATCGTGATAGGGTATACACTTGAATATAGATGTATCATTACGGCCACATGAAAAAAAGTTTGATACAACTTCATTAGTTGGTATGAAAATTGCCAGTAAAAATTAAGTTGCAAGATTTGACATTAACAAACAAACAAACAAAATAACCTAGTAAAACATTATAAAAAAGTTCTGTTGATTATCGCGCTTATGTACTGTACAATCTCTAACTGACGAAATATAATTGATGGTCCTGCACAAGTCATCTTCAGAAGAGAGAGGGCAAGATCACTTATAAATTCCTAGACTCCCCCCACCTTCTCAAACACGATTTAAAACTATTAACATTCTATCCATTGGATTTTCGTCCGTCTGAATGTTTCAACACTTAAACATTCCGATGCTCTTTTTTTTTTCCTTTTGTATTTGTATTACAAAACAATGATAGAAATGGTTGTGTTGACATGTAGAATGATGGTGGCCTCTGTTGAATATTTAATGAAGAAATCACGCAGCGTTTGAAACGCTCTCTTTTGAATCAATTAAAATAAATCATACCAAATTGATATTTTGACCTCTCAGTGTCTTGTTATTTATTTATTTATTTATTTATTTTCCTTTCAACACGTTTATACGGTGCGTACAAAGAAAAGTTGTACATAGTTCTTAAATTTCAAGGTAGAAAAAAGTACGATAGATGGCTGTGTCGTCTCTTTATTTAATGATTTTGTTTTTAGACACACACAGCAGTAACTCTTTCATGTTTCTTTTCTCTTCTTTAAGTGTGGATGTAGTTCCTAAACCAGAGCTCCAAATAGACTGTAGTGAACTTTAATTGGTTTGTGTTTCATTATTTTTATTAATTTCTCCGTACTATTCAGAAGAAAAAAATGATTTAGTATTGTAGAGTACTTGCGGACCCACTAGACAAAACAAACTTAACATGAAGTTCGAGTATTCTTACTTTAAAGTGTCGAAGTATCTTGATAAATAATAGGGATGACCAATTCCCAAATTTTTAAAATCGAAGGAATTTTTCTCAATTCCGAACTTTTCTAAATTTAGGAAAATTTTGGTCAGCCCTAATACATAACAATCCTTTGCTTGTGATGTGAATTTGGCCCAACCACATAAGAGAAATACGCAAACTTTTATGCCAAGATCAAGTGCTTATTAATACTCAAGTACATATAATTAGTGTTTTAATTGTTTTAGAGATATATATTGATTAGCTCTACTAAGATGGTTGGGCCAACTTCATACGTCCTAAAAGTCGTATCATAATCAAAATTAAATTCAGTAACGTAACTAAGGGGGGAGGCAAACGGTGTTTGTGCCCCGGTTGCCGAATTTGAAGGGGGGGGGCGCAAACTAAGCAAATATTTATTTTCCCTATAAGGCAAGGAAAGGAGTTTTAGCAAACTAAAGATCATTAAAAAAATTAACTCAGAAACTTAACAGGACAACAACGACTCACAAACCTTAGGATCATATCCATAGAGTATTAGTTAGTCTCAAAGCTATCTTTTGAGGACATTGTAAAAACCTTTGCAACCAAAAGAGCCCGCAAAGTTAAATTTTAGTTCCAGCTTTTTGTGTTTTCATTTAACTTACGTCGATTTAAGGGATATGCAAAATGTCCGAGTATAATACTCGAGGCAACAGCTTGACTGTTTGTCATAATTAATTATTCTATTATAAAGCAATAGGCTGTTGATTCATTCTGCACATATGCACATCCCGATATAATTCCAAAAACATTGTGATTTGCAATTATTATGATAAGACTATAAGAATATTTCGAGTATGCTACTTTCAGGATATTTGTCAATCAAATACTAATTAGTTGAGTGTTTTATCTTCTACTAAAAACTAAATTACGTATTGCAATTTTGAAATCATACTTTAGCACTTGAAGAAAAAATGGAATAGGAGAATTGGAATAGAAGGAGCGTTTTGCTTTGGTTGGTCACGGGGAGGGGGAAGAAAAGACGAGTTCCTGCCCTGGGAACAACTAGCCTAGTTGCGTCGCTGATTAAATTGCACAGGATTTAGTGCTTAATTAGTGTTGTTCATCTCACATAATCCCAAAATTAGTGCTCAATAAATTAACTCATTTATGTTTGGGATATGTGTGAAATTGAACAACTTCTTCGAAAAAACGAATAGTTTTCACGTCAGAATGTAGTACTTAATTAGTGCTTTCAATCCCATATGGTCCCGAATTAGTGCTCAATAAATAATGGCATACAGGTCATACTTATGTTTCGGGCATAGATCTTATGTGAAGATGTCCAGCCACTTTGAAAACAATGCAAATGTTTTACATCAGTATTTAGCACGTAGCCAGTGCTTTCAATCCCACATGATTCCAGATTTCGTTAGTGCACAATAAATAAGAGAATACGAGACATATTTATATTTGTGGTATAGAGGTCTATGTGAAGTTGATCCAACCACTAAGAAAGAAATGAAAAAAGTATTATGTCAGTAGTACTCAATAAATAAATACATACCTGCATATTTATTTTGGAGTATATATGAAGTGGGTGTAATCACTTTTGAGAACCACGGAAGCGTTGTCGGTGAGCCATCTTGGTCAAACTTACAAGGCGTTTCTTCGCTCAAGCTTCAAACCTAATCATACAGCGAGGTTTCTCGTGACTAAGCTGTTAGTGTACGTACCTTTGTAGTGGGAGACCTGGGTTCGATTCCCGGCGGAGCTCATGCGGTTCGGATCACACGTTAGACTGTAGGTTCACGTCTCATATAGCCTCGCTGCTCAAAAGGGATGCTAAAAATTGAAAATCAAATCAAATTGGTCATACAGTTTTGGCTAGAGCAGGTATCGGCCTTTATAGCAAACTTCAAATTTTAGAACGTCATGCTTTACAAATCGCGTATGGCATTAAACTCCGTAGCCCAACCCATTTAATGTATGCTTGCGTAAGTTTTGTATTTATCATCATAAAATATTAAGAGCGCCTCGTATTGATGAAAGTTGCTCGGAGAAACGCTAACAACTAAACCACTATATAGGGAACTGTACGAGGGTGTTGAAACGCTATTATAGTTAATATGTACAGGGTGAGGCAAAAGTCTGGATACACTTCTATAAAAGTCGAACGGTGTAAGGAATCATAATGTCGTTTGGTATGGAGTGTCTATAGGTGGGGGCGCAATTTATTCTACAGGAGCTATGACGAGAGCGGCGGCCATTTAGAAATCCATCATCTTGGATTTGGGTTACGTTTCTCAAATGGGAAGGCAGTCATAATCGCATATGATTTTAGACTGCCTTTTTCTGAGGAATACACCTGTGCAATCAGTTTAGCGATATCTTTATTTGTGTAGGAGTAATGAACTGTTAAAATTTAAAATTACAAGAAGGTGATCAATTTTCTTTATCGTTGCAAGCAGGGGCGGCGATTAGGGGGACAAGAGGGGTCAGTTGTCCTCCACTTTTTGAAGTGACCCCTTAATGTATATAGTTTTATTTGGAAATGTAAAGTTTTTGTATGCATTGCAGGTTCACAGAAAGAAAATGGTGCGATATAATATTTGCCGTTGTGTGAGTACGTATTGGTTATTTGTCTTCCCGTGGAATTAAGAAAGCTACAGGAACTTCGTGTTAATTGCAATTCAAAGTAATTAATATTGCAATTACATATTATTAATCCCCAGTTGTTCATTAATCCCCAGTTTCAATACAACTTCTAGAAAACAAGCCTCATTTTTCATTGCTATTATTAATATTATCCCTCCTATTTATTTGTTTTGCAAATTTGTTATTAAATTATCTGATCACACAATTTTCCAGACAGAATTTTAAGATGTTCATAAGCAAGGAATCAAATCTCTTCTTACACTTTCGTTGTTTAAGAGTACAAAGGGCTAGTAACTACTTGCGTTGCTCTTGTCAATTTACTTAATAAAATATGAAATACGATATACGGTACTTTAACTGAAAAAGATACTATACTATTAGTTATACAACCTTTCTTCAACCAGGAAAACTAACATCGATATATAAATATTCAGATTATGTCTTGCCCCCCACTTTTAACGTCCAATCGCCGCCACTGGATGCAGGTGATCCACAATGGCACTTACACAGGAGGAACACATTGAAATTGTGTTAATGAGTGGTAAACGAAGTGGCAGAATGATTGCTGGTGACTTCAATGACCGGCATCGTGACAGAAGTGACATTTCACCTATGACAGTTTCCAAGTTGTTGGACAAATTTCGTGCAATAGGTTCTGTGGCAAACAAGCCACGCAGTGAACGTCCAAGAACAGTCACCGACGAGGAGATTGCAACAGCAATTGTGGCATCGGTTGTGAAAAGTTCACATCGCAGTACGCACCGGTTATCAGCAATATCCGGTGTCAGTCAGCGTTCAATCCTGCGTGTGTTGCACACACACCAATGGCACTCGTACAGTTAAAAGTTGCAACATCATCTCTCGGAGGATGACCCTGATCGGCGGTTACAGCTTGCAGAATGGGCTCTAGATCAGTGCGACAGTAATCCAAATTTCATACGATAGGTGTTGTTCAGAGACGAAGCTAACTTTTATGTGCAAGGTGAGGTAAACAAACAGAATCACTATTACCGGTCAGATGCAAACCTCTCGTGGGTGGATTTCTGTAAAGATGCTGGTGGTGGAAAAGTGTTGGTTTGGTGTGTTATTTGGGACACAAGACCGTGGGTCCGGCGTTTATCGATGGAACTTTGAATGGGGAAAGGTATCTTAACATGCTCCGTGATTATGGGTTTTCAACGTTTTGAATCCGTAGGGTGATTTCCCAACTTTCTTCCAACAAGATGGTGCACCTCCCCACTATGCTACGACGTCATACAGTTTTTGGGTGGATGAACAATTTCCCGATCATTGGATAGGTAGAAGGGGTCCTATGGAATGGCCATCACCGTTCCCTGCTGTGGGGTCATTTGAAATCAGTTGTGTGTAAAATCAACAATGTAACCAATCTCTGCCGGCGTATTGTGCAGGCGTGTGCCTCTCTTAACCCACAGACACTGCGACGTGTGCAGCAGGACTGGCAAAAAAATTCTGTTGTGTATCGAGCGCAATGCAGGTCATTGAGCTCCGCTGTAATGCCGACCCTGACAAGTGTTCTAAATTTAACAGGTCAGAACTCCTACACAAATAAAGATATTGCAAATCGGATTACACAGATTTATTTCACAGAAAAAGGCAGTCTAAAATAATATGCGACATGACCCTCTTCTCATTTGAAAAATGTAACGTAAACCCAAGATGGCGGACTTCAATATGGCCGCCGCTGTCGCCATAGCTCCTATAAGCCGCGCCCCCACCTATAGACACCCGATATCAAACGACATTATGATTCCTCACATCGTTTGACTTTTATAGGGGTGTATCCAGTCTTTTGCCTCATCCTGTAGAACCTCAGAAAATGATTCAGGTATATTCTTTATACAGTGAAACCTGTCTATGTTGGCCACCATCGGTTCCATTGAAACGTGGCCAACTTACAGAAAATAAGTGTGATTGGTGGATTTTTAGAATAGGATTTCTAGTATTACTTGATTGTAAAATTTTAATAAGCAATGGCACGGCAGCTACTTTTAAATGTATACAGAGTAATCATAATATACAGTACTAGAAACAACTGCTGTAGTTGAGATAATGATTGGTGTTACTGTAACTTTCTGACATTTCGATAACTTTTTGATTTCGTTTGCTAGGTTTTTTATATTTGCTTATTTTCCTATTGAATGCTGTACGTATGTTATGGGTCAATGGAAGCTATATACAGTAACTTCTATTTATTTGGAATGGAATGCCACACGTTGAGTGTCCAATTACAGTGTTGGACAGCGTAAAATCAAATAGAATTCATTGTTTCTGTAAAGAATGTGCTTCTTAGATGTAGGTATTCCTTTTGTTGGATTATTATTATTGAATTCTTAACTATGCTTACATTGAAATCGTTCTGTTTTCTTTTCAGGTGAGCCTTCGGACCTAACAACTTCTAATATTCGCAAGATGATGGCTAATAAAAGTATGAATAATTTTAATACTCCAGTTTTTAAAAATTGTATTCTTCAGCAGAGGAAAACGTAAGTCAATCTTTATTTTTAAGAATTTCATCGCGTCTAATTTCGGCTGTTCTTTTTCTCTCGAAAGACCGACTTATTTTTATAAAATACCGTATTTGTCGCATCTTATATATTATTATACTTCAAATTTGTACCGTAAAACACCCTTAATGCACCTAGTGGTCTAGTGGTAGGTCTTTACAATCGTACCTAACATATTAGGTAACACTTCATAACATAAAAACAAAGTTGGTTCCCTACACATGAGTTGTAAAATTTTCATTGAAAACATTTTCTAAGGCGGAAAGGATTCAAATATTCCCATAAACCTATTATCGGGAAGGTGTAATATGTAATAATAATAATAATAATAATAATAATAATAATAATAATAATAATAATAATAATAATAATAATAATAATAATAATAATAATCGAAAACGACTAATATTAATGGTCAATTCATAGTTTTTCGGGTGGCTGAGATGAAGAATGACACTTCAGATGCCGTTTAAGTGCAAATGCAGTTCCCATTTATAAGAAGGTGAGGATATGTGAGGGAGTGGGAATGGATGGCATATATAATTAATTGAAAGCAACCGATATTAATCTCCAACCCAAAATTTTTGGGGCCACTAAGATGAGTAGAGACGCTCTCAATGTCCTTTAAGTTCAAGTTCACTCCCCATCCTCATAGGATGAAAAATAAAATGTCCAAAACCAATGTTATATATTGTTTGTGATCACATTATGGGAAAACGGCTGATCCGCATAAAATGAATTTTGGGGTATAGTTAGTAACTATTTCAACCTGGATGTTTATCACATCATTTTGATTAAAAGGCGTATCCTAAATGGGTAGATGGGTTCAAATGTTTATTTCAAAAATATTTTTAACGGATTTTTATCGTTACACCTTCTCAGAACTTTGTATTTTTAGAGTGAACGGACTTCCAAATATTTTCCATATATTTATTCATGCCGTGCGAACAACGGGCATTTCATCTATTTTTTTTTTTTTAATAAGACCTATTTCCTACCTTATAAGACTTAATTTTTCCTCTAAAACTAGATAAAAGAATGAAGCGATTCTTATACACCGATATAGAGATTTTTTCATACCAGTTTAACAAAGTTGGCCCAATTCTGGCTTCTTGATGTCTCCATTGATTTACCTAGTGAATAAATTTACCAGAGGTGAAATAATGCTTATACTGGAGTATACAGAGTTTATCCACCCAACATTTTCATAGTCCAGAGAGACTTAAATTTAACGTGAGTATAGAGTGGTAAGTATTCGCTATACAGAAGGCTGTTCGTTTTATATTCGAACATTTTTGACGGGTACTCACCTTAAGAGATACTGCGCCGCCACCACCGATCATGTTCTATTAGAGCCCCAGCAGTGTGGACTATCACACGGCATCGCAGTTTCCATTGCAGCAAGCTCCGGCGCAGGACAGGCATGGAAATTCTGTCTCACTCCTCTCTATATACTTTCCATAGACTGTTCAGGGTGCGCGGGCGGCAATGTTGAAGGCGTCGTTTCAAGAGATCAAATGCGCAAAAGTCAATTGGACTGGCGTCTGGGCTTTTTACAGGAATGTCTTCAACCGGAATGACACGAATTCATAATTCCTCTGCTATTTTCTGATAAAAACATAGTGATGTTCTGGCGGTATGACTCGAAACCTTGTCAATATGGATTGTCCATTCCATACAGTTGTCGAATGTCTCTCCGATAGATAGGTGTCAGACTGGATTCTTGAAAGTATCTTGCATTCACCTTCACGTTTTTGTGCATCTTGGTATCATCAACTTACCTTCATATTCGAATCCTGTAACAACCATAAAGCAATGAGGGAAACTTTCCCTGCACTGACGTACAAAGTTGCTGCGCCCCTTACCGTCAATGTCACGGTATGCGATCATCCGAATATGAATATCAGCAGTGAGATGGACATGTGATTCACCCATTATGACAACCTCCTTCCATTTCAAACCCGCCAAGTACTTTTCATACATTTTTGTGCAGTACGAATTATGTTCGGCAATGTGACGCGGTAGCAGGTGGTTTACACAAGCCTTCTGCACACATTTCAACCTGAGACGCTTGCAAATTGCTTTGTTCACAGTTGACTTTGCGAGGTGCAATATGTGGCTTATATCACGTTGTGTCGGGGAATTTTCTCGGCTCGCCAATCGACGGATCCCCGTAGTACTATGGATGTCACTTGCTTGCAGCCCTTCCTGTAGTGGCTGTCGTGGGTGAATGTTCCGCTAGGGAAATCTGTTATGTGTAACGGGCCATAATATCTTTCGCAGTAGTCACCCCGTGTGTTAACCCATTCTCCAAATACTCTTTCACAATGAGTACGTACGAAAACTTAGCATGCAAAAGGGCCATTACGTAATCTTACTATTACCGGTTGATTTCCGGCGCCATTTACTTCTAACACCCACGCACCTACAGGGTGGGACATAACACTGCTCTCGCCCGCAAACTAATAGTTCCAGCACGATACACCAGGTGACAGCACTGATTCGAAAACGGTCAGATATACAGTACAACGAATCAACTTCTGTATTTCTTAATGGTCGAGCATATACCCACGAATGCGGATTTGGGGGCACCTTCCTTTCTCTTCTCAATTTTTGCTTGGGTCCCCATATTTGTATTAAAATTCTCGTTGATATCTTGTAGATGGAATCAGACAACGGAACACACAAATACGCATTAGAAAGGGTCCCCAGAATTATACTGCGGTATCCTACCAAAAATGTTAGTATTAGCCACATTCCAATTCAGTGGCTTCTAAATGTATACAATTCAGTCAGGGCTTAGTGAATGCAGTTTAGATACAGTTCGAATCAATGAACAAATATTGAAAATAGTAGAGCACAAAATGGTAGACTAGGCCAACCTTTTGCCTAATTTATAATTGGATGCTTTGCTGATCATTTGCCAACGAATTCAATTGTTAGCGCACGAAAGAAATAAAAACCTTCTCTGCTGGTCTAGTGGCTGTGCACGCACACCTTTGGTTCAAGGTTTCGCTTTCCGGTGGAAAAGTGTTGGAATTTGAATGCATTAGGTAGTTCAGAATCCACCTTAAACAAGTTTCATACAGTCTCAGTGTTGAAAAGAGATGCTAAACTTCAAGAAGTAAGGTAGCAAATTATGAAGTAAAATTGCGATTGAAACTGTTGCATAAATAGCGGCAAATTGTCGGATAGCCAACATTCACTTTGAACTACATTGGGACAACATATTTTTCAACCTTATTTTTGCAGTTACCCATCGATGCCGACCACTAGCCTTCGTAGGCACTACCACGTGTGCTCCTAGGAAAGTGGTACAAGGGTATTTCCAAATGTTTCCGGACTGACAATAAAATATTGCGCCTATGGTTCTGCGGCCATTCATGACATACAGTGCCATCTATGGGAGTAATAATTTACCAGTTTCAACTGTGTAGCTACATCAGTTCGTTGGAGGCAGTCATTTGAATCAATCGCTATGTGTTGAACTCTGACACATTACATGACAATGCTCCAGTCCACAGGGCTGTTGTTACAGTTTGACACGGTTGTTTCCGTAAGAGATTGTCTTCGAGGAGATTCAGTGCCCAGATTTAGTACTGCACCCTTGGTAACAATAGCTGTATGGGCTGGAGCAACGCACAGTGAGTGACTGCAAATGACTGCATCCAACGAACTGATGCAGCTAGACAGTTTAAGCTGATACATTATTTCTTCCATAGATGGCACTGAATGCCTTGAACAGGTTATTACCAGTGGTGTGATATTTCAATGGGCTTATTAGCTTACTACCAGTGGCACGATGTTTCAGTAGGCTTATTACCAGTGGTTTGATATTTCAGTGGGCTTATTACCAGTAGCGTGTTATTTCAGTTAGCTTATTACCAGTGGCGCGATATTTCAGTGGACTTATTACCAGTGGCGCGATATTTCAGTGGACTTATTACTACTGGCGCGATATTTTAGTAGCCTTATTACCGGTGGCGTGATATTTCATTCGACTTATTATCAGTGGCACGATATTTCAGTGGGCTTATTACCAGTGGCGCGATATTTCAGTGGACTTATTACCAGTGGCGTGATATTTTAGTAGCCTCATTACAAGTGGCGTGATATTTCGGTTGATTTATTACTAGTGGCGCGATATTTCAGTGGATTTATTACGAGTGGCACGATATTTCATTGGACTTATTATCAGTAACGCGATATTACAGTTGGCTTATTAGCAGTGGTACGATATTTCGGTGGATTTATTACGATATGTCAGTGGACTTATTACCAGTGGCGCGATATTTTATTGGCCTTATTACTAATGGCGTGATGTTTCAGTGGAATTATTACCAGTGTTGTGATATTTCAGTGGATTTATTACCAGTGGCGCGATATTTTAGTGGACTTATTACGAGTGGCGCGATATTTTAGTGGACCTATTACTAGTGGCGTGATGTTTCAGTGGGATTATTACCAGTTGCGCAATATTTCAATGCCAGACTTGAAACTTTTGGAAATATCCTTGTATCTGAACGATAATGTCCTCACCTCGTGCAACAACAGCAGGCCACTAGACCAGGGATGAGGATTAGTTAGAATATTATTTGGGAAGGATAATACTGTGAGAGACGCAATGAAAGGAAAATGAGGGAGGAAAGAAGGAAAATTATGCTAAGGAAGATCATTCCTACGTCAACATATTGGAAAGAAACTTCAATTTGCCGTAAATTGACTTCCAACAATGGCAAAATAATTATGATGATGTTAAGGATGTAAATCGTCGCATAAATTAATATTTTTTGTAAGTGCTTTAGAGCAACAAGACAAAAGAGTTTCTTCAAGGAATTATATTAAGGAAATCAGGCAGATCAACAAAGGCATCCAGTACTACGGAAACCCTAAAAATGTCTTCCATGTTCATTATCCCAGATTCTTCTTTCCTCTCCCTGAAGGCTTTTGTAGAAAGCGTTTTAATTTTACTTCTTATTTTCCTGTGTTAAAAAGAGAGAGAGAGAGAGAAGAAAAATAGAAATCAGTATCCACCATTAGAACAGAAGGTAGCAAACTTCGATGGCATCTTGTAGCTTCATGGCGCCATTATTATCTTAGCATTTGTTTCTCCAAGGAGGTTTCCATATCGGGGAGGGAGTGCCGCTTTACCTCCCCCTCGTCTTTAATTGTCCCAGAAGGTTAATTATGCCACTCACGCTTCTGTCCGTCTTTCTCACAGTCATAGCTACAAGACATCATCGCATTCTCTTCTGCACTGGAACATAATTTCTCTCTCTTTTGGTTTTGTTTTCTAAAACAACCTCCAGGCTCTTATAGTCCCGCTCTCCTCTGGCCCCTTCAAGATAGTACTCACCCTAATTTGTCTTTCTTTTTTGTATGTGTTTTGTTTTCATTTTACGTTTCTGAAGAAAATTTTTTTTCCACCTTCAGGCTTACGTCATGAAAAGCCATTTTATGTCTTGAAATAGTACTTCGATTACCCTCTCTCTCTCTCTCTCTCTCTCTATATATATATATATATATATATATATATATATATATATATATATATATATATATATATAACTGTGTACATTGATTGTGAATACACTTTCTTCTGCGTTGCTTTTTTTGGGGAGGGGATTAGAGGGTTTGAGTGTTTCCTCAAGCAAAACACGCTTTCATTTGCTTCCTAATGGAGCATTCTGTTCGGTTAGGCAAAACTTTTTTTTTCAGTCTATCTGTATATATAAAAAGTCGAAATTACGTAGTATTTTATGATATCTAGGCACTGTAATATACTACATAATATTATCGAAAATGCATTGTAATTATATATTTAAAACACATAATTATTGTATTTACTAATATACATTATTTATTATTTGAATAAGAAGTTGTTATTATTATTATTATTATTATTATTATTATTATTATTATTATTATTATTATTATTATTATTATTATTATTATTATTATTATTATTATTATTATTATTATTACGCTATTGTACCTGCACTGAAATGAAATTTCTTTTAGTTTTTTGTCCCACGGTTATGCCCTGTACGTAAGGGTGAGGTCAAATTTACATTGAAATTCCACCACCCGAGCGTAACTTGTCACGTGATATTAGTCCACTTCGCATACTCAACTTTATCGATAAGAAAAGGTTATTTATCTACACTACGAAATATAGCTGAGTGAGCGTAAGCGAACGAAAGGGGTTAGAAGCCCCGCAGGGCTCGTTTTATGTCACCTTTATCACAATGATAATACCACGTGATATTTCGTCATGATTGGGTAGTGCAAAAACAATGTAAATCTAACCTCAACCGTAGGTAAAGAATTAGAGAATTTAATGAAAGTGAATAATACTGGAAGGATTGCTAGCATAGGAGGAAACGAAACAATCTCAACAAACCCATAGGCGTGATGTAGAACCCTTAGGCATCGTTCTATGGTTCAGTTTTTTATTTATTCAATGAAATTTTGTCTTGAGTACCATGGTTTCTCAACCTGTGGTACGCATACTACTTAACGCGAGCCGATGAACACTTAATATGCTTTGGTGGTTAGCCTTAGACGATCTGGCCTTTAATTTATTTTTGTCATTCGTACTATGGACAACCTTTGCTGTTTAATTTGTTTTTGTCCTTCGTACGTACCATAGACAACTTTTGCTATTTAATTTGTTTTTGTCCTTCGTACCATGGACAGCTTTTGCTGCTTGTTTTTGTTCTTCGTATCATAGACAGCTTTTGCTGTTTAGTTTTTGTTCTTCGTACCATGGATAACTTGCACCGTTTAGTATTTGTTCTTCGTACCATGGACAACTTTTGCTATTTAATTTGTTTTTGTCCGTACCATGGACACCTTTTGGTACTTGTTTTTGTTCTTCGTATCATTGACAGCTTTCGCTGTTTAGTTTTTGTTCTTCGTACCATGGATAACTTTCACCGTTTACTATTTGTTCTTCGTACCATGGAGAGTTTTTACTGTTTGTTTTTATTCGTCGTACCATGAACAGCTTTTGCTGGTTAATTTGTTTTTGTCCTTCGTATCATGAACAATTTTTGCGGTTTAATTTATTTTTGTCTTCGTACCATGGACAGCTTTTGCTGTTTAGTTTTTGTTCTTCGTACCATGGATAACCTTTACTGCTTAGTTTTTGTTCTTCGTACCATCGATAACCTTTACTGCTTAGTTTTTGTTCTTCGTACCATGGATAACTTTTACTGTTTAGTTTTTGTTCTTCGTACCATGGACAACTTTTACTGTTTGTTTTTATTTTCGTACTATTGACAGCTTTTGCTGGTTAATTTATTCTAGTCCTTCGTACCACGGACACCTCTTGTTGTTTAATTTCTTTTTGTCCTACGTTCAATGGACAATCTTAGTTCTAAATATTTTTGGCCTTTGTGCAATGCAAAATCTTTGCTGTTCGATTTGTTTTTGTCGTACTTACCATGAATAGTTCCAGTAGTTAGTCTTGCGTACTGTGGACAATAGTCACTGTTTTATTAAGGTTTCTTCTTCCCATCATGGTCACGTATCTTCGGTCTGCTTGCTATGGAGACCTAAAGTCTCTCAATGTCACTAATGTTCCATAAAATTCGTTTTTGATAATAGTTATAATCTGATTTCAGAAACTTAATCCTGAAAGGCATGGCAGTACCTACAGACAAATTTGGGGCTCAGATACTTCTTTCCAAGAAATTATCACTTTTGAATCGCATAAAATGATAAAGTCGTTACACGTTGGCCTATTTTTGTTTCTTGTAATTTGTTTGCTTCCGATTTTCTCCTGGACACTGTCTTTTTTAAAAATTTTACCATAGATCCTAAAGGTCTTTTTTTTTCTTTTTTTAAAGAATCTTTCATATAGTTTTCATTGTTAATTAGTTGATTTGAAAATTGTGTGAAAATTTTTCTACTCTTAGCTATTAACACGAACTTCATTCAATTGTTCTAATAACGTGAAGGAGATTTTTTTTTTTTTGCATTAAAATATTGGAAAGATTTAATTATTTTTTTCTCGGCTGTCAATATTATATCATTATGATAATTCATTGGTAGTGGAAGAGTCTGAAGTTTTTGTTTCGCCCTAATAAATTTATTTGTTGTAATAAATTTATTTGTTATAATATGCTCTATATTTGTCGTTGTAAATTTATTTGTCGACAAATTTCCCAATGTATTTGTCGTTGTAAATTTATTTGTCGACAAATAAATTTATTTGCCCTTGTAAATTTATTTGTCGTTGTAAATTTATTTGTTGTAATATGCTTTATATTTCTTACTTAAGAAATCTTAAGGACTTCACTTCTCTTGGCGTAGATTTAACGATTCTCATTGTTAAATTCTTACGATTGTCAATGTTGCAAATATCAAGATACTTTTTTTTAGAGAAAAAAACAAAGAAAGTGATATACTTAATTGAAACGCAATAGGCCAGGCCGCCTTGAGGCTAAAGCAACCATATTTGATTGGTGTAATTTAAATGACCTTTCGGTAACAATGATTACATCATTTGTTTGTTTTTTTTTTAATTTTTTTTTCAATACAGTTTAATGTTACACAGTAAAGTACAGACATGTATCATACCACTGCTACAAAATGTTTTTGTTTTCTTTTCTTTTTTCAACTCTTCGTCTTAATTTTTACATGAAACTCTTTTTGTTCTGTTGTTGGTTTGTTTTTTGGCCAAAGACACCTGTTTCCTGTCCTTCACCCAGATTGTGGTTTGTGCTGTTGTATGTACAGAACAAGGGAGGAGGCGAGGGGGAGAAACAACAGAAGAAAAAATTACTGTGTACTTTCAGCAGCCACTCATGATTTTTGTATTAATCATAGGTCTACGCTACAATAATTTCATACTAGATACTCGTAGAAACAAAACTTTGCTTGTTTAATGCTGTTGAATACCTGCGCCATCTTTCATTTTTCAATGCTTTGATTTATCTCAGAAAATATTTTTCTGTTTTATGTAATATCGAAGATATTTTTAATGGTTTGCTTTTGCTGCTGTCTACTTTAGGTATGGTTAAATACCTCTTGGCTTTGTCAAGATGACATTTTATCATACACTAGCGTCAATTACAGGCTTCGCTATAGTAATATGTTCCGTTGGCCATTTTTAACTATTACTGAAACGTTCTCTGATATCGGTCATTTTCGATCATTTTCATATATCTCTCCCTCCCCAGCCAAGTTGCGGGTCTGAATTTTGATTTAAATGGCATCAGAAGTGTCACTGTTCATCTCAGGGACTTCCAAAACTATGGATTCGACACTAATATCGGTCATTCTCGATCATCTTTAAATATCTCCCCACTCCCCCTCCCCTACGTTGCACCGTAAAAATGAAATGATAAAAACTATCCTAGGCCTGAATGTGATCTATGTTCAAAGTTTAATCGAGATCGGTCGGGTGGTTCAAGAGTTACAAAGTCAAACATAGTTTCATATATATCCAGGATATGTTCAAGGGAGGGGCTAAACCATAGTTTGCCGTTTTATCCAGTGTAAAACAGGATTGAAGCCCATTTTATCCAGTGTATATCTGAGCGTCAAGGGGAGGCTTTAACCTCATTTGGATCCGCCATTATGTATATATATATATATATATATATATATATATATATATATATATATATATATATATATATATATATATATATATATATATATAGTAGCTGAAAAGACCGTTCTTCACAAGGGGGGAATAAGATTTATGCAACATTTTTGAAACTAAAGAAATACGAATGAAAAATAACCAAAAAGCAACTCCTCCAGCGTTGCCTCTGTCAATTCCCGTTCCAGCCAACATGTTCTTCCTTGCCTAAACGTTGGCTTAAATATCATCAGGATAATCACCAATTAGCGATCCCGAAAAATTATGGATTCGACACTGATATCGGTTATTTTGGACATGTTATTTTAAGCCCTTCCCCCATGATGATGATGACTGAAGTTGAACTTCAGCGGCGTTGTGAGTGTCACTATACATCTTAGCGACGCCATAGGTAAAACCAAGGTCCGTCGACCGGGAACAGTAGGGTCGACGGACCTTGAGGTAAAACTATGAATTTCAAACCAACATCCGCCATCCCGGGTATTTTTCCTTTCGTTTTATGCAGAAAATTTGAACCCCGTACAGTATAACCCAATAAAACTTGTCACATTTTGAAGATCAATAAACCAATATATATATATATATATATATATATATATATATATATATATATATATATATATATATATATATATATATATATATATATATATATATATATATATATATATATATATATATATATATATATATATTGCAGATAGAAACTTGTTTATTGACAACAGTTTGCAATTACTTTGTTCTCATTTAAATTACTTTGTCCTGCTCTGTTGAAATGACACAAAAATTTATAAAAATTTATATTATTGTCAATAATATCTAACAAAACCTTCCACTTTTTGATCCGCTGTAGCGCTATTAGTGAAAAGGCGAATGGGTCGGGGGGGGGGGGGGAAGTCGCTTCCGCTTACCACTCACCTACCGTTTTCAGTGGTCATTATGGTTTGCTCAAAAGCTCATCGCGCTTACTGCACAGTCAAAATGTTTTTCAAAATTGGCAGTTTTGCTATTATAGTGCAAAGATCTTTTCACTAGAACGTTGCTATTCGACGTAATGAAATTTTCATGATTGGAAGACTGTCGTGCAGTGGGCCAAGAATTTCCGAACAACGGGTTCAGCGTTGAGAAAGAAAATTATCTGGCCGACCTAAAAGTGCTCGTACGCCTGAGAATATTGAGACTATATATAACACAGTCTGTTTTGCAGTCCCGAAAACGTTCTGCAAAGAAGCATATTGTAGCTATTTCGCTTCCTAGAGAGAGTTTTAAAAAAAATCTATAAGAAGACTTACAGTTTCATCCTTATTACAGACTGTTTTAAAAATCATTTGACATTTTTGAATAAGCAACTTTCTATCTGCAATACTTTTTTTGTTTTATTAATCTTTTCAAAATGGTGGAGGATTTATTGGTTCACACTGTACAGTGAAAAAATAATCAAAAAATTTACGAATGATAACTATCTATTCAACTTGTCTTTGGACAATGTTTGAATATTTATTTTTTGAAATTGATTAAAATGTTCTGAATATTGTTTATCCCTACAAAATACATTGGAATTGTAGGACATACGTGCTACCATTTGTTGGCGATATTCGGCTCATTACATTTACCTTAGTGTGGCTAATTTTAGTATTTAGCCACCATATTATGGTAAAATTTAGCAAGTTACCATCATAATGGAGCAAAATTTAAAAGATAAATAACTTGATGTGGCCACAACAAGCAGGTGGGCAAATTATGGAAGTAGCTAACTTAATTTAGTCAATTTTAGAATGTGACCAAGTTAAAGAAGCCAAATTTAGAATATAACGGATTTAATTCAGCCATATTAATCAGGTGGCCAAGTTATGCATCAAATTTTAGCATGTGGGATGTTAAGTTAAAGTGACCAAATTTAGAAGATATCCAACTGAATGCGTTCAAATTATAAGTAGCAAATTTTAGCAAACTAGCTGAACCTGCGCTCTCTACATAACACATCATTCGCATGAGCATGAATCTCCTTGTCATTCCTCGAACATCTGTACATGTTCCTTTACAGACAAGTAAAAAGCGTATTGATAAAAATCGGTAAGAGGTACTGTAAAAGGGATATGTACATGTACATTATTTTCCAGCATTTTAGATTATTTTTTTTCAATATATCGCACCATTTGCAAGATTTGAGCCTACTTCCGGTTGGAGTTTCTAATTCATGTATGATCGGCGTTTTCTTTCTTCTTGCATGCTGTATGTAATAAGCAAATACATTACACAATTAATTCAGTGATATATGGTGTTCATTGGACAAAGCACTCCAAACAATAAAAAATTATCTTAGATTCGAGAAATGGTTATCCTTCGTTTTTCATTATCATTTAGCCATGAAACAAACGCCGGAGAGATATACGACCCAGGGGGTGCTCTTAACCTATGTGCCGAACCTCTACTTTCACGCTCTTCTCACAGTGACGTCACCAGCGAGGAACTTAGAGCTTGTCGTCTGCTTGGCGCGCGAAGATTTGCTAGTAAGACCACAAACAATTCTTTATTTATTTTGGGTTTTTGCTATGTTAAATTGTGTTGCTTTCTTTTCTAATGGTGTACGTGGACGAATATTATTTAATAGAGAAAAGGTCTGTCTATATCTTGGAAGATTTCTTTACGTGGGATTGACTGTACAGACATGCAATATTGCAAGACAGTGTGAACTTGAGTACGTGTGTACATATATGTTTTTATGTGCACTTGTCTTTCATCTCCAAGTGTTCCACATTATAGAATTAGGGATGTACCGATTTATCAGTATCGGTAATATCAGCCACTTTTGGCAGTATCGGTATCGGCATTGGGAAATAAACACCAATATTTACCGATACATTTTTCAAACTATTTTCAGTTTGTTTAATATTAACAGTGACGCTTATATTTCATCGGTTTCTTTTCGAGTTAAAAGTTGTTCTAAATTATTATCAATTGTACAATCAATCGATTTCTTTATGCATGTGTACGCCTTTGATTTGCACTATTCATACTTAACTGATAGTTTTAGTCCCTCCATGCCAAAATAGTGAAGAAAAGACAAAGGTCCTCAGTCAGGATCATAGGCACCCGAAGAAAATTTTCTAGGGGAGCCAATTTCCCGATTTCAAAGTAAAATAAAGTAAGTTTATTTTCCTTATTCTTTTTCATAAATTTCTATGTATGCATGAAGTTCATAATTTAAAATTATTTTTTGATATTTTTTCTGCTTATTGGTCCTCTAAATGTTTATTTGAGTTAGAAATCAGAGTAAAACTCCGGGACGTCGTGTGGGTAGAACAGATGGGGCGATTGCCCCACGCCTTGCACCACAAAATGGAAGAGTTTGACCGTTGAGGAAAACTAGCAGGTTAACTATTTCTAATTCATTGTTGAGATTAGTGTTGTCCACGAGACGAGATCGAGGCGAGAAATTTCTCGTTTCGTCTGCAATTCGAGACGAGAACAATCTTTTAAATTCGTTTAAATTTAAAAATATGGGAGTTCTCGACTCGTTTTTGAGGCAAGTTGAGAAACTTCATGAGTCTCATTGGCAACACGAATTCACCCAAGTATTAAACCTTAAACACCGGTTTAGTGTTGCATGGTTCATCGTTAAAAAAAACAAATAAAAAAACTATAAATTGATAAAGTGATTGTAAGAACACAATGAAGAGCATTCAAAGATACACAAGTCATTACACAATATACTACAATAATAAATATGGTTTAACTGTTGTTATATATCATCCTTCGTGGATCTCTCGTGACTTTAAGAGGTTAGGACAAATTTTGAGTTGATTTTGAGTTTAACGTCCCTTTTCAGCAGCGAGGCTATATGAGACGTGGACCTACTGATTAACGTGGAATCCGAACCACATGAGCTCCCGCCGGGAATCGAACCCGGGTCTCCCGAGGACAAATTTTGTACATACATTTACACAAGAGGCTAGAGAAACTTCGAGGCGAGAATAAAAGAGCTTTTTTCGAAAATCGATTCTAGAAGACGAGAAAACCTAATTTCTCGTCTCGTCTCGACTCGTAACACTAGTTAGCATACAAATATTTAGATATAAACCAAATACATTTTTCCGGACTGTGTACTATTAATGTCACGAAGTGCAATCATAGGTCAACAATGGTTACATAAAATATAATCTGTGATGGATAGTCGACATGACGTTTAACACGGATGAGCTCCGTTCTAATAATCATGTGGAGAAGATATGAATTGGCAATTTTAAACTTTAAGCCTGCGTGCCGTATATTGAACAAAATAAATTGCTAGGCTTCAAAGGGCTTCCGCAACTGAATGCATCAACGATCTTCTTCTTCTTCTCATTATTATTATTATTATTATTATTATTATTATTATTATTATTATTATTATTATTATTATTATTATTATTATTATTATTATTATCCATTGTTTTAAGTATTTATTGAGATATTCTTATCAGTAATCACAAAGTAATCCATTTATGCCGGGTGTCGAACTTTCCTTATCATTGGTTCCGCAATTATTTTAACTCCAGGCACCGGAAATTTCAGAGATTGCCCTGGTAAAACACATATTTATCTGCAACTTTGCTTAAATACATTCACAGCAACATTTCAGATATAAATACATTTAAAATGTGATTCTAATTCAACAATTATCAATCTAATCAAAAAATAATTAAATGGTCATGCAACACAGGTACATCGTTAATTTTCCATAATATAAATTGCGTTAAGATGATGTTCTATTTATTGCTGGTTTATTTATTATTTATTTATTTGTAATTTGTGTGTAGGAGAATGTTGTGACAGCGAAAATGTTATGCATAAAGAAAGAAAAAAGACATTCTGGCTGCTTCGTACACCTCTATACCTACTTGCTGCTCCTCGCTGGTGACGTCCCGCAAAACGAGGAGCGAAGCGTCTGTGCGAATAGCCCAACCTTTCCTTCTAGTAACCTTGATACGACCCCTGTACACAAATATGTTGGGATGTATAACTCGTAGAATATGATGCTTTTCTTTTTAAAATTTCAACATTTCCAGTGTATCCCTAAAAAAATGCAATAAAGAAATAACGGCCATGTTTTTTTTAAATATTTAATTAGAACTGATTAATCTACACAAAATTTGGAATCGATCAGTGAAAACGGCATCTTTCTAGAGCCTATGGTTCCGATCGAAAGGAACTCTGTCGAAAGGATTGGCCACAAACATATAAACTTTTCTAGCCTTTTAGTATATAGATGGTTAAGTTAAAGTAACGTTTAGATGATAACCAACTTAATTTCGCTGCATTAAGCAAGTGACCAAATTGTGGAGGTAACCTGCTTAATGTAGTCAATTTTATTCGGTAAGCAAGTTATAGTAGAGACCAAATTTTCAATGGACAAGTTAGCAGGTTTCACTGTATTAAAAGTGGTTTGTAGAGGGCTAATCTGATATTCGCGAGGAAGAATTATGTTGGAAGTTGAAACGTGTTGCTGGTTGTCATTTTACAACTCTTAAGTAGTCCCCCAATCGTGACATCATCTTTGACACGCGTCCGTTTTGAAAAGAGAGAAGAGATAAATGCAAATACAATATGAAAATGGAGATTGACTTGTCCCACGTACGTCATCTGAGATGCGATGCTATTAACATATGTCCTACGTGTGTTGATGCGCCTGTCATAAATGTCAAAACATTGCCTGTGCAACACATCAGATTAAAAAAAAAAAAAGGTCAAAATTCAAGTCTTCAAGTGACCTTTCTTTAAAATAAAAGTGGCTCTTGACAAGGTATGAAGATGTCATATTTTTCTGAAACAAGACACCGTAACTCAATCTATTCTTCAAAACGATTTTTTAAAAAAAAGAAAAGAAAAAGAACGAAAGATCAAATACCAATCAAATACCAAAATTTAGTGTGGCGTCATAATTTCATTTTTTTAACCTTTAACTTTCAACTTAAGTGTCTGTGTTGGAAATGTATATATGCTGAATAAAAGAGATCGATTATTTTGTCATGGAAGTATTTTGGAGATAAACGCTTACTGCACCAAAGAGATCAGGTCAAGAATTGCCATAGCCAAAGAAGCATTCAACAAGAAAAGATCGCTCTTAAGGTTGGTGTAAAGGGACAAGCTTTGCCGCTAGATGTCACTACAGTCTTCGTATCTCTCTTATGTATTTTTTACCTTTCATGAAAATGTACGATTTCTCTTACAAATTTCGATCTAGAGACTTCAAATTTTTACAAAAGAAACTTCATAACTTATTGAAGACAACAATCTGTGCCGATTTTTTATTTAGAATTTTGTTCATTGTTGAAATAGTTATACTATTAAAGGTTTGAATATCCATTTCAACAACTAAGCCATTTCAACAATGAAGAAAATTTTAAATAAAAAATCGGCACGGATTGTTGCGTTAAATAGGTTATGAAGTGCCTTCTGTAAAAATTCGAAGTCTCTAGGTTGAAATTTATAAGAAAAATCGTGAATTTCTGTGAAAGGTAAAAAATACATGAGAGAGATACGAAGAATGTAGTGACATCTATCGGCAAAACTTGTCCCTTTAAACCAACCTTAACTAGTAGGCTTAATATTAGACTAAGGAAGAAGTTGGTCAAGTAATATATTTTTCTATATGGAGTATTGAACTGTATGGTTTAAGAGACTTGGATATTACGGAAGTTGGAGAAGAAATATTTAGAGAGTTTCGAAATGTGGTGTTGAAGGAAAATGGAGAAGATAAAATGGACAGAGAGAGAGTAACAAACGATGTTTTAAATCAGGTAGGAGAAAAGAGAACCCTTCTAGCCACCATCCTTCGTAGAAAGGTCGAAAGGTTTGGACACATCTTGCGAAGAAATTGTCTTCTGCATGTTGATTGATGATTTGAAAAATAGAAGAAAATATTGGTAGTTAAAAGAGGAAGCTGAAGATCGAGTAACGTGGAAGAATCATTTCTATGCGCAGGCCTAAAGTAATAATAAAATGAAATAGGGAAAAAAATCATTAGATCCGAGATACTTAATAATAATAATAATAATAATAATAATAATAATAATAATAATAATAATAATAATAATAATAATAATAATAATAATAATAATAATAATAAATTTGTGATAATCATTCTTCGGTATTCCTTCCGAAACAAAATTAGAGATGCTATGAGATATTCCTCGTGTCTCACACGAAACGAAACACAGCCCTTTAGGCGAGACACAAGACGAGACAGACTACTTGTCTGTCTCGTTTTTGAAACGAGACACAAGACGTCTCGTGAAATGTTTCGTGTCTATAAAATGCAAAGACAGTTTTTGAATTTTCTTTAAAAATTTATTAAATCGGAATAAATTATTTGCCTTCGAAATGTACATCAGCGTTTATTATTTCAAATGAGAACTAGCATACAAAGAACAAGGAATGACTAAAGTTATTATTTTTTAAATGATTCTTACAAACAGCTTTCATTTAAATTTTTCAATCGATTCAAGTTTAATTGTGATAGTGCTCCAGATTCAAGTACAATGTTAAAGCATTCGGGATCAGTGTTTCAGAAGATTTCATTCTGGGATCTGGTGAGGATATCTATGTATAAAAATTCTGTTATAGAAGTACAATTTCTCTTAATAGCAGTTTTATCAGTAACTAATCATTGTTTCATGATCTTTCTCGAACAAAGACAAAAACGTGTCAGCATTTTTCGGTACTGTGTTTTGAAAGGATGCTGGTTTGGCAATATTTTATAAATCGGAATTGAAATCGGAAAGTACATTGGCCTCCTTATTTGTTGAAGTGGTGTCAGAGATTCTGGAAAAGGAACCTCAGGATGAGTGGGATAAGGCTTGCCTTTCGGCGGTATTGACAAATATACCTGTCGTAGTAATTCATTACTGGTTCAGTCCCAACTAAGCAGTCCTTATTGTAAGATTGTAGTCGTGTTGCGTGTTGTGCTCTGGTAACCAAACCAAACTTTGTTACAAGTTGTAATTTTAACCACTTTTAACCGCTCTAGTGTTGCCACAGAACGAGACATGAGACGAAACAAGCACATCTTTTCGAGACGATACATGCTTTGCACAAGACGAGACGAGAAAACATGAAATCTCGTCTCGTCTCGTCTCATCTCGTGGCAATACTAAAGAAAATTATTTCAAGAATTAATTAGTAATATTAGAACATCAAAACAATTTTAAAATGCAAAACAGTTTGCTTCAAAAAGAGTGGGAATATGTCTACAATTTAATTAAAATATGTTTTTTGGAACCTAACGTTCGGAATTATAGTTTCCTAAAACACTGTTTAATGGTGAAAACTATAGTTTAGCTTCCATAACGTTAAACAACTAAAACAAATTTCGTAATATAATGTTCAAGAATCAAAACAATGTTTCTCGATATCATCTTCAACAATCAAAACGAAATTTCGTAACATAATGTTCAACAATCAAAACACAATTTTGTGATAATCTTCAGTAATGAAGAGTATAACTTCGGTAGTAATAGGCTTACTCAAAAGTCAAAATGTTTCAGTGTAAAATGGCCTAGTGCTGTATCTGAAACCTATTATAAATAAATAAATAAAATATATTTCCACGATTTAATGTTCAAAAATCAAATAACGTTTCATCACATAATGCTCAACAATCAAAATACAATACATTGTACTACTATACTATACACTACACTACTATACTATACACTATACTATGTATTGTGATATAGTAATGCTCAATAATGAAAAGTGTAACTTTAGTGAGGTAGTGTAGAGCAATCAAGATAATGGTTTTGATGTAATGCTCAATAAATGAAAAGAATAACTTTGGTAAATAATATTCAAATACGAAAAGAAAGTTCCTTGTCGTAACGTTCAATAATCTAAACATTACTTTGATGACATAATGCTCAAAATTCAGTTTATAATTTCGTTATATATGATAAATAATTAATATAATATTTCGTGACATAATTTTTAATAATGAAAGTATAACTTCGGTGACATAGTACCCAAAAATCAAAATACATTTTAGTGGTAAATGTTCAACAATCAAAATTATGTTTCGTGACATACGTATTATTCAATAATGAAAAATATAACTTCGCTGAGATAATATTCACAATCAAAAGAAAGTATTTTGACATATCAAAAGAAAGTTTTTTTGACATAATGTTCAACAATGAAGATACATTTTCCGTGATATAATTAACCCTCTGAGGTTTGGGTAGAAGTTATTACGTAGTTTCTGGTTTTTACACTTATTGTTTTTACTAGTGGTGGGCACAAAAACCGGTTTTTCAGTTTTCGGTTTTTAGGAAAACCGAAACCGGTTTTTGAAAATTTTCAAAAATCCGGTCCCGGTTTTCTTAACCGAAACCGGTTTCGGTTATCTCCAAAACCAGTTAGGTTTTCTTCAAAACCGGTTCCGGTTTTATCCAAAATTTCTTATATTTCTGACCAGAATAGTGTTGTTGTTGTTCTCTGGAAACCGATTCCGTTTCCACAGAAAAAGTTTTGTCTCTCTTCCAAAAGTTTTCACCGAAACCGATTTTCGTGAAAAAACCGAATCGGTTTTGGAGAAAACCGAAATGTCGGTTTTCCGGATTTCGTTTTTTCTAGAAACCGGTTTCCAGTTTTTATAAAAACCGGTTTTGCCCATCCCGAGTTTTTACGTATCATAGATTAATTTTCCCCCATGTTTGAAATATGTGTTTCTCTGATGACAGTTATTTTGAAGTTTTCAAAACAAAACAGTAGCAGAAACATATCATACTGTCAACTGGATATAATTATGACAGCGGTAGTATTATTTTGACTCATACCGTCATGAAGCTTATTAGCTCTGATAATATCGTAGTTTTTTCCACATCGGTCTTTCTTGTTATTCTCTGCTTCAAAATTAGACCAACTGGATTCTCACTTATTTCCAACTCTCCCGCAGTAGGACATCTTTCGAATGTTTTATCTCTTAACATTATAACTAAAAGAGTTTGACTTACAATATTAAGTCTCATAATGTAAACATCAAAGTAAGCTTCAGACCGGTATCCGGCTCCCCTAAACTTTTACTGCCCCCCAAAAATTTTCACCGTAGGCTTGCAAATGAACTAAATACAGTGATAAACTATAATATGGTTGGATCGCCCCCTAACTTCTACCGGCCTCCCTACATTTTTAGGCCGGGTACGGGACTGCTGAACTTACGAATAGAGTCAATGAGTAAAACAGTACAACAATGTAAATAAAATCTTTAAAAAAATAATCCTACAACTAAAAATTAAACTACAATAGTTTAGCATTACAAAAAAGAAAAATCAGGTATCACCTAAAACAATATGGTGTGCTTTGATATCCCAACCAAAATATATATTTCTTTGAACTTTATTTGAGACACATATCTAATCTGCCAATTTCTTCAAATAATCCTTAGTATGATTTGAATTAGAAAACTATGCATAGGTGATAAGAACACTGTACCCACTGTTCAGAAAGCAAATAATAAAAAACTCAAAATTTGATGATATAATGTTCTAAAATCAAAACAAAATACTCTTAACATAATGTTCAACAGTGACGATTCATTTTCGTTACATAATTAATAATTAAAACTATAATTTTCAATATGATAATCAAAATAAAATTTCGTGACATTATGTTCAATTATGGAAATTATATTTTTGGTGGGATGATGTTTAAGGATCAAAACTAAAGTATCCTTACGTAATATTCGATAATCAAAACTATAACTCAATTCGTAAAAGGGGGCACAGGGTGGCTCAGTGGTAGAGCGTTCACCTCTGGTGAGTGGGGTCCTTGGTTCGATCCCAGCTCGCGCGAAGTGAGCCTTGTGGTGGAGAAACACCGTGTTCGTTCGTGGACTTTCTCGGGGTTCTCCCGTTTCCTCCCACTTTACTCATTCCAACATTACATTTATTTCTCATCATCACCGTCTCCTTTAGCCGTCACCGTCTCCTTTAGCATAACGGTGGAACGTAAAACTGAAAGATTTCATTTCATTTTGAATGCGTTAATTTTTAGAAAATGAAGTTTTTTTTTTTGTGCTATAGTAATCGTGCGAAAGATAGGGTCCTATTCGTAAAGATAATTCGGTCATGGTTAAAAAAAAAAAACTCCCTTGAAAATTCGTGTTAATTAACTGATATTTGTATACATATTGATTTCACAGAAGTGTTATGCTCAACTAGAATTCAAAACATTTAAGAGATTGCATGTGTACTGGTCGAACAGAACGTCTGATTGTTACTAGAAAAAAAAAATAACAAAAAACGAGGCGCTGACGATACTTTTATCTACATTGGTATATTATAACGTATCCATCGGATCTACTTGTCTTGTCCGAGATGTCAAGATTTCCCCCCAGCGCGAATCAAAAGGCGTGGCTGTGACGTCACTCAGGTGAAACACGAGAACGGAACGATGACGGCTCAGGGTCGACTCGAAAGCTCTGGCTAGTTGTCTTCTCATGAAAGAAAGGGAGGGGAGTCCACTCAACTGTACGGAACCAACAAACACATATTCCAATGGAAAAAAAATGATAGGACAAAGGACACAACCAGAGGTGATTATATAAGATCACAATTGAGGAGAGTAAGGGGGGAGGTACTTTCGCAAAAGAAACATTTCCATGTCGCAGACATAAATTAGGTTAACTTGTAACTCCTTTAGGTGAAGTTTACTCTTCGTCTGTATACAAGATATTGTATGCGGTCTTTCTGAACATTTACTTTTATTTTTCTCTTTTTTTCTTTTTTTCCCTCTAAAAGCTAGTCGTTTGTCTCTTTTCTTTTTCTTTTTTTCTTCTTGATTTGAATAAAATGTTAATGGGTACTTATTAGCTAAATTTACTTAAACTGGTTAAAAATTTATATGCAGACAAGGGCAAAAACAAGTTTACCTGTCTCTTTCTTCGTTTTTTTCCTATTCAAGTGTACGTATACGCGATGCAATGAAGTATACAAAAATAGCTTTCTTGAATTAAACATTACATGATTTACGTAGCAGTAAATATAATTAAAATTTAAAATGAAAAATTTGAGGTAAACGTACCACGTTGTTCTCTCAAAGGTATAAGTCCCGCCCGGGTGGTGAATGCACTTGTGGATGATGATAAAGAAGGGGATTGGGGAGGAAGTGGAAATGCGCTAAGGAAACAGGCAGGGCTGTAGTCGAAGGCAGAGATGGTCATCCTTTCTCATTTTGCCCTCATGAGGGCCGCTCTCACCCTCACCTCACCCTCATTTTAGTAGTTGAGGGTGAGGGCGATAAAGTAATTGAGGGTGAGTGTGAGGGCGTCAATGGAAGGTGAGTGTGAGGGCGTCAATGGAAGGTGAGTGTGAGGGCGTCAATGGAAGGTGAGTGTGAGGGCGTCAATGGAGGGTGAGGGTGGGTTAGGAAAAATGACCATCTCTGGTCGAAGGTACACGACGGTACCCGCCGTATACCCTCTGCTTAATCTTAGTTATTAGAATATACCTTCTGCTTCAAAGCGTATAGTACTTTCTAGTTCTGTTTCGTTTATATTTATTTATTTATTTATTTAATCGGACCATGACTCCAAGTGACTATATCACCTTTTTTCTCGTATATTCTTAGCAGGACTTCAAATATATGTCATGAAAAAAATCCGGCGCGATTTCTTCTGTTCTTGGAGAAGTTGGTTCCTTCTCCATACCTAAACCCATTTATGTTATTAATAGCGTGATTTAAGTAAGAAGTGTCATCAGGCCGGTAGCCAGCCCAAAAATGTAGGGGGGGGGCTCGATAGAAGTTAGGGAGGGGGCGAATCCAACCCATATAGTTCATCACCATATTATAGTTCATTTGCGAACCTACCGTGAAAATTTTAAAGGGGTAGTAAAAATTTTGGAGGCACGGCCCCCTAAACCCCCCTGGATACGGGTCTGAGTGTCATCGAGAAAATATGATGAAATGCTTTTAGACTATAAAATAGTAATGTATTCTTTATATTCAGTGGTGCAATGATGTCAAAGTAATTTATTGAATGTAAATATTAGTAAATGTAAAATCATGAGTATTACAAAACGTAAAAAAAAAAAAAAAAAAAAGTGCAATTTAAATATTCAATTAATGAGACTTAACTACCCGTTGTAAGTACTGTCAATGATTTAGCAGTAATGTATGATACAAAATTTACATTTGAACGTCATATTGATAACATAATAAATGAAGCGAACAAAAATCTTGGGTTTATTCTAAGAATTGGCAGGGAGTTTCGTAAACCTGCCAGGCTTCAAAAATTGTATCAAACTTACGTTCAATCCAAACTCGAATACGCGACGCTTGTATGGAACCCAGATACAAAAATTAACTCACTAAAAATAAAAGAAATCCGTCCAAATTTCTTAGATATCTTGTTTATAGGGAAACAAACATTTTCCCAAGAACTGAAAACTCTAATTCATTAAATAGGAATTTTGAAACTCTAACCCTCAAACAAAGAAGAACGTTATCTGACATGATATTTTTATACAAGGTACTTAATAATAAGCTAGACTGCAACGAATTGCTTTCGAGCTTTCAAATAAACATTCCAGGTAGAGAAACACATCCAATAACTTCTTTTATTGTGCAAAAGCAAGGACGAATATCCTAAATAAGTCGCCAACGTGGAGGATTAGTGCAACCTACAACATACTCTTAAAAATGACAAAAAATATAGATATTTACGCTGATTGCCTCACAAGGTTTAAAAGGGAAATTGTAAATATATTATTTCATGAAAGATGAACACTGTAATTGGGTATAATACCTGTTGTGTTCTGTTTCAATAAATAAAATAAAATAAAATATTGAAATTGAATTAATTAATACATACGATTTACATTGTTTATTAAAAAAAATGACTTCTATGTCTCTTATGTCAATCATAGATGATCACAAAACAGCGTATACCCTCTGAAAATTTTAGGACTACAGCACTGGAAACAGGTAAATTGTTGTCTAAGTCTATTCCGTTACCCGTAAGTGTTACCCACGAGACCGGAAGAAAATAGAAATAAGGTTTTCTCGTCTCGAAAAGTTTTCGCCGCCTCCTCTGTTGTCAATTATTGTATAAAATTTATACCTAGTATTTTTTTTTTCTTACTTTCATCAAGAATAGGGTGACCAGACGTTACTGATTTTCGCAGTATACTACTGTTTTTCAAAGAGATGTCGTGCGTGTTCCAAAGATACCTAGAAAATCGAGAAATGTCCTCCTTTTTAAAAATGTCCTGATTTAACTTATTTACAGTATTTTAATGTTTTTTTTTCTTTTTATAACACAACGTTTCAAATCACAGACATTTTTTTTTCTGAATGATAAACCGCTGTGATTTTCAACACTACTCAAAAGATTATTGTTAGCAAAGGAAGAATCAAACTTAACAGTGCCATAACGGCCCCGGGAGCAGAAGCAAGGGCCGCAAAATTCGGGAGGAAAAGAAACGAAAACACAGAGAGAAAAAATTACTTGGAATATTTGAGATCAACAGCAGTATTTTTCAATCTAATATTTAATTTGGCCAGGGTCAAGTTTATACTTGTGCACATAACTATATAAAATGGAAGTTAAAAAAACTAATAAAAAGCGTTCAAAATCAAGGAAAAGCAGGGTTTATTTTTGAAAATTTTCATAGCTTCACGTCAACCATGGTGGCGCTTCGCGGCTGGTATCGACCTCACTTATATGTACGAGGGTGCCGTCGTATACTTTCGCCCCGGGCGCTGATTTTCCACGGCACGGCACGGCACTGAAGCTTAAGGTTAGCTTTGATTAAAATAAGGACATGCGTATTGCCGACGCAATATGCTATTATTTACTATTGTACTTGTGCCTCACTTTTCCTTTTGTCAGAACCTGGTCACACTAATCTAGAAGCTATTACAATCCTTCCGCATCACGAGAGGATCACGAAGGGTATAATGTAACAGCATTCATATCATGTTTATTATTGTAGTAGATTGTGTAATAACGCGTAGTGCTGATAAATGCTCTTCGTTGTGTTCGTACAATCCATTTATCAATTTATAGTTTTTATAGCCTACTATGTGTTCTGTAACAGTACTTAAGACAGTGTTAGAAATTTAAGATTTGGGTGAACTAGTTACCAACGAGACTCGTGGAATTGCTCTTCTCATGGGGAACCTAACTACGAATGCATGCTGTCTGGAATCGAACCAACGACAGGGCACCATAGAGGTAGTGTGATATCCTTTCTGGATTCTGGTGTTGCTTAGTTCAGATTGTAACACCTCTCTCGAATCCGAAACTATATGAAACGTCTACCTAAAGCAGGCGGGTGCGGTGGCTCAGTGGTGCCCTCCCAGCTGGTGTAGTGGCTAGCATGTACGCCTTTGGTGTACAGGGTCCCGGGTTCGTTTCCCGGCGGGAGAGCCTTTGCGATTTTAATTGTCTTCGATGTTTCTGTGTTCGTGTCCCTGTCGTTCTAAGTGATTGGAAAAAAAGACAAGTAAACGAATAAAGCAAGTAAAATTAAGTAATAAGTAGTTCAAGTAAGTTACTGAGACACGTTCAGTGAATCAGTTAACTTTTTTTAAAAAAAAAGTGGTAGAGCGGTCACCTCTGGTGCTTGGGGTCCCTGGTTCGATCCCAGCTTGCACCGTGTGGACTTTTTGGTGAACAAACACCTTGCTCGTGGGTTTTCTCGGGGTTCTCCCGTTTCCTCCCACTTTCTTCATTCCACCATTTCATTCATTCCTCATCATCACCGTCTCCTTTAGCCTAATCGGCATAACCGTGGGACGTAAAACTGAAAGATTTTTGTCTACCTAAAGCTTGATTTAAAATCTGAATTACATGAGGTCCCGCCAGGATTCAAATTCAGGAGCTCCCTTTATACTCTGTTGTTCTTGATTCCATTCTATTATATAGACCTAGTGTTCGCCGCGAGACGAGACGAGAAATTCGCTTTTGAATTCGAGACGAGATGAGACGAAATATTTCAGGAATCTCGTAGTCAACACTAGTTCACCGAAGTCTTAAGATTTCAAATACTGTTTTAGCGTTATGTGATTCATTGCATAAGCTATAATTTGTTGAAATGATTTTAAGTAAAAAAGAAAGAGCAGATATCAACGTTTAAAGATACTCAAATTGTTATACAATATAATCCAATTATACATTTTCCGATATATCTTCTCGTTCTTGTTATATTCCACATAATCTCATTTTGAGCCCATTTTTATGCTCCTATTTGACCCTTTTAATGCGCTTGCTGGCCGATATATATATATATATACGTGTCGTTTCTTTTTCGATGTTCTCTATGTGTGTGTAATCTTATCACAATCGGCGTGTTACACCGGGGTATCCTGCCTTGTAAGTTTATTTCCAAAAGTCAAATACATAAATTTATGAAACGAGATGGAACGAGAAAGAATCTTTCGAGAATCGATTCGAGACGAGACTTAAACAAAAAAAAAATTATGAGACGAGGCCTCTACTAAATTTACAAGGCAAGACGAGAAAACCTTATTTTTTATCTTGTCTTGTCTCAGGCAAGACAATATATACAACATATAATTTATTATTATTATTATTATTATTATTATTATTATTATTATTATTATTATTATTATTATTATTATTATTACAGTTTTGTTTGTATTTATTCATTTAACGATCAGACAAAGTGTCCGAAGTCAATGTATACTTTAACAACAAATACAAGGCCTATACTTAAAAGTGTTATATCGGCATTCGCCTAGTCGAACTCAGAGAAAAGCTCGTAAACGTCTCAGTCGAGATTGCTGACTATGGGATTGCATTATGCTCTAAGTTTTTATTTATAAACTTAGAGAATCCTTCCCCCCTCCTGTACACACACACATATACGAGAGAAATTTATCGAATAGGTATTCATATAACAATACAACTAGCAACTAAGTTAGTTGTCGCCCGGGCAAGAATTCGCCTTAGCGGCCCCCTGACCAACTAAACCAAAACGCTCCCCTACTACACTTGATATTGTCATCAGACAGTAATTCTCCTATTTCATTTTTTCTTCAAGTGGTAAAACTTGATTTCAAAATTGCAGTACATGATTTAATTTTTAGTACAAATCATCAAACCAATTAGTATTTGATTGTCAAATAATCTCAGAGTAGCATGCTTGACATATCCTTACAGTCTTATCACAATAACTGCAAATCACAATGTTTATAAAGAATTATATCTTTTGGATGAGCATATGTGTAGAATGAATCAACAGTCTGTTGCTTTAGAATAGAATATGACAAACAGTGAAGCTGTTGTCTCGAGTATTATACTCAAACATTGTACAAATCTCTTAAATCAATGTAAGTTAAATGAAAACACAAAAAGCTGGAACTAAATTTTAACTTTGCGGGCTGTTTTGGCTGCAAAAGTTTTTACAATGTCTTCAAAAGATAGGTTTGAAGCTAACTTATGCTCTATGGTTATGATCCTAAGGTTGGAGAGTCGTTGTTGTCCTGTTAAGTTTTTGAGGTAATTTTTAAATGAACTTTAGTTTGTTCAAACTCCTTTCCCCGCCCTTAGTAAAAATAAATATTTGTTCAGTTTTTCACCCCCCCTTCCAATCCGGCGCCTGCTCCCCTTTAGCTACGCCACTGATTAGTTATTCAATAAAACAATACAAGAACTTCTCGATTAGTTATTCGAATAACAGTGTGTGAATTTATCGATTTGTTATTCGGATAACAGTACACGGATTTATCGATTAGTTATTCACATAACGGAGCATGCATTTATCGATTTATTTAGTGGAATTATAGTTACATTTCTTAATTACTCGAGTCTATTTGTTATTCTGGATAAAAGTAAACGTACTTTTCTTTTAGTTATTCGATTAACGGTACAATACTTTTGAAATTTGGTATTCCATCAACCGCACATGGATTTCACGATTATTTATGTTATTATCAAATGAATTATATTCAGGAAAAAAAAATACTTAAAATATTGGACTCATTGAATGAAAATATCAGAATATAATTATTAGAATAGCTGTTTTTGCAAACTGAACAAAACTTTTATTCTTGAATGTACTTGCATTCTTTGTAATATGTGTGAGGCTATTGTGTTCCTCTCACTGGGCTCATAGTATATCGTTAATAGGCCTTTGTTTCCATCTGGTTTAGTGCAAAAGAATGCCATTATGTAACGTATGTAATATTTCTTTGTATGTTGCCTGGTCAATAAAGCAAAATGTTAAGGCCATTAAAAGGAATAACACTTTCTGTTGGGCTCCTGTGGTCTTATGAACAATGCAATTTAGGCCTGCAAGGGAAGGGCGTTGCTAGATTGAAAAAAAAAATCCTGGCAGGATGATTGATTGGAGGATCTGCTTCTTTCACTCTGTCAGAGACGATACCTGATGTCCT
Organism: Thermobia domestica; assembly: GCF_964235325.1. Lineage (NCBI taxonomy): Eukaryota > Metazoa > Arthropoda > Insecta > Zygentoma > Lepismatidae > Thermobia > Thermobia domestica. The sequence goes on from NC_137458.1 coordinate 320,344,130, forward strand.
AATTGGAGAGAAAAAGATAACGTAATATCATTTGGAAGAGCTGCGGTAACACTATCAGTAAGGTATCATCGACTCTTCAATGGACGTAATGTTCAGAGTTCGATTCCGGTTCGGGATGGATTTTTCTCACTTTAGTCTCGTTCCAATGAGGCTTAAGGATATAGGGTAACGTAGACATAAAATATAGCATTTTGAATAAAATGATAATTCGTAGCTATACATTTGATTTCAGGATATCATTTAAGGTTGAAACAACAGAAGCAAAGAGATCAACAGATCATCAATGTTACACGTTGTCATCAAGAAAGAAGTATGGTCTATGTTATAACCATTACCATATGTTACCCTTTCCTAAACTTGATTCACTCTTCTAATGCGTGTAGTTACAGACCAGCTACTATTTTGTTGGAAAACTGTAACTTTATAATATTTTTACTTACAATACCTTTTATTTTCTATTGATATTTCTTAAAGTATTATAAAGAAGATTCAAAACCCGGCCCCTTAGATATAATTTGAAAATGAAATTAATTCTTTCAGTTTTACGTCCCACGTTTTATGCCGGTTAGGCTAAAGGAGACGCTGATGATGAGAAATGAATGAAAATTGTGGAATGAAGAAAGTGGGAGAACCCGAGAAAACCCCCCAAGCACGGTGTTTGTCCACCACAAAGTCCACACAAGGCGAGCTGGAATCGAACCAGGGACCTCAAGCACCGTAAGTGACCGCTCTACCACTGAGCCACCGCGCCCCCAAGATATAATTTTATTATACGGGGAAAAACATTTCATCACTTCCTGTAGCTTGTTTCTTCAATGACTCCAAAAATTGCCAAAATATTTCATATTGCATACCAAAGGTCCAAGTCCAAAGTAATATTTGAATCGCAAAAGGCATTTGGAAATCGAAGTGGAGTCAAGAAAAAAGAATTTCAAATAAGAAAAAAAAAACTATTTTTCAGTGAAGGGCCCTAATTTGTTCTTTTTGAAAAATACACACACACACACACACAGAGAGAGAGAGAGAGAGAGAGAGAGAGAGAAATGTATATGTCTGTATATCCCAGGCTGATATGTCAAAGAGTGCTTCTCAAATTTAGAAGAACGACATATGCACCGTAAGGAGAAATTTCAACTTTCGTCAACTCGTGCTAGTTCGCTCTACCTTCCATATTTGTGTCTTAACCTGTAGGAATTTTTAATATTTTAGTTTCGAGAAAAAATTACAGAATATTTCCGTTATTTGTAATTTATTTCTGATTGAATTATCAACAGAAACTAAAACTTTAAGATTAACTTTCGTCCTCCTTGACTCATACTCCATTCCTGTAGTTAACTGAGAATGCGTACAGAGAATTAAAGCCTGTGACAAACATCTTGGCATTTCAGCTAAACGAATAAAACACAAACTCTGACGCGACGTTGCTGAGTGAGAAAGGGGTGTGGCTATGGTTTGGCTAAGCAGACCAACTCAGCGCGATCAGGTGGCAGAGGTTGAATGGGAACAAAATAAACGTGGCAATACCGCAGCACTCTCATTTGCTAGCCGCATTTAAAGGGAACTTGGAGCGCCGCCTTCAAATGCCAAGATATTTGTCACGCCGTTTAGTTTGTCCACTGCTGAGGAGTTCCCTCCAATTATGAGAATTGCATACAGTAAATAGATTTCAACAAGATAGCAATGTTCTGCGAGATTTAATGTACGATGTCAAAAGTGTGTAACAAATAATTCATTGAACGTTAACTTGGAAATGCCAGTTGTAATAAATAATACAATTAAACATATATTTACAATAATTGGGACGTAACATCACATTTGAAAAGGGAGAACGTAATTTCTGAGTGCATAACAATGGACTTACGTGAATCAATCAATAGCTGAACACATCACAATTTACGGGAATTAAGTTTACACGTAGAAAATTAAATCTTCCCCCTGCCCATTCACGACAGACCATAGGAGGCCTAAGGATTGGGTGCGAATAAAACTCTCCACTATCTAGACTTCCAATAGCAACGGCCCAAAAGAGACATTACTTTTACACCATTTCGAGACGAAATAGCCTCAACCCTTGTCTCGTGAGCATCCGTAGAGATGACGTAGCATTTATTCCTAACTTTCTCCAGTGAACACCCTAAGCCGTATTGGGACGAGAGGAGATTGAGAAAAAATCTTGTTCCCACCGAGCATCGAAGTCTGGCTGTCCAGTTGGTGGGTAGACTAAGAGCTACTAATATTATTCAACCATGAAGAAGCTCATAATCAACTCATTTCTCCTTGAAAGGTATGATGTAGAAGGAAACAGATTTATATCCTACTGTCCATACAAAAAGACCATCTACAATTTTATGACTGTTTCCAACTATTGGCGGACCGAAACTTTTGCAAATACAAACGTTTCATTTAAAATACAATCTGCCCCTCCATATTCTGAAATGAATTCTGAAAGCTACAGCAAAAAGATAAATGAGTATTTGAATTAGGAATATCACATATATGTCAAAGAATCTAATAGTTATGATTATTTTACTACCAGTAAGCCATATATTCCTAAAAGTACTATATCTATTATTGTTAAATTTTTAATTTACTGTACTATCAGACGCCTCTACAAGAGGAAGACTAAACAAAAATTTGTTAATCTACCAAGTAAGTTTTAAAAATGTTACAGAATTTCTTTATGTTGATATAAAAACCTGCAACTTCCACATCTCTTCCGATGAATGAATATTCAACACACCACAATCTATTCTTTCGAATCAATAATCTTTGGCTTATGCCTTCTAATGTGGTAATTATACAGTACAGACCATATAGAAATGCCCAGAAGACTCTTGGCGGACGTCTTGATAAAGCACAATTTTCCGCAAGGAGCAATTGACAAGGAATCGCGTCATTTGCTCAAGTGCGTTTTGCTCAACCATTAAAATGTTGGACATTTCCTCAAGTATCTTATCTTGCTATAGATCATGAACTGGAAATCCATGACAGACACGTAAATCTTGGCTAATGGCCAGAACCAGGGGTTGAGATTTTCATATATGATAAAATATATGTAGGGTTGCCAGAAGTTAGATAAAAATTTTACTATGATTTTTTGTTTATTAATAATATTGTTTTTCATGAATCATTTATGTCAAAAAAAGATCTGAATATTCCTAAAGTATGTGCATTGGCTTGCAATTTAGGACTCGATCCTAGCAGTTGTCACATTCTCAGTATCATATGTTCCATATTACGAAGGTAAAACACTGTATCTGAGCAATTCAAGATACAAACTGGATTTCTTTCATTGCTTAAAAGACTTATGAAAAAGAGAATAATTAATTACAGACGATATTTATTTAAAACAAACTGTCCTTTTACACCGCATGTACGAATTCTTCAATAAATCAGATTGATTTCTTAGGTTATGTCAGTATAATCCAAATGAGCTGTATTGAAGGAAATTATATTAAATTTTCCATTGTTTGAAACAAAATGTTTTATGCGTAGAGTATAACAAAGGTTAAGAATAGTGTTAGACAAGAGACGAGATGTTTCATCTTTAAAAGAGGTGTAAAAGTGGTTTTTAAAAACGTTTTTATTGGAAGATTTCGGTGTCATCTCGAAAATTCTCCGTCGACATTATGTTGGGTAACACTAATACCATACAGCAAATAACAAAACAAAACATTGTGGAAGGTAGTTAATCAAAATACACCAAGGAAAAATAAACGTACACAAAACAATATTAGTCTTTATGTCAATCAGACACAGATTACGGACCCTGACCAAATAGCAAAAATATTTAATGACTACTTTATCGATATTGCAGATAAATTAACGAATAAGATGGAAGATAGCGAAACGGCTATTGAACAATTAAGAAATTTTAAACCTAGGATATGCAAAACTATGTTTCTCATGCCGATAATAGAACATGAGGTATTTTATGAAATAAATAGATTAAACCCAAATAAAGCTACAAGCGACGAAATTCCAATTGAAATAATCAAGCAGAACAGCCAGAATTTAGTACCTATATACACATACCTATTCAATGAAAGTCTCAATACAGGAAAATATCCAATAAAATTAAAAGAAGCTAAAATAAAACCAATCTTTAAACAGGGAGACAGAACATTGATACAAAATTACAGACCGATATCACTCTTACACCCAATAAATAAAATATTTGAGAAACTAATTAAAAAGAGACTAATAAATTTCTTGAACAAACAGCAGATTCTATGCCATGAACAACACGGTTTTGTAACTGGGAAAAACACAACTACGGCAACATATACGCTTATAAAAAAATCATACTAAAAGGGCTAAATGATAAAATACTAATCTTAGGCATTTTCTATGATTTAAGCAAAGCTTTCGATCTCGTTAACCACAAAATACTCTTACAAAAACTTGAGCATTATGGCATAAGGGGGAAAGCGTTACAGCTGATGGAAACCTATTTACAGGGGAGGACGCAAGCAGTTGAAGTCTCCCACACACAAAATGGGAATGTAAAAACATATTTATGAAACCCAAGACAAGTCTGCAATGGCGTGCCTCAGGGCTCAATATTAGGTCCAATCCTATTCCTATTGTATATAAATAATTTCCCTGGAATATTGAAGAATTTTGAAGTAATTTTATATGCAGATGACACAAGCGTAATTGTGGAGGGTAAAACCATAAGTGAGCTAAGGAGTAACACATATAGAGTATTGCATCAAGCCAAAAAAATGGTTCGAAAGTAACTGCTTATGCATAAACAACACAAAAACAAAATACCTACTTTTCCACACAAAACAAAACACGAAAATAAAAGAAACCAAAAATAAATTGACTGATCTAAAACTAGATTTCACCCATGAAACTAAATTTTTAGGATTAAATATAAATGAAAATCTAACTTGGGAAACCCACGTAAAAGAAATAATAGTAAAATTAAATTCCAGACTTTATGCACTCAGAATACTAAAAGAAACGTTAAACACTAAAGCTTTGATCCAAGTATACTACGGGCTTATACACCCAATACTAAATTACGGCATCATTTTCTGGGGCAAATCTTCAAATAGCAAAGCAGTCTTCATGAAACAGAAGCAAGCAATACGAATAATATTTGGTCTACACATGAGGACATCATGCAAAGAAAAATTTAAACAGCACCACATCCTTACCCTACCATCTATGTATGTATACGAAACTGCAATCTATGCAGCTAAATTGAAAGACGGAACCCAAATAAATCACGTTTATAATACCAGACAGCAAAATGAAAGAAGACAATATTTTACAAAATTAACATTAGTACAGGAAGGCCCAAGCCATATGGGAGTACAAATATACAATACGCTGCCCAGAGAAATAAAAAATGAAGAAAATATAAATGTTTTTAAAAAGAAACTCAAGAGATTCCTGGTGGATAAAGTATATTACAGCGTAGCAGATTATCTTTGCAATAATGTGTATTAAATAGTGTAACATATTTCTTTTTCTAAGTGTATTTGAAACAAGAAAGAGTACTGTCTGAACCCTCCAAATACCAAATGTATCTTGGTTTCAAATGGAGTAAATAAATACAAATACAAATACAAATACATATTTGGTGTGTGTTCATGCTTCTCAAGGTATGCACTGAATCCATTCCTATTTGCTGTTGTCTTGCGAATAGGAACTCTCACAATACATGCATGCCGTGTCATCACTCTTTGGTGCATTGGATACTATTCCCTCATCGGATGATAAGTCATTGTGTACAATCGAAGGCTTAAGGTAACTTTAAACGATGGTCAATTTGTCGCCAGCAAGGGAGTCGATCCGGGAGGGTACCCCCAATGTTCATGTCGGTCCCATGTATTTTTATGAATATGTATTTGTATTGTTATATGTATATTTTATGAATATACAAAAAAATATACAATATAAATAAGTGGAAGTGATTTGCTCATCATCGCCTAGATCATACTTCTTTAGCTAAAAAGAAACGTGAAATTTGGACAAAATATTCCTGGGTGGACTCCACTAGCTTACAAAGAAACGAAAGAAAGTGCTTATGGTATCGCGAGCACATAATATTTGATGCTGCGTTGTTATGTTTGGATTTGTTTTGCAAATTATATAAGAGATTGTTTCTGTTACATAGAGAGGCAAATATCAAGAAATATAATAGACGTTTATTATAACACGATCAATTGCCACATTTTGATTTTTCAAAAACACGGGAAGATTTTTTGTATGAAAGGGTAAATAGCAAGAAGTATAACATATACGTACGTGATATTATTATATAGTAAATTCTATATCCATGATATGCCTTTAATTGACATTTACCAATTTTTAGGTCGCAACTATAAAAAAGAAAAAAGTGAGCACCACGGGCTACCACCACAGTATAAGTGTCGCTAAATATGTAACTTTCATCAAGGGGAAGATTTAAGTTTGTTTGTGTACCTGTTTTAGAAAATTTAAAATAGGATTCTTGAATTTCATTTATGTCCAGTTATCCTTGCTGTTTACTTTGAAAACGATTACCTTATGTTAATATGGAATAACAGTTTACTCTTTTAAAGTATATGCTGACAATATGAAAGTATAAAGATATGACACGCAATATGTTGACCTAATTATCTCCAAATTCTGTTTTCTCCTCCAGCACTAAATAAGTTAACTAATCTTGTGCCTAGTGATAATACAATATTTGATTCGAGGGTAGAGGATGGTGATTTTGAAAAAAAAAAATCACTATTGCCAAAAACTGATTGACACAATAAAGTATCATCACATAATATTTTGTGTACTTGAGGTTTGTTATTTATGTCATGATCGCGCATAGACCCTTGTTTGTGTGCTCCCGGCCTAGGCCTATTTCTTTTATCACGGAGGCAAGAAATAAGAAAGGATTTTTTGGAGCATGTATTGCAAGGGAAATTAGAGAGATGAAACTCAGCATATAAACTCTTCTTTAAAATAAGGAAATACGTTTTTCAGCGCTTTCAAAAATCCCGTTTCTAACGGAGACATGTCAATAACATTCAAACTTCTCTTCCTTTCTTCAGAGACAGTCCAATGTCAAGATTCGCTTAAGTTGGAGGTGTGGAATTCGGTACATACATTCTTAATTAAAAATAAGGGAACACGCGTTTCAAGTGCAGAAAGAAGGATCTTGCATCGTTTGTCCTAATCCTCGTTTCGCCTAACCAATTATCCGACAATTTTATGACAGATAAAGGATAAGATAAGAATACTCGTTTGGCCTAATCCTCGTTTTGCCTAAAATGGCGGACTATAACAAAAATCGTGGAAATAAAACTGGAGGAAAATTTTTCGGAAAGAAAGTATTCACTACTATGTGAAGAACTGAGAAACACAAATTAGTTTCCCCATAACTAATTTGTAATAGGAGTATTTGGTTTCGGAAAAAATGTTTCGACAATTGTGTTACGGTTATCTTTCCGTTCTATTTTGAGAATATTAATGCCCTCACAGTGTGTATAGTGGTTATAGTATTTGAGATGAGAGAAAAAGAACAAGTTACACTCTGTTATTAATTTTGTTTAAAGGTGAGTGCTGTTCAAAAGTAACTTTTAGTTTGCAGTTTGTTTCCTAATATCTTATAGTGTCCAATGATTCTGCTAATCTATATGTTAAAGGGAATATAGTTTGTGTCAGTATAAAAGGAAATATCACTTGGATTTTATATTTCTGTTTGTTTCGTTCTTATGTGAACGCAAATGTTATTTTATTGTAGGTTTTGATCATCTTTCAGAGGATTTCGTTCCAGTTTTAATGTTTTTTTTTTTTTTTTTTTTTTTGAAACTGTTAATGTATTATAAGGGATCCTATTGTGATTCTATTGTAATTTTAATTCATATGAAATTTGTAAATATTTCGAGCTATTTCTGACAAAAGAATTTTGCTCATAACTTAACAATGGACAACTGTGATCGAAATGAGTGATTTGTCCGCTGACAAATTGCTCTTTGGATAATTCCACAATCCAGGCATCTCAATGTGTTACTAACAAAGAAAGAAAAAATATATATTTCAATTCTTATTATTACTTTTTAAATTACAACTTTTGAGTTGAATTTCCACTCGTTTCACATACTACCGGGAATGTCCATGGCATAAGCCTCTGTTTAAATCATCCCATTCATGTACAATGAGATTGAAATTCGCATCCGTTCAAAAGTTATCGTGCGGAGTAACGGAGTAACGGACGTACTAACATTACAATCTTATAGGTACCACTACGTGGTCCTAAAAATTATAATACTTCGACTAGCTGGATAATTCGCTCTCAGACTCTTGCATTTGTTCAGCTACTGCCTAGCATCTTATAAACCTACATGCATACCGAATTTCAGTTCAAATACTAACCTTCCTGAATGCCGAGACACACTGAACATTTCAAGTACCAGGGGACTTCGCCCCCAAACCCGCGTTCGATCGGCCTACGGATTCACATCCCATGAACCTATAAAGTACCGAATTTCAGTTCAAATACGAAGTTTCATGCCTCTAATCTTCAGAGATCCGGAAATATGAACATATTTTAATTGTGATCCTCACCTTTTTTCTTTCCTTCTAAGCCAGATATATAAAATACGAATAGGGTGACATTATAATAATTGCAGTCATTACCTTATTTACCACCACTTTTCTTTCTCTTTTTACTAAAATATCAGAAAACGCTAAATACATCTCAAATTAGTTTAAATGAGAAAGACAAACACAAAATTTCAAGTCTCTAACCTGAAATTGAGAAGAGGAAGAGAAAACATGACAAATCAGATGAGAATATTAGAAAGAGGTGCGCAGAATATGAAGTTGACAGAGATATTAGGTAGTTTCTCAAAATGATGGCTTACATTCAAAAACTAGAGTAAAACCAGTGAAATTTCTTGAGGAGTGCTTCACATATGTATAATTGATCAGAAACTAACCTAAACTAGAACAAAATTTTGAGAACCGCTTCACGTGTACATAATTTATCAGAAACTAGAGTAAACCAGTGAAATTTTTAAGAAGTGCTTCACATGTACATAATTTATTTGACAAAGGAAATAGCTTGCAAATCTTGTAATTGTAGTTTTTGACCAAAACAATTTCCTGCAACTTTTAAGCAGCCTATTTTCTGTATCTCACATAGAAAATAACTAGTTCCAAGCCTAGATAAAGTGTGAGGGAAAGTTGCAATAGCATTGATTTGTCTAATAAATACTGCCAGAATGTGACGAGATGTTCTATATTATAAGGGACATTTTCCTTTGCTACCTGTGAAATTTAAAACTTTAAAGTGTTAAATTCTAATAATTTCATACCTTGGCTTCACTGAGATTCCCAGTTTACCATGGATGCAACGCGCTCGAAAAATTACAATTCTCGCCTTGCAAAAGTAATAGATGAGAGAGTTGTTGTTTTTGATTAAACCATGATAACTTGCTATGTAGACTTTTATTCAGTTTCGGGATTTTTCCTACTCTTAACAGTATCGTTATTGTACAATTAAAGGTTGCGCCCTAAAACCTGCCTGTAGATTTCGAGGCAATACAGATAAAAAAAAAAAAAAATCCAATAACAATATGCATCTTTTCTAAATCAGATACTCTCAAATCTTGTTTTCAAGCAACACTTGTGGTGCATACAGTAGCTCACTTCTGATGAGGACTGTTTAATCCCGGCAAGTGAAAGTTATATTTTGTGGTAAACAAACCTCGTGGGGATGGTCTCTCTTGGGAATATTGTTTATGTCATCGATTCTTGCATTATCATTAATTTCTTTCATTCATCGACGTTTCCATAGCCTTTGGGCGTAATTGAGAGAGGTTAAATTTTAATATATATACCACATAGGCTTAGACAGAAACATTCGATGGGAGGAAATTGTAATAACTATGATTATAATATCTCCCTGTTGTGTTTCGTAGAGTGCATGTTCACTTCTCTTCCCGATACTATCCCTCTCCACATAAATATGAAGAGTACGTGGGACGAACGATGAAAGTCATATTTTCACATTTCTGAGATACCAGATTTTTTAAAAACTGTTTTACATGGGAAAATTGACTTTCATCGTTCTTCCCGCGCAATCTTCATATATTTCCTCCACTCCTTGATATTCAGGATACAAATACCAAATTTCGATATTTTTTCTCCCTGTTATTTGTTTATTTAACTAAAATGAGTCAACTTGATTTTCCTTCTTTATTTACAAATAATAAAATATTTGTAATTTTATCTTACCTCCCCCTTTCATAAGTTCTTGAGCTATACTATGAAATACAATACGCTACTTTGGAAAATTTTGGAAATGTATAAAATACAATCGGGGATCTCATCCAGGTCTCCTGTTCAATGCAATTATTATGTAATGCTTGAAGTAATCGTCTCTACATTTCTTTCTCGGTTCGGTTAAAATATCCCTTTATCTCGTTTCCCTGAATAAGTATATACTGTAGCCTGTTAAAAATTTTCTAAACATTTGGAAGCGATGTAATGTAATGCCTATAAATTAACCTCCTCCACACATTAAGACTGTCACTTTTCCAAAATTTAAGTCTGAAATCCACTCTATTTAAAAGTAGATGAAAGTTCAATGCAACGGGTTACAACCCCGATTAGGTACGTCTCTGATATTCTGTTACTAAAGGAATTTCAACCGAGAAGCAAGGAAGAAATGCAGATAACAGACATATACGGAAGGGCTTTGCAGAACATGTTGGCATATATATAGAGATACTGAGATACTGATGCACGATAAACTTCAAAAGAATGAAGAACATGTGCCTATGTTTTCTGAAATACCTCCAACATAAAGTTTCCGAAAGTGAATGTCTGAGTTCCTTGAACATGAGTGCATATCACTATTTCTGAATAATACAAGTACATAATTAATGTAGCGACAAAAAAAAAAAAAAAAAAAAAAAAAAAAAAAAAAAAACTATTGTCCTTTTGCTGGTGATAAAGTCCCGGAGAATTGAATTTTGCAAGAGACTACTTTTCCTCCATCAGAATTCCTAGTTATGAATATTGAACTTTCCTTTTCCTTTCAATTAGGTAACAAACTAGGCATAATCAAAATATATTGTATTTATTAAGCGAAAAAAAAAAAATACAATTTTTCCTTTGTTAAGAAATAAATGAATGTTTGCACTAGAACAGTTCTGAGCGGGTTGTATCCGTTATTGTTTCAGTCTAGAAGACGTATTTGAAATAAGTTTAATTATTTCGAAAAATAATACTAAATTCCTTTTTTATTGTCAACCTGCACCTTTTGGTTTATGTAGGTTGGATGCTTGCGACATTCGAGCACGAAGCGTAAAGTATGAACATTACTGAAGTTACAAGAAAGAATGTTAGTTATAATTAATAAATCTAAATTGAAATATAATACAAATAATACTTAATGCACGTAAAAATTATGCATATTATTTATTATTTCAATGTTCAGATATGTTGCGTGGCTAATTTAATACTGCATTGTAGAATTGAATCAGTCATTGTTAAAAGGGATTATGTGTCATTTTGGGCCAAATTGAATTATGAATAGATACGTAATGCACTGTATATTAGTAAACCTGAATGTCAGTGGGAAAATTATGTTGTTATTTCAGTCATAACCCCGTTTTTAGACATTGAAACAACTATGCTTAGTTTACCATATTAAAAAAAAAAAACTCACACACATACAATTTTAACTGACACTCTGCAACCCTGTCTATCAGAGATATTTCATAATAGCCTGCAGCGGAATATCTTCCTTTCCCTTTCTGATATTTGCTAAGAATGCGGCAGGTGTCCCTTCTGTTTCGGTTGATGTACATCAGATTAAGAAAAAAGATAACCACTGTAGGAAATGACTCTAGTTTAGAGACTTGAGGAAATAGACACTTGAGCAAATGACCCTATTTCATTGACAAGCAATAGTACCTGTATCATAGATATTGTTACAGAAACTTCTGTAAGAACTCTCAAACGCCAATTTTGAAAAACCAGGTTAAAGAGCGTTAAGAAGAAGAAAGAGTAGAAATGTTTTATTTTTACTTGATGCGTTTCTAGTATAGTACTTAAGATACTTTTGCGCATATGCTGTCCCCTTCTCATGTCCTCGGTTTGGATCTTGGAACTGACACTTGTCTCGGAGTTCAAACTAGAAATTGCCTAAGAAAAATCATGTTTAGATATCAGACATGCATATCATGTTCAGGATCATTTTATGATTTAAATATAAGTAGATCGGAAATTCTAGAGCTAGATTAGGCATACCCGAGTACGTGTTTATAATATATTAATTATGTCAGTGCCGATGCTATGATTTACTCAGCTATCGTCAATGATGTGCCTTTGATGTTATGAGTAGACTATGAGACTGACGACTGATCAATATTTATCTTCATTTCCTTCTTTCTTCTCCGTTGTTGGAGAAATTGCACCTGACAGACTATAAATATACGATTTTAGCATATTTACAATGGTTTTCATTTATCAACAACGTAGTACAAATGTTAACAAGAAATGGTTGCTAAAACACTACTACATTGAATCAATGTGTTCGGACCTTGGATTAAAATCGAGATATGAGATCCGCATCTCTGATCGAAGTCCGGATCCAGATCCATATCTGAGATTCGGATCTCGGCTATAGGTTTGGATCTACACTGATATCTGTATTCCTGATCCACGTTCGTATTCGAATCCAGATCCAATATCCGGGCGGAAACAAGGTAGTCAGGAGATATATTGAAAGGTGTCATATCGGCATTCGCCTAGTGGAAATGCGGGGAGGGGACCCGTAAAGGTCTCAGCCGAAATTGCTGGCTATAAGATTTTATTTCATTTGATTTTAACGTCCTTTTCAGTAGCGAGGCTATATAAGATGGCACCTGCCGATTAACGTGGAATCCGAACCAAATAAGCTCCCGCCGGGATTCGAACCCGGATCTCTCACGCCAAAGGCACGTATACTAACCACTTAGTCACAGAGAAGCTCAGTACACGATTTTTTTTCGATTATTTATTCGAATAATTACGCCTATGTTCAGGCTTTGTGGTCAAATATTAGTTATGTTATTTTAATAACATCTCAAGATTGACACTTACCGTTATTTTGGAATTTCGATCTCCACACGAGCGTTAATTTTTTTATGTACTTTTCATCGCGGCGTATGTTCATGTTATCTACAGATCTTTTAATGAGATTACGTAGGACAAATCCTGCTTTTACAAAGCTTGTTACTTCTTATGGTTATGTTAAGTACAGAGGGAGCCAGAGCGATAATTAGAAGTTTTTCCAGTTCTATACATGTTAAAATGATTTCTTTCAAATTAAAAGAAGTATAAAAACTAGTTGCAGTAATTAGCCAACCACATTTTAACAAATATTTTTGCCTTTCACAGTTGACAATGAAAGTGACTTGCAATGACGTTGCCTATATTTTATCAAGAACTAAGCAAAAAAAGTTACCTTCAAAATTCCAATGGTAAAAAAAAAAAAAGTTACTTTCAATACGTAAAAAGTCGCCGGTTTAGAAGAATTGGCTGTGTGTATTTTTTAAAAAGTAAATGTTAAGAATTTGAGCTGTTTCTTCGCGTCTTGCCACTACAAGACTTGAGGAGAACACGAATCAGTTATGAGAAATATTAAAATCTTGGCTTTTTAAAATAAGGTTTTGTTCCTTTTGCACAATGATGGCCAATTTGTAATTCGCCGCGGGCCAGAACATGAAAATTAAACTTGGGTGACACAGTTTCCATTTCTTAATCCCGCCCCTGTGTCTTCGGTTCACTGAATGCTTGAAAATCATACATTGTGTACATCTTTGATGTTTCTCCATATATTGTTTCTTGTTTTATGTGTCTAAGTCGGTTAGAGACTGAGCTATGATCATTTGAAAGCAATTGTATGAAATATGAGTGATTTCTATAAATCGACCTGGTACTATACATATACCACATTGACTTGACACCTAGTCTTCCGTTCCGAGCGCTTCTATCGGCTGAGGGAATTCCACTCCTTTTGGCTAAGACTCTCCCGCTTGGTAACAGCTCAACCCTTATTGGCTCAACCGTGGGTGTGGCGAGGGTGTGAGCTTTAGTTCGCATATTTGCCACGGCTCAAGACATTTTGGCAGCACTATAACAGCCTTATCTTGCAACATAGGCAGGTTAAGAAAATGTTCTAAGTTAAATATGAAGGGTCAATTCAGACATATTATGATGGCCATCTCTTCACTTCCTATTATGCACGGAGTTAAGAAAATAAAACAAAAGAAACTAATACAATTTTCATTTTAATTCTCAGGCTGAGTTAAACATACTCGCGGGCTGGATTTGACCCGTGGCCCTCTGTTTGGCCACCACTGTTTTGTTGTATTGATAAATAATGAATGGTACTGTAACCAGCCCGACAAGAGGGGCGAAGCCAGGATCGCATCACTGAGGCCCGGGCTACTAAAAGTCCCTGTCTGACCCATTTTTATAAGTACAGTCAGCGACAAAAAAAGTTCTTTCCGTTTGGTAAAATTGATTTTGTGAATAACGGTTGTATGGCTGGAATATACAGAAAATTACATTCTTTTTAATTTGCTGAAGACTGTACTCAAATCGTTCTTCCATTCTGAAGTTATATTGTGAAACTAATTTCAACAAACGGAAAGAACTTTTGTTGCTGACTGTAGAAGTTGATAGTTTATTGATTTCGGATGCTCTCAAAAAACATTTATCATACACTACCCTCATGATGTTTAATTGAAATCAATTAGGTCTACCAAGTACCAATACATTTGTTTTGTGTTGATTATAGCAAAATCATTAAGAAGGTAGTCGATTTAGGCACCGTGATTTAGAGTTCTGCACGGGTTCGGGCCGAGCCCGCGGGTCGGACTCGGGCCTACAAACCATATATCACTTCGGACCCGGGCCGGGCTCGGGCCGTATTTTTTAAAAATATACAACCATATTTCTCGGGTCTTTTCGAGCCTAACTTTGTAAATATATTGTACAACAATATATATTGCACCGTTCTTTCTGGAGAACTTTTGAAACACAACTGCAAAATTAAATCTCTAATTGCTGTAAATAAAAATACAATTTTGCGTTAATTATTACGTTTCCGTAATTCGGGCTTATTTCGGGCTCATTTGATTACCATATGAGCTCGGGCTGGGCTCGAGCCTAAATGCTAAAACATATTTCGGACTCGAGTCGGGCCTCACATTGTAAATTCACGGGCCGGGTCGGGCCCGGGCTAAAAATTCCGGCCCGTGCAGTCCTCTACCGTGATTGACGGTAGCACGATGCACTGGTGGTGGTAAATATTATATTTAGAAAACGTAATATAACTTCATACATCACAAAACCACAGAGTTTAGCAGAAAAAAGATAGCTTTTGGAGAGGCGATCGCCTCCATTGTGCTCGTTGTGGTTACGTCACTGTGGAAGCATCACTCAAAGGATTCTTTACGAATCTTGTGGAGCTTTTCTGTCGTATTCAATTTGATGTCCTCCATTGTTTTGAAGCGCGCACTCTAATGATTTTTGTAGTGGAGAAAGTAACAATCGGGTGGCATTACATGCCGCTCTGTGCGCAGTTTTATCTCACGTTATGTTAACATTCTAGAACTTTTCCATCCTATCCACTAGAACGGTTCTTCCTTAATTATTGTTGTTGAGCCATTAAAATACATCAATTTATCTTTTATATTCACTTGGTTTAATAAATATAAATGAGAAGAGTACAGTTTACCTCTACACACTTTTCTTCAAGATGTCTACCTAGTTAACTGAATAAATCTATTTATTCTTATGTTGTCATGACGACGACAAAACCTTTGAATTTCTTTATATATTAACATTATTATTTCTTTTTCTTTCTCTTCTTCTAATAAACAGAATCAGCCTAGTAGATATTTAAAATGCATTATGGCCCAAAATTACAAGTAAATAATGATTTACAAGTAAAATATACAACATACTATTGTACCACGTACAAATATACATTTTTCTCTCCTTGATGACACATTGATTCAACTCTTTTCAGTAAATTGCTTCATTTCGAGGTTAGCGTGCCGTTCAGACCGATTCTATATGAGACGTGGGCCTGCAGCTTAAATATGCGGAGAGTGCACATGCAATGGGTGATCCTGCAATAGATTCAAGTCTGGATAATTCGGTGGCAAACAGCAAATGTAATGTAAACAGCAAATTATGTGAAAGATAGTAATACTGAGGGCGATCTAATGAGTGTGTAAGGGCCTAAGAACGGTTCAGGGGTGCACCCACGGGGGTGGTTCATCGGGTCCGAACCCTTCCTCCAAACTTCGTAACTCGACAGACATTTTTACACTATTTTAAGAAAAACTACTGTTGGTCTAGAAGAGAAATGGTTGATGTATTTAAAAATTTGATGTTACACTACATCTGTATTCTTTCTGTTCTTGTGGCCCCGCGTAGCGTAGTCGCTAACGCTTTCGAGTCGGGTTCGATTCCCGGTGGGGGCATTCGGTCGAAAACGCGTAAAAAGCTTTTTCAGGCCAGTCATTCTGAGTAAGGTTTTCCGGAGGGTTTTCCTCATTCACACCAAGCAAATGTCGGGATGATACCTAACATATTCTATAGCTCCCAGGCCACTTCCTTCCTTCCCTTCGGATAGTGTGATCACCGAAGGACGCCATCCCTTAAACGTGACGGTCTAAATGGCCTTAGATGCTGAAAGCCCAGAAATCTAAATTCCTAATCTGAATCTTTCTTTTCTTATAAAAACAATTCAGTTTCAAGGGCGCCCATCAGGAGGGGCAAGGTGGGGCGCTTGCCTCCCCTTAGAGAAAATTGTACTTGGGAATATTGAAAACCCAATAGACTTTTTACATTAGTTACAACAAAATTTGAAACTATATTTGACACATCGCTTATACTTGCCTCCCCTTGGAAACCACAACATGGGCGCCCTTGTTCAGTTTTATTATTTTTGCTGACGTGAGAATATAAGTGGCATTTAAAATTACCTATCGTTTTATCTAGTGTACAACAACATCAGTTTAATACTACCTAGACACAGTGACTATTACTGGTGGACCACTCCCCAAACTTCAGACACCTCCCAACATAAATTTCTGGGGCGCGCTTCTTTCCCTAATCAGTTACGTTCATTAGTCATGTAACTCCTTTAGCCTAATGGTGAGATGTAAAACTACAGGATTCATTTTCGTTTCAAAGATCCTTGTAACTGTTATTAATTTATTTAGAAAAGGACGAAAACTTACCAGGCGAACATCAGTGGCGGATCTAGCTTGGAGCCGGGGGGGACCTAGGTTTCCCCAGTTTTTGAGTCACAAAAATAATTTAAGCTATTATTCATATATTTTTGAAAGTTTATAGTAAACTCATGATATACCTATCATAGTCTGGGTACTGGTTACCCCCCCCCCCCAGTTTTATCTTCTAGATAAGCCACTGACGAACATTTCCTAAAATTCGTTTGCCCATCAAAGCGAGCGAGTGTAGCTTGATAAACAAACGAATTGTATCAACAAGTATGCAATGAACAATCTTCAGAATAATTTATTGTATGCAGTTTACAATTGTAAGACACACTGATTTTAATGTCCACATAAAATATAGTGTAAGACTGGCTATTATGCTTTTATTTAAATTTGTACTATATGATTGTTAAGTTGTAGATTAAGTTTCCATTGCTAAAACATGTTGAGCGAACCTGGAAGATCGTGATGTATCTCCGAATAATCTTGGCGCAATGTTTCTTTTATTCCTCAGGGAGTCGTGACACACCCTTTATGATACATTGGTGATGAACACGTCGCCATGTTACAAGCAATAAAACTGTCAACAATGCTACGTTGAATTCTGTATCAACAAATGCTAATTCAATGATGATTTATCTTCCAACAATTCGCTTTATTAATTGTTTTGTAGTATCTCGACGGGAGGATATAGCTTCCTAAAATCTCTCTCTCTTTTTTTTTTTTTTTTTTTTTTTTTCATTATGACGGTTGCAATCTTAAAAATACAGGGTGTTTCATAAACCTGATTTCATAGAAGGAAAACATGTATGATTACGGAACAAACTTCGTACTCTCTAATAATTTTGTGGATCACAGTCATAAAATTTTCTGAAATCTTCCTATCTTTCACTTTAACGTCTCACGCAGGGGCCCCGCAGACCCCGCATTGCGGGAGGACCTCAAGCCATCAGGGGCCCACAAATCGTGAAGTTGGGCGTAGAGAAGGGGCCCCACTCCACGCTATCTGCGGGGAGGCCCCCAAACCTTTAGTTACGCCATTGGTCTCACGTTTATGCTCTTTACACTATGGAAGAAGGATGAAGAAAACAAATGAATGATGATGGGAGAATTGATAGAATGATAGTGTAGAAGGAAATATGAGTACCTCGAGAAAACAAACGGACACGTTGTCGTCACCACAAATTTACTTGGCCGGGGATCGAATCAGGAACCCTACGCAGCAAAGGCTAAGTATTCTACCACTGAACCACCGTTCTCCTCCCTCCCCCTTCAAAAAAAATCTGAAAACGAAACGAAATCTTTAGTTTAACGTCCCGTGATTACTCCTAGGATATAGGACTAGAGTACTATGAAAGAACTAGAATATTGGCAATTTGGGAGGAAACACGAGATCCCAAAAAGAAACTAGTGATCACGAAATACCTTCGCGCCAGAAGTGAATAGTCCAATAGTAATCCACTATACCTTCCACGAAATACGCCTATGCTGACATGCCTGAACAATGCATTTGTAGCTTTATAAGACCACCTAGCACACTTGTTGGAGGGGAAGGGAGAGACGCATAAAAATGATCGAAAACGATCAATATTAATGTAAAATCTATAGTTTTCGAGGTCTATCAATTGACTGGTAACACTTATGATGCCCTTGAAGTTCAAGTGCAGCCCCTCAGTGAGGGTAAGACCCCTTTTGCTCACCTAGGGGAGGGAGAGGAGGAATGATCGGAAACGTGCGATATTAGTGCACGTCCTCAGCAGCTACAATAGGTGAACTCTTCGTGGGGAATCGAGCTCTCATTTACCTCAGCGGCTACAATAGGTGATTTTTTCATGGGGGATCGAACTCCCATTTGAATTAGCGGCTACACCCTTGTATATATATCTTCATATAGGCCCTATATCTTTCAGATATTTTCCGTCAACCATATTCCATTTTTTAAACGAGCTATTTTACTCATCTCAAATATATATGACCACAATCTCATCTTCGTGTATTCTAATTTATAGCACAGAAACCACACCGAATGCTATTATTGTCCTGTTGTATAAGTACTAGAGGATAAATAAATTAAAGTAAATGTATCTGGTACGTTGGGGAACGTAGTGTGTAAAATTTATAACATACTGTTTAATTTATTTTTACTGTCATGTGTCAGGTGATGCATACACTCTTGTAGCCTTTAATATACTGAAGGTGATTTACTCACTGCGTTCTGAGAAACCGTTTTGCAATTGCAAAATGCAATCACTATTAGCGTGGGCTAGCGATGGATGGCAGCTCCTGTTGTATACTTGTAGCCACACATATTACGATCTTGTGTGGATCAATCAATATATCTATGTGTGTCCTAATGTATGTGTGTAAGTGAAAGGGGGAAAAAGTAGTTGGTTGGAGTTCCTTACAAGGAAAGAAAAAATCTAATCTCTTGTAGCTGAATTATCTTCATCTTGTTCTGTTAATTCAGACATCCATCAATGGCTGGCACTACCTGTCTTTTATTTTATGTATTTAAAAGGCGTGTTTCTGGCTTTCATTGCAATCAAGTAGCTTTAGAGACCTTGCAGCCATGTTCCAATTAGGAGTTGCTTTATTTACCGTATTGTGTGTTCCTAATGAATAAAGATATAGGACCTCTGTCACTGGTATTACTTTTTACTTGCGTCAGGATTACATATGCTTGTCTTCAAATGGTTTGCTTTCCATTAAAAGTAATAATCAGGACTGTATTTAACCTTTTCTCGTCTTTATGCCCCTGGGCCCAAGAAAAATTTGCACCCGGCCCTAGTGTTGTGAAGGCCTGGGAAAAACTTGAATTTCTGGGTTTTTACAGTTTTTTTCCCGGTGCTTAGGAAAAACGGAAAGTTTGGGAAAATTTTAAAATTTCGAATATTTTACTATATTATGCTTTTGATTTAGGATTTAGATTTGTGGGCTTTCGACTCTATGACCATGTTAGCCCGTCACGTTTGAGGGATGACGTCCCTCGGCGAGCACACTATTCAGGGAAAGGAATTAGGGAAGCGGCCTGGGACCTATATGTTAGGTATCACACCGGCCTGTGTGAATGAGAAAAACCCAGGAAAACCTCATTCAGGATGGCTAGCCTGAAAAAGCTTTTACACTTTTTTCGACCGAGTAGCCCCATCGGAAATCGAACTCGGACCGCTCGCACTGCAGGCGAGGGCGTTAGCGACTACGCTACGCAGGGCCACTATTATGCTTTCGAAATAAAAACTATTTTATATTTACTAGCTTACAGTTAAGATCATTGAGTGCGGGTTATACTTGTGTTTTATATTAGAATAGAGAAATTTATGAGTACAATACATAGGCGAAATAACGAAATGAAAAACGTTTGTTTCAGTCGGTGACGTTGAAGTTGCTTCAGCAATATGTGTTACATTTTTCACAAAATATTTCGTTATTATTACAGGTAATTTGTCGCACTAGAGAACAGGTATTTGTCTTCATACAACATTTTCTAGATAAGGTTTTTATTATAGTATTAAATAATAATAATTATCGGCCTTATGCAGAGTCTTTTTGACACGTGATTAGTGCCATACTAAAAGAGTTCGACTAACATACGTTTCCTGCAGCAGTCTTGCCTTTAGTATGATGATAATCATACGTCAAAACGACTCTGCATAAGACGGTATATGTTTTAGTGCATGAGTATTAGTGAAATTTTGCCTACTGCGCTTTCTTTTAAGAAGTAATTTGGTTAAAATTAACAAAACTTCACCATATCAAAGAACATATTAAGAGCTCAGTTTCATTCAAGAGACCTATGTGTTGCAACAGAAAAGATTCATGATTGTAGACTTAAATGTAACTGTAAAAGTTATGCACATCCACGAATAAACAACTAAAAAGCACATAACGGAAATGAATGCAGACTATTAATTTTCAAGAATAATTGCAAAAATTTTAATTCTTTTTTAAAAAAATAATCGCAATATTGAAATTTCTCAACTTATTTTTTCACGAGTTCCAAAACAGAAAACTGTTTCATTACTAGTAAAATTAACCTAATAAAAAGATTTTTAGTTTTTCCCAATTTTTCCGGAAAGAAACCTGAAGAAACGATTTTTTAATAACAGATTCAACATTTCCGGAAATTTTACAACACTACTCCTCCCTCGTATTTGTTCGTATTCAGCAGGGTTTGCGAAAAAAATGTTTTTTGTTTAAAAAAAGGAAAAAGGTTTATTTAGGTTTAAACCAATTTGGGGGAGGAGTTAAATACATTTGTATATTCGATCATGGGTTCGATTCCCGATAGAATAGCATTGAACGCAATACCGTGGTTCGAATTTCACTTTACTGGAAGTCAACGTTTCAAGCGTCAGAGTTAAAAAGGAACGCTGAATTTCAACAACTATACCACCGGTGTTTCCTGCAGGAATGCCTAGGAACATACTTTCAGGGGGAGACTTTCCTTCCTGGAGGTCTCGTACTAACCTCTCCCTGCCTGGAGCTAAGGTAAATTAAATTAGCATTACAGGTAATTCCTGTGTAGGCAGAGCCGTAGCTAGAGGAGGACGAGCGGGGATGTAGTCCCGTGCGCTTATACCAAAAGGGCGCCGAACTAGCACGAAGAATGGAAAAAATGTACGGCATGAGTAAACGACACGTCGCCCCGAATAAGTGTTGGCACCCTATTAAATCAATATTGTTGTCGCTTTGCAAAGAAATAGATTTCTTTAAAAAAATTTCGTGCTCGCTCCGCTCACAACCGAAATGGGCGTGGACGGTGGATAAATACAGAAATTTCATTCATTAAGAAATTAAGTAATTGCTGTAATTTCAAACATAGTAGTAGCCAAACTGTGTTTTGGATTTTAAATTCAAATATTAAATATAGTCTACTCTTTAGCTCCATCGACTAATATTGAGGAAATTCGCAAAGAAGGCTCCGTCTGAATTTCCGTTACATTTCACAAAATATTTTCTTATCGTAAAAGAATCGAAATTAAAATGCTGTTTGTATGATCACATTATTATTATTACTAAGCATTCTGCCTTTCGGCAGGTCCTGGGACTAATGAGGATTTTTTTTTTTTTTTTAATTTTAGATTTAGGCCGGAAAATGTTTTTTCCACCTTTCATGATCTTCAGCTTCCTCTTTTAACTCCCAATATTTTCTTCTATTTTTCAAATCATCGATCAGATGTGTTCTTCTTCCTATTCCTGGTTTTCTTCCATCTTTCCTTCTATGGCGGTATGAAGAAGACAATTTCTTCGCAAGACGTATCCAATCCAATTGACCTTTCTACGAAGGATTCTGGCTAGAAGTGTCCTCTTCTCTCCTACCCGTTTTAAAACATATTCGTTTGTTGCTCTCTCTGTCCATTTTATCTTCTCCATCTTCCTCCAACACCACATACAGAATAAAATTACAAAAGTTTTCAATTATTACTGGAAATTAAACCTCTTATCCGTTTCGAACATTTTAAAAGCACACAGTTTCTGTAATATACTGAAGTTTCATTTCTTATCGATAGTATTTAACCTAGTAAATAGTTGTACTGCAAATTCCCTAACTGTTAACGAAGTGGATCTGTATACTAATCAAAGGTAGTTTAGTTAAGTTTTAACAAAAAGTACAAAAATAAGTCTCTTGAAAACAGCTTTTATTTGTAAAAGAATACGTAACGATCGCTTTTGGCTGTTGCAATGGCCTGTCCAAGCATCGTAGCATAACAAAGAAAGCTGCTTCTATTACGTGTAAAAAAAAAAAAGGGAGGGAGCTTGGTAAGGTGACTGTAGGGGGGCTCCGAAATCTCTATCTACGGCTCTATATGTAGGGCACGATCTTCAGCAAATAGTATCTCAGACAGTCCCTTATATTTTGATTTAGCTCCCCCAGACTTTTTTTGGAAGGGGGGGGGGGGTGAAGAAAGCCTGGAAACAAAATAACCTGAGCTTCCACCGAAACCCGTCTTCGAAATTTCCACGTTTGCTAGGTACGCTTACAAGAAAGGATTCGGTTCGTGACACACTGAAAAGTGTAGAAGCCGAAGAAGTTAGGGCACCGAAGGCGCTACAATGGGTACTGTTTGTTGTTGCTGTCACTTAAAATAGTTTGATGATACATAGATAACAGTAATGGGAGTGTACAGTGTTTCGTTTCTGGAGGATTGAATGGAGGTATATTTTAATTACGTTATTTCTACCTCATTACTATAGTTAGAGGTATGTCACATATACCCATATAAGCAAATTTCTTAGTCATTAACCTTTCTTTGTAAAGTAATAGATTTTACCGGTAAATTCCCCAAATAATGACCCCATATTGATCAACTGAGTCGTAATGAGTATTTATTAACTAACTAATTCTATGAGCTATGGAACCCGAAGGTTTAATACCACATTCACAAAAACTCTCCACTGATTTCTATCCTTAGCTAACTGGATCCAGTTTCTACTTTGGATTCCTATTTCTGCGAGATCCACCTTAATATCGTTCTCCCATCTGCGCGTAGGTCTTCCTAATGGTCGTTTTCCGATTGGTCTTCCAGTTAAGACTTTGAAAGCGTTTCTACTTTCTTCCATCCTGGCTACATGACCTGTCCACCTGAGCCTCCTACACTTGACGACCCTAACAATGTTGGGTAAACCGTATAAATTATGGAGTACCTCGTTATGAAGTTTCCGCCATTCCCCATTCCTGTTCCTGTTGGGTCCGAATATTCGTCTCAGGATCTTGTTCTCAAATACTTTCAGTCTATGTTCTTCCCTCAGAGTAAGCGACCATGTTTCGCAACCATACAGAACAACAGGCATGATTATCGTTTTATATATTTTAAGCTTCAAATTCCTGGACAGAATTCGCGACGACAAGAGATTTTGAACTGAATAATAACACGACTTCCCTGTTTTTAATCGACATTTAATTTCTTCGTGAATATGGTTTTCGTCTGTTAATATTGATCCTAGATATTTGAAAGTATCCACTTTATCAAAAGTGTTATTTGATATTTTAACACATTTAATAATGAGTACTTATTATAATTATAAATTTCAGGAAATGTAAAATCTGTAAGACTTGGAATCTTCGAATCGCTTATGTACTTTCATCTGTGTTTTAAATTCATTTTATGAAGATTTTTTTTTTTTTTTTTTTTTTGGTAAAATAATACAACTTACAAATAACCTGTTTTAGATCACAAGGCAGGGAGGATGCAGTGGTGCCAGGACTGTGTGGCGCCTGCAATTTGTCGAAACATGATATAAGAGTACGTTACTCGTTTGTTCTCACCGATGTGTTGATGCATATATTAAATATTGCGAAGTCAATTATCATTCTTTCCGTACAATTGCCTTGTTTCTGTTTCTTAAAAGAAAATAAGATGAAAAAAGAAATTGTTGATCAGTACGTGTGGAGTAGATCTATCATTTGTAACTTGTTTTACCGATAAATCAAACTAACCTATTTTAATCCCTAGTTAACACTAGCCAATTATGGTAGCACAAAGGAATAGAATTGTAGATTTTTTTTAAAAATAAATACTTATCTTATATATGGTTTATTTCTAGTAGTAAACTTTCAAGTTTTATATAAAGAAAAATACGCATAACCTGCCTTGTTAACATGTTTATTTATATATTATCACGAACAAAAAAAAAAAATAAATATTGAAAGAGCAAAACATCTTACCGTGATGTGCAATTATTATGAAATAATAGTACAGAAGAAGTTTTGGTAGCTCGTTATGCCATCTACGGCATCATAAGAGTAAAATTTATTTCAATAACTTTTTTTTTTTTACTTTATAGATATTATTGGCGAATGGAATAAGCATATTGAGTTACACATTTAGCTATCAACTAATATCGTTACCAGATGGCGTGACGGTGGGTTTTTTTGGTACGGAAGACCACCACTACAAGCAGCACTATCGCTAATTATTATTTCTAGCCACGTAAGCACCTCTGTTGTATGTTGACTGACTGTTTCTTATTAAGTTTTTAATTAGATCCACTCTTCAAGATTTTTGTTTTCTTTTTCTTACGAAAAAAAAAAACTAGAAAAATATGCACGTCCGGCTGTCCATCCCTCTTCTAATTTAGTCAAGTCACACCATCAGGGTTTTGTTATTATTTTATTTTTTTTAAAAAAAGTCTTGCTATTAATTTGAACAAATTCACAAAGCTTATTGCATTACAATACACAATCATCTCTTTTTTTTTTTTTAATCTGCATATTGGAATGAATGAAGTTTTGTATCAATCTCGTTGTAATGCAGAAAAACACGAATCATAATTCCGTGCATAAACATTGAAAGATTCTTGTGTTGAATGATAAGAAAGTACTGTGATAATAAGATACGGGAAAACACAATTATCATCTTCATTATCATAAAGCGACAGGTTTCTTAATGGATTTTACCAACGCTATCTAGTACAGCAATGACTAATATATACGAAATGCAAATCTTTGTTCTTAATAATATTCTAATAATAATAATAAAAAAAGAGATTTAAAGTTAATAATGAAAAACATGGTTATGTATGTATGTATGAAGCCCTGCCATGTTGTTATGAGTATACGCTCTGTCAGAATTGATAATGTGTGATATAACGGCTTCATTGCTGGGATAGTCCGGGAGCCATTTTGTTTCTTTCTTCTGCTACTGTGTGTCACTTTGCTTGTTCCTTTGGATTACATCTTCAGAGCGTTTCCTTCAGCATTGTCGCCAATGGCCTTCCTTCATTTCTCTTTTCAATCATACTTAGGCTTTGCTTTACAATCGCTTTCTTATCTCGCTTATTAAAGAAAGAAAGAAAGAAAAGTTTAGTTCAAGCAGGATTTCTTATATGGAACCCAGAAAGTTAGCTAAGCATGACAGGATAGTAGAGTGATTTTCAACTGGGTATCGCGTAGCCCCATTGGTGTATCAGACATTTTTTTTTTTTTTGAATTTGGAAATTAATATTGTGTCTCTCAAAAGGTCTCTAAACTTCACACATTCTATTTTTACCGTGAATCCTTTAATTTTGAGTTGCAATCAATTTTGAGAGACAATGGTAGCATCAGTGCTCAGTTCTACTTGTGGATACTTAGGTACTATACAGAATGACAGTCTTATACTGTCATAATTGGTATACAAGGACGCCGATTTCTGTGTAACTTTGGGGGACCCATTCCGATGTTTGTTTGGTAGCAGACAAGGGTCTAAGAAGATATATATGAGGATTTTAAGATAAATTGAATTCAAATTATGCAAATATTATATCTATCTATCTATCTATCTATATATCTATATCTATCTATCTATCTATCTATCTATCTATCTATCTATATATATATATATATATATATATATATATATATATATATATATATATATATATATATATATATATATATAACAATAAAAAATCCATGTAAAAATACATATTTATAAAAATACATGAGGGCCAACATGAACTTTGGGGGCCCGCCTCCTTCCCTAGGATCGACGCCCTTGTTGGTATCGTGAGGGTTCTGTTACGTGTGTCGTCAGTCAAAAAAGGTTAGAAACCAGAGTTAGTGGTTGTTGTCATACTACATAATTGGGATCAAATACGAAGACCAATTATCATGGCAGGTTTATGAGGATTTTTCGTCAGTTCCACAAGCGAATGTCGGAATAGTACTTGATATACGATACAAATGTAGGTTCTGATTGAACCTTTCTCTATGAGGTTTCCACCAGAAGAGTACTTTAAGGACCCACCGATGTGTGAGTGCCGGAGGAGTGGCAAATGCCACCGTCGGGCACATTCTCGATATACTTACGTTAGTTACATCTCCTGCTGGGGGTCTAGCCGCTACCCACATAGCACAAGTACGTCCACGGGATGTCCAAGACTGAGTCCGCAATGAACGACGGGACCAGAGTTGGCGTGGGTCAATGAAAACTTGACCCACCACCCACCGTGACCCACGACCCACCACCCACGGTGATCCACCATGACCCACCACCCACTCTGACCCACCACCCACCGTGACCCACCACCCACCACCCACCTTGAACCACTCTCATCCACTTTGACCTACTCTGACTCACCAAAATCCGACGTAATCAACTCTGAACTCGATCCACGGCCTCTTCTGAACTGACTAAAGAGTTTACACTTGTAATAAAACAAGACTGTGAAATTGTCACTAATCGGAGTTTGAATTTCTAGTCAATCGCTCAAGCACCACTCTGTTACAATAACAGTGGATCTGACCATAACGATATAAAATAGTAAAGTGTTTGTCTGTGAGGAAACTGAAACAGTTCGAGGTAGGGGAAATTAGTGTGTGCCTAAAATATACTTGTACTAAGAGAGTATTCTTGCAAGTGTTAATTTCTGAACGCATTCCACAAGAAACTTCTATTCGCAGGAAAATACCCCTGTACAATATGGAAAAGGTTATGGTTTCTCAGTTCACAGTATTTTTCTCACGAAAGACTTGAAAAATCAGTTGTTCCTAAGACATAAAGGTGCTCGGGTACCTTATGTGAGAGCATTTCCATAAAGTATGCTCATAATTGTAATTTGTGTAATCACTAAAACACCACGTTAAATTTAAGTTACAAATATGCATAATTGCAATTATTATGAATATTTATTCCAAAGTAGTTTACCTAAAGCAAAGAAGAGACTCACTAAAAAGTAGACACAAAGTTGAATAACACAAATAAGACGTTAGTAATACAAGTATACATTTTCCGTAACTCGTAATTTTCCACCTTAAAACAAATCTGAAATCGGATTTATTTCCTGTTGGTAACTTTTTGGCGGTAAATCATCCGCAGTGGAATGATGTCCATCCTTCAGACAAGAAATAACTAGCTCGTCTACTTTGAGCTTGTCTAGCGGTGGGCTATTAACATTGATGAACAACAAGTTAGACAATGTTTGAGCACTTAGTCTATTTCTAATATCAGTCATCTGTAAATTCATAAGGGAAAATCCCCGTTCGCACTCTGTCGTGGAAATTGATAATACTTCTACCCGATATCTGCAACTTTTCATCGACAATCTATTTGTTATTATTAAGTCTGATAACGATTTTTCTTGGTCAGGTTTCAAATACTCAGCAAGAAGTATCATCTCTCTATCACCATACAGCATCTTTCCCATATCGACTATGTCAGTTGGCAATGTCGACCCATGTAGAACAGAAACTTCATCTACCACGCCTTTGATAGGAAATCTTGTGAATAAATTATCAATTAAAGCCTGATAAACTGATGATTTCTTATTTGTTTATAAATTTAATTTTTGTAATTACACATGAAGGTTTGATACCATCACCAAGTTCCCTCCCCCGTCTAGAAAGCGAAAGGGAACGAGGTTTCTGGAAAGTATTCAGAGGTGAATGGGAATTTCCCTCCTTCTTCAACATAAATTACCACACTGCTGTTTGCCATGTGCCAAATTACGACGAATTTCAATTAAATTATCATAGTATAATTATTTCCTTGTTGAATTATCAATTTTTTTCAGTGGAAAAAAGGATGAAATTTCAAAGTCCCAAATCAAAGTAAGTAGACCAACGTAAAGGGGAAAAAAAGTGTAAAATTTTCCATACAATTATGCGTACAATCCAAACTTCAAATTTCCGTGTAATTAAGCTTACAGTACAAATTTTATGCCTATTTTTCCCACAACTTTATGGGTTGATTGCCCTGTGCTGTGAGCGCTCGATATAATAAACATAAGCTTCAGCAATTATTATAGCAGAAAGCAATGGATATATGAAGCCAAGCACTGTATTTTTTGTTTCTGATTTTTTTCTTAAATAACATCGATCGTTTTCGATCATTTTTACAAACCAACTCACTACCAATTTTCAATATATAGAAAGTGCCCCCCCCCCCCCACACACACACATAAAGGAAAATTTTAAAAAATGCTAGGACACATTCTGTTTATTTTCAATAAAGAGTTAATACACTGATTTTCAGCTCCGTAAGTTTAACGGCTTGCGAGATACTCATTTTTTTTCGCAAAAATCGGATCCTCACCACCTCCTTAGGATATTATGCATTATAATAAAATCAATACAACATCCCAATTTGAATTAAGGCCTAACTATATACCAAAAGTAATTTCATTTGACTTTTCAATTTGACCGTGATGATAAGGCACACATAGTTTCATTCAATTTTTTATAAATAATTTATATATTACAGTGATTCAAAAATGTATTTTTTCCAGTAGTTAGCTCTAAAAACCCACAGGTCTGGAAAGCCAAGTTGTAGTGTAAGTCCTATTGCTATTATTACTACTAAAAATATCAATATCCAAAAGTGCCTGAAGTTCTTTTTTCACTTGGTTAGATATACTCATCTCAGTTAAGTAGACAGAAACAAGTGGAAAAGAAAGGGAAATGAAGGTCTTGAAAGTAAAGCGGTGACAAATTTACCAGTCTTCAGAAGATACTCTCTACAATGCAGTGAGCAGAGAGGGTCGGTAGATCATACTGAGTCGGTGGGTCACGGTGGGTCACGGTGGATGGTGGGTCACAGTGGGTCATGGTGGGTGGTGGGTCACAGTGGATCACGGTGGGTGCTGGGTCACAGTGGGTCACATGCTGTTGACCCACGACCTACTGACCCACTCAGAAAACTTGACCCACTTGACCCACCGACCCACTGACCCACTCCATCTCTGGACGGGACATTCCGGGATTATCCGAATGTGCTCCCGGGACATCCACAGGATTTCCGCGGAAGATCCAGATGTCCGCTAATACCGCGGGATACGGGATATTCAACGAGACCACGAAGGGATGTCTATTGGTTTTCCCTCGGACCACCTATCCCATCTGGGACGTCCCGTGGACATCCTACATGGGAATCCTTCAGGACGTCCCATGCTGGACGTCCATGGGATGTCTTCTCATTGTCCAGATAATCCCGTGAACCGAATGGGATGATTGGGATCAAAATGGGACATCCCAGGGACGTAGTGTGCTATGTGGGTATAATCCTGCTGCTTACCCGAATTTTCCAGTATGTAGCTGCTGAAACTGTTCCACATATTTGCTAAGATAAGAGCTTCCAAGACAGTTTGTTGTTAACCTTTGCGACTGTGACGCTGAAGGGCCGGTTTCTTTTACGGTAAGGGCTCATGTGGTTCGGATTTCATGTTAAACTGTATAAAAAATAAGTCCTCTTTTCACATCCTTCGTGTTAAAAGGGACACAAAACACCAATACAAAAAAAAAAAAAAAAAACCGTAAGTTACCAGAAAACGGACAAGTCAATCTGAACCGAACTCAGACGCTCCCGACGTGCAAAGCTGTCAAATACAGCATCTTTTGCCGAGCCACGCAGCCAATAAACATTGCGTTCTTTATCCGTCAGAGGACTGGCTGTAGCCCTGCGTAGCGTAATCGCTAACGTTCTTGTCTTTGGTGCGAATAGTATCAGACCAATGCTGGGGTGGTACCTAACATACAGGCCCAGACCGTTTCCTCCCTTCCCCAATCTTTTTTTCCTTCCACTTCCTAGCATACTGTGATCGCCGAGGGACGTACTTGCCCACCAAATTTGGTTCATATCCGACCAATAGTTACCGATCAATAAGCTTCCACACACATATACCTATACACGGAGTAAAATTATTCTTCCGTATGCTTATGCTGCCTTCACACTAAGATCTTGTGAGCCGCTTATGTAAACCTGTAGTGTGAAGCGTTGAATACTTCTGAACCGCTTGAAAGATCCCCTAGTAGCAAAATAGCTTTCGGCCAGTTGGCGCGTGCTTGGCTTTTGGCTTTCTACGCTTGCACTTGAAACGCATGCTTTCATATAATCTGCCTTTTGTTGTACTTGTAAGCGATGCTTTAGACCCTTCGCAGGGCGTCATAGCATCACTGGCCGTTCTTTGGCTATTGACTTGACTTGGCTTGTAAAACGCTTGCGTCAAGCTTGAATGCAACACTGAATGCAATGTTGCTCCCATGTAACTTCGTTACTGGAAACCAGCTTGCGGCATGCTTGCACGTTTTCAATCAAGCTGGATGCAAGCTTGGCCGATTTGCAATTCAACCTTACAGCAAGCGGTTTGCAAGCTGTCTCTGGTACTAGGGTCGTGATATCAAAATGATAGTCATGCTAGAGTCAGAAGAAGCTGCAGATGTAATCTTGGCCATAAATTGCAAGAAAAAAAGGAAAGAATATATAGGCCTAGAACAATGTTGATTCATCCTGTAAACCGATCAAGACTGCAAGATTTTTTTTACAGCCTATTTCCCAAACGCAGAGAAGATGAAACATTTTTTTTAGTTACTTCAGGATGTCTATATCTTTGTTTGACGAACTATGTAATAGTGTACAGTGTGCCTTTAACTAAAGTAACCCCGAAATGAGAAAATTTTCATCATCAAATATATGTACACTTTTCTGCTTTCCAAGTGAGTTCACGCTCATGTGTGAAGGGCTCTCATAAGACTGTGTGTTATTTTCTTCCCCGCTAGCAGTCCTCTCGAGCCAGCTACTGGCGGGCTGATCTTCATAGCACCTCAGAGCCGCGGCTCACTTGCACCGAAGCACATGTGTTAAGGCGTACATTTCGGACAATGTAAATCTAGTAGCTGCAGCTTCGCGAGCGGCTCACTCACGGGATCCTAGTGTGAAGGCTACCTTACGCCGAAAGTTAAAAAGTCGAAAAGTATAAAATGTTGAAAAGCGAAAATACCGAAAGCAAACAAGACCCACAAATTAAAATACGCAACAACCACAAAATTAAATGTAACAAGAAAGTGCTATTTGAGTAAAGACGGAAACCTTGATAGAACAATTGAATCAGTCACTACAAATATTACAGTATGTCTTGAAAATATTATAGCTTTTTAAGTGGAAAAATCCGTATTATATAACTTTTCATATTTTATTCAAGAAATACGAGGAGCTGTTGTAGTTTTGACATTTTTTATGCATCACAATGGATCTTGTATAGTACAGTCCTTACGTTGCCTAATTATCAAATTGACAAGTGTTAATATGTCATAAGGCGAGTAATGTAGCTGAACCGAGGAGCGTGTAGTAATCACTTGGCGCAATTTCACAGATCGAGTGACGTACAAACATCAAGTTCATGTGCAAATCGGGGGAAATCTGGTTCAGAGAGTTTGATAGCCTTAAAAACAAATTAGCACCATTGGATATTTGGCTCTTCCCAAAGCTAAAAATAGACCTTTTCCATTTCGCCAAAGAGATCAAAACCAATGCAACATGTTAAGGCCGAAAATGGCCTAAAGTCCTCTCTTTTTCTTGATATGTTTAAATAAATAAAGATTTTTTTTTACTTTATACCATCCATTATAGACCAACCATTATCCCTCATCCAATAATTGTTCCGCTTTCCCTCACCTAAAAGAGGGCGTAATCCTCTAACAGGGTGCTAGCCTTTGGCTAGCTTCTAAAAAAAATGTAGTGGACTCTTCTACTTCTGTCGTGCGCAGAATTGTCGAGAGACCTATGTCCGAGGGTAAACAGTAGCTATTGTGATAAGTTTTGGTGATTATGAAACTAATTTTAATCGAACTGGGACCGCAATATTTAATTATGTATGTATGTGTGTGTGTTTCTGTGTTACAGTATGTAAAGTAGAAAAGAAAAAAATAGATTATCAGGTTTCTGCTTTAATAACAAAGAAAATTTTAAAAAATGTGAAAAAGAAGTTCAGATGTTGATTGGTGTTTTCTTGAATATCGACATTTCGGTACGAGTAATATCATAACTTCGGTAGTCAAAAATGCCAATATCGGTTTCTGTATTTTTATTTGATTATATATTTTAGTCTTAGCAGAACTACTACAATGGTTTAATGCTCTCCCATCGGGAATCAAACCCAGGACACCGTGCACTAAAGGCGGCCGCGCTAGCCACTAGACCAGCGTTTCTCAACGGCTGTGTAAGCGAATACATGTCAGGTGTGTCGTGACATTTTTAATGTCTTCTAAGATCTTTCGCAAAGAAATTATCTTTACAAGAAAATAAAAATTTATCGCCAATCGACTTGATTTCACACTTGTCTTCCAAGTTTAAGGTTAGTTTAAAGGGACAAGTTTTGCCGATAGATATCACTACAGTCTTTGTATCTCTCTCATGTATTTTTTATCTTTCACGAAAATTCTCGATTTCTCTTACAAATTTCAACCTAGAGATTTCAAATTTTTAGAGAAGGAACTTCATAACCTATCGAAGGCAACTAGTGATGAGCGCAAGAGTCTTGGTCTTGCAGTTTTTGCAAGAGTCTTGCATGCAAGACCAAGACCAAGACCAAGACCAAGACCAGGAATCCTGATGCAAGACCAAGACCAAGACCAAGGGGTGCAAGACCAAGACCAAGACCAAGACCATACCTGCAAGACCAAGACCAAGACCAAGACTCTTGCGCAAGAGTCTTGCACAAGTACCAACACTACTTGAATTTTTTGTAGAATGTAAAAAGGAAGGGAAAAATCATTACATCTTTCACGTGAACTTCTTGGCTCCAGTAAAAATACCGCCGGAGTGAATGTGTTCCCAGTAGTTTATGCAATCCATGTGAGTCGATCTGCTCCTGTAACATATAGCTACGGTATGTCGTTTTTTGAATCGGTTGTTCACGAGGCGACCGACAGCATAATTCTATGAATTGTTACAAGCTATAATAACTTCAGTGTCTGATTTACTTTGGTCATCATTTGATCATTCACGACGGCCCATGATTGGATTTTGGGAAATCATATGAAGAATCATCATCATCATAGGTATTCTGCCTTTATTGGCAGGTCACTTGCTGCAGCTGAGAAGCTTCCATGCTCCACGGTCCTCCGCTAACCTTTTCGTCTTCGCGTATGATCTTTCTGTTTTAATATCATCCATTAATTGTAGTCTCTTTCGGCCCCTCCCTCTCTTTCCCGCCACCATACCCTCTAGGACGTCCCTCATGATACAATCTCTTCTTAGGCAATGTCCCAACCAGTTTCTCTTCCTCTTCCTAAAAATATCTAAAAGTGTTCTTTTCTCACCCACCATATCTAACACTCTCTCATTCGTTTTCCGCTCGACCCAACTAATTCTTTCCATTCTTCTCCACACCCATATTTCGAAGGCTTCCAGTCGATTTTCGTCACCTTTACGTAATGTCCACGTTTCCGCCCCATACAGTACAACACTCCACACGAAGCATTTTATGAGTCTTTTTCTCAACTCTTTGTTCAAGGTCCCACAAAACAGACTTTTCTTTCTTTTAAAGGCTTCTTTCGCCATTCCTATCCTTGCTTTTATTTCACGTTCGCATTTCATGTCATTACTAAGAACACTACCCAGGTATCGAAAACTATTCACTTGTTCTATTTTCTTCCCTCCTACTTTTATATTTGACACAGACCCCTTCGTTCCAATCACCATGGCTTTTGTCTTTCTAACATTTATTTCCATCCTATATTCCTCAAAACCCTTTCTCATTTTTTCTAACATTTTATTGATTTTCTTTTAAGATTCTGCAACAAGCGCCATATAGTCTGCAAATCTTATACATCTAATCATTCTACCTCCTAGCGAAATCCCATCATCATCATGTAGGCTCTTTTTCACTATTTCTTCTAGATAGACATTAAATAGTGTTGGCGAGAGGCAGCATCCTTGTCGAACTCCTCTTCCAATTGCACTCTCTTCCGTCAGTTCTTCCCCTATCCTAACACTTACTTGTTGGTTCATGTATAAGTTTCTTATGAGCCTTCTATCTTTCCATTCCAACCCTATCTTTGTTAGAACTCCCAACAACAATTCCCAATTTACGCGGTCAAAAGCCTTTTCTAGATCAATAAATACAACATACACCTCTTTCCCTTTTTCTATAAACCTTTCACCGATCACCCTTAATAATCCAATAGCATCTCTTGTGCCCTTGCCTCTCTTATGGAAGAATAGTTGTGTCCATAAGAAGTGGATACGCAAAAATAAACTAGAGCATGTTATAGACACGGTAGCTCAGTGGCAGAGCGTTCACCTCTGGTACATGGGGCCCTGGTTCGATCGCAGCTTGCGCTATGTGAGCTTTTTTGGTGAACAAACATCCTGTGCGTGGGTTTTCCCGTTTCCTCGTACTTTCTTCATTCCACCATTTCTCATCATCACTGTTTCCCTTAGCCTCAATGTTATAATCGTGGGACGTTAAAGTAGATATTTCATTTCATTTCAAAAACATACTAATGGTGTTCTTCTTCCAAAACTAACGGGAAATGTAGCATTGAACATCGGCAATTCCGTACACCATAGGTGCCGAGGCCTTGGCTCTGAGGTTCAAGCATCCGTTGGAAATTTTTAATGTGTACTTATAAAATTAATATTGAAATAACATTTTCATGACATTGACAAAAAACTTAGCGCATGTGACCGCAAATTTGATTTCATAGGTGGATGCTTATACGTTGAATAATTGTTTATCAATATAACTTATAGCCCTCTTAGGTATACGGCATATCTAGAATTCAACGATATAACATTATACAACAATAAAAATCTATATTCACAACTGAGAGTGATTTCGTACTTATTTCAAATAACTTGAAGTTTGATGCCGTTGTTATGTATTTCTAATGTAGTCAAAATTATTTATATAAATTGAGCTTATATAAAAAAGACAGACAGTTGAGTCGTTTTCAGTTTTCACTCAAATTATTCTAAAATATTGGGGCCGCGGTGGCTCAGTGGTAGAGCGTTCAGCTCTGGTGTTTGGTGTCCCGCGTTCGACCCAGCCCCCGCCAAGTGAACTTTGAGGTGGACAAACACCGTGTGCGTGGGTTTCCTCGGGGTTCTCCCGTTTCCTCCCTCTTTCTTCTTTCCACCATTTTCATTCATTTTTTATCATCACCGTCTCCTTTAGCCTAGCCGGCATAATCGTAGGACTTAAAACTCACAAATTTAATTTCATTTCATATTCTAAAATATTAAGAGGTTTAATTATTATTATTTTAATTTTTTCTCTCTCTTTTGGTCAATATTGCAAAACATATCATCATCGTCTCTTCGTCTTAACGTAGCAATTTTCTGTCTTAATATCTTTCTTCAACTACAATCTCCTTCGCCTCGTCCCTCTAGCACGTCCCTCATAATACAGTTCCTCCTCAGCCAATGTCCTCCTCTTCATTACATCTAAAATTCTTCTTTTCTCCCCTACTGCTACTATTTCTAAAACCTTCGCATTCGTTTTCCATTCAACCCAGCCGATTCTCTCCTTTTTTCTCCATGCCCACATTTCGAAAGTCTAACTGTTTCATCGTTTTTGCGTATGTTCTTATTTCTGCCCCATACAGTACATATTAGAATCAGTAAAACAAAATTTCAATATTTAATTGGGAGTTTGTTCAATACAAAGATAAGCTAATCGTGGTTGGAAAGAAAAAATCTGACGCCTTTAGAGTGTAAAAATAATTTTGCAGTTTATGGTATTCAGAAATCTGTGCCGTCTTGGTTTTCTTTCATGCGTCTCACTGTCAGGGATAGCCTCCCCAGTTTGGGAACCAGTGGAGTATTGGATCTGTTAAAACATATAAAAATATTACGAAATGTTGTGATTTATCTTATAAGTAGTGAAGCGTGATCACCCATTGAAAAAAAGTAAAGGTCATCGCCTATGTTGTACAGTATCATCACACTTACACGAAGGTAAAATATATTACATTTAGAAACATACATTGTATTTCCCTCACTATTGACGCAATGTAGGATTTATTATCCCTTATATCCAGAGTAAAATTTACTTATGAAAATCACAGATTTCTTAAAAGCAAAACTTGCAAGACTCTTGCAAGCAAGACCAAGACTGGGTGTGCAAGACCAAGACCAAGACCAAGACTAGGTGTGCAAGACCAAGACCAAGACCAAGACCGAGGGTTCCACTGCAAGACCAAGACCAAGACCGCATGTGCAAGACCAAGACCAAGACCAAGACCACCCGGGTCTTGGTCTTGGTCTTGCATTTGCTCATCACTAAAGGCAACAATCCCTGCCGATTTTTAATTTAGAATTTTCTTCATGGTTGAAATGGCTTGTTTGTTGAAGGGGATATCCAAACCTTTAACAAAATAACTGTTTTAACAATGAAGAAAAGTCTAAATAAGAAATCGGCACCGATTGTTGCCTTCGATAGGTTATGAAGTTCCTTCTCTAAAAATTTGAAGTCTGTGCTTTAAAATTCGTAAGAGAAATTGTCAATTTTCGTGAAAGGTAAAAAATACATGAGAGAGAGAGAGATACGAAGACTGTAGTGACATCTATTGGCAAAACTTGTCCCTTTACACCAACCTTAAACCTGGAAAGTTTGCTTTTAACGCTGTTCGTTTTTCTTTGGACATGGAAGTGTGTCTGTCAAAAGGTCGTCCACGCATAGATATGCTTTGCAAAAATCGCCAGGGACAAATATCTCACTAGTTTTAAATTTGACATCTTCTTACTTATTTCTGATGGTAATATTTCTTTCTCATGCTCCTGTTTAAGAATCATAGGTTTCTTCTATGTTGATATGTTTCTATTAAATACTCTTATGTAATTTGCTTGTGATTGTATCTCATTGTCGTTCCATAATTTAAAAAGAAAAAAAAGTATTTTATGCATTTTATGTTTGCTTTTTCACATTAGGAAAAAAAAATCATATGTAGGGGTAAAGAGAGACTTGCACGGGCGGGGCTTGGGCGGGCTGACACTGATTTCTCTTCAGGTCGGGCCGGGCTGAGGCCGATTAATTACAATTCTTTAATAATTATTGACTTTCGTTAAACGATAATTGGAATAAAGCCAAAACGTTGAAGGAGTGTGCCCGTGAAAAATGTTACAAAGAATGCAATAGCTATTTACAGTTTGTGTTGCTTAGTGGCTCCACTTTCACTATAGAGGATTGCAGGCATTGCGCGGTAAAGTGAGCTCCGACCTTGACCTTCGCTAAACCCAAAATGTGACAAGAAAGGGTTGGTAAGTTTTGCCTGTCGCTAAACAATATTGCCATCTTCACTTTATGCTAAAAAATCAATTAAGTTAGATTTTTGTTACAGGAAATGCAGTTTTTGTTCTCTTGATGACAGGCAAAGTTCTAGAAGGCAATGGTACCATTCGGGAGGCAAGCGTCAGGTTGTGAACCAGAGTTTAGAAAATGTTTCTGAGGGTTAGGTCAAGTATAACACTAAATTTTGAGAAAGACTGGGGCTCGAGC
Source organism: Thermobia domestica (assembly GCF_964235325.1). Classification (NCBI taxonomy): domain Eukaryota; kingdom Metazoa; phylum Arthropoda; class Insecta; order Zygentoma; family Lepismatidae; genus Thermobia; species Thermobia domestica. Next base: position 320,382,574 of record NC_137458.1, read on the forward strand.
TCAATTTTTAAAAAATTTATCGGGCCGGGATCGAGCCAAAACTTTTAAAATTTATCGGGCTTGGGCTGGGCTGGACTTGGGCCAATAATTTTAAAAACTTATCGGGCCGGGCCGAAAATCTCCAAAACTTTTCGGGCCCGGGCTGGGCCGGGCTTAGGTACATTCGGGCTGGATTGGGCTCGGGCCGAAAAATTCGCCCCGTGCAGGTCTCTATGTAGGGGTGTCGTAAAAATTTGAAATGTACTTTGGTGTGCTCCAAAGGAAAAAAAACTGAGAAACACTGCACTAGACTAAGTGTACTCAGTCAATTATGTTTGTAAGCACTTGTTGAAAGAACAATTATTTTCACCTCACATTTCTATTTCGTTGGAGAACAATAACATGTTTATGACATGTTTAAACAATGGGAAAATATTTCTGAGTGAATGGTAACAAATGTTAGGAATTCATCTTGTTAACAGTAAGCCATTGTCAGAAAATTTATATCATGACAATCCTATTTTCCGCCTTCCTGCCCCGTACACATATACAGGTAAAATAACATAATTATAAATATTTATTTTTCGCGTATTAGTAGCGGAAATCGAGTAGTTTCTGCTCTTGCGGCTTCTCTTGATGTAAGAATTAAACTTGTTAACATACGGTAATCCATTAATTCAAACCTTCTTTACTCTTCTTTTCATTTTTATTCTTCCATTTCTTTCATCACGTTCGTCAGAAAATTTTCTTCCAGCTGTGTCTTCCAGCTGCCTTTCCAAAAAAAAAAAAAAAAAATCTATTTTGTGGGACTTTGAATAAAGAGTGGAGAAAAAAACTCATTAAGTGCTCCGTGTGGAGTATTGTAAGAACCAGAAACATGGATAGTACGCCAAAATGATGAAAAAGTATTTGAAGCTTTCAAAATGTTAGTGTGGAGAAGAATGGAGAGAATCAGCTGGGTCGAGAGGAAAACGAATGAGGGTGTTTGAAATGGTAGGGGAGAAAAGAACAATTTTAAATATTATTGAGAAGAGGAAGGGAAAGTGGTTGGGACATTGGCTAAGAAGGTACTGTATCATCAGGGACGTGTTATAGGGTACGATGGCAGGAAAGAGAGGAAGGGGGTGAAGGAGGCTACAATTAATGCACGATGTCGAAACAGAAAAATCGTTCGTGAAGACGAAGTTAGCGGAAGACCGTGGAGCATGAAGCAGCGCCATAACTTAGATTTTTCCTGGAGGGGGGGCAGCTTAATATTTGAGACCCCCTAGAAAAAGTTGGTTTGGCCCTTGCCGCAAAATTCAAAAATGGAAGTTTGGAAGTTTGTCTCTTCTTTCTATCTTTGTCTTACTCTTTGTGGGCCCCCCGGAGCCTGTGAACCCTCCTGCACGCTCCTGGGCCTATTCCATACATGACAAATTAATTAAGGGGACAATATTGACAAATCCCAAAGCCATACGAATAAATATTATTTCATGGCCCCTAATAGTAGACATTTTTTTTTTTTTTTTTTTTTTTTACTGAAATGGGTCTACGACTCATTTTTGTGTTATTTACATTTTGTGTGCTGTTTTGTTTATGCAATGTAGTGAACCTGTTTGATGCGTCATTTATAATTTCATGTTCGTATTGTATATGTAGTAAGAAAATTTTTCTTAAAGTGGGCCGTCCTCGAACGGCGGGAAGATTCCCTGGGGACAGTTGCCCCCTGCCCTCCACAAGTTACGGCCCTGCATGGAAATTTGTCAGTTACGGCAAGTGACCTCCCAATGCTTTCTGCCTGTTTCGCCGAATGTCTTAAGCTACGAAATTATCGCACACGTGGGCAGTCGGCCATGTTCGGCAAAACAGGAATTCCTGTTTCGCAGAAAACTAGTTAAAAGGGTATTTGCCTACAGAAAGGAATTTTTACCATCTAAGTCTTCATTTTCTTATGATTAATTTATGCAATGTTGCCAATTTTCATGGAAAGCCATTCATATCGTCGTCGAGCGTTACACTCGACTTAGGTGTTGTTAGGTACAGAATGCTCTTTCCTTTCCAAGAAACTTCTACATTAAATATGCAAATCATAATTTGGAAGGATGGAATTCGAAAATGAGTAATGTTTCTGCAATTACTGATCATCCAAATATATTCAAGTTTATTATCTTGATGCAAAAGAAACAATCAGAAAACAAAACATTAACGTCCATGTTGGAAATTGGATATTATTCTAAGCCACAAAAGATGAAACGGAATCGTATAAACGAACACCTTAAAGTGCTCAAGACTAGACTTCGTAGTGGTCATACTGACTTAAACCACTATGTTGTTGCTGTGACGCACTGCGTTCGTTTAGGGAATTAGGTCCCGCGGTGGCTCAGTGGTAGAGCGTTCACCTCTGGTGCCAGGGGTTTCAGGTTCGATCCCAGCCCCCGCCAAGTGAACTTTGTGGTGGACAAACACCGTGTGCGTGGGTTTTCTCGGGGTTCTCCCACTTTCTTCATTCCACCATTTCTTTCATTACTCATCATCACCGTCTCCTTTAGCCTAACCGGCATAACCATGGGACGTAAAACTCAAAGATTTCATTTCATTTTCGTTTAGAGGATTAGATGATTCGTAATTGTGCTCACAAATAATTTTACTTTTCTCAATTTATTCTGCATATATGCACAATTGTTTTAATGTCTTGACTTTGATTGCATTTGTTAATTTAAAAAGCACTTACTTACATACAACTTGTTCATAGTTGTAGAACTTCGTTTCTTTCGGTTTATATAATACAATTTCTTGATTAGTGTAACGGACAAGGTTCCTTTTTCGAAGCCGTACCTTTTATTTTAAAGCTTCATTTTGTTAATTTAAAAATCAGTTTTATTTGCATATACTGTACGTGCAGTGTGTTCATGGCTGTAGAACTTTTTTTTCTTTCAATTTATATAGCACGCCTATTGACTACTGTAGCAGACAAGGCTTTATTTCGAAGTTGCATCTGATTATTTGCCTGCAGTGACTGGTTTCACATCCGCAAAACTTTTTTCAAATAATTTGATGTGTTATTACGACAACGGTTTGAGAAAAGTTCCATTTATGGAACTTCGCAAATAGCAGACCAGTGAAAGGGGTAACGTGACAGCATCATCTTTCAGGAGAAAGGGTCCTGACAGTATTTTGCACCGTCTGCAGCCTCTCTCGACACACCGCTCAACGGTTTGCATAGCATTTAATGAAAATCGGTTTCTTAGCTGTCAACTTAATTTGACACTTTCTGTTAATGTTTCATATTGCATATTTTGGAGAATTACATAAAACCTAGTTTTTAATCACACAGAGTCCATTTTCGTTGCATTATTTTCGCTCGACGTGGAACTTCCCCGACGTGTTTTTCTGCCGTAAATGATTTTCTATTCATGGTCATTCCCCAGAAATCATGAGGCTGAATCTATTATGTAAATATCGTAGACAGACGTTCGACCAATCAGAGATAAGGATTTGTTTACATTTGTCAGTTTTGGCTAATCGCAAACAAGCATTTCTTGGTATCTCTCATGTGTGTCCACCATGCATCCTAGAAACTGCCCTTCTACTTTTCTATAAATGATCCTTATGTTTGAGTTTACGTCTTAATTACTGGGGAGAAAGATTTGTTATATATACTTTTATTGTATTAAATTGTTATTAAAAACAAGATTAAGTTAAAAATTATCAATAATATTTTAATGGCTACGCCACTACATTGAGGATTAGGATTATGCATTTAAAAAGTATCCACTTCATTGTTCTGTGGTTAATTTTGTGCCTCTGAGCAAAAACCAGTTCTTTTAGGGGAAAAGCCACGACAATGTTCTTTCGGGGAAAGTCTACAAAATTCACGTTCGCGTATCAACACTTTAGAGAATAACCACTAAACCGCTATTTTATTTTTCTTAGCTTAGTTTGCAAATATGACTTTTTAAAATTTGATTTTATTTGCATATGGAGTACCTAGGTAGTGTGGTTATGGACGTAGAACATTATTGTGTTTTTTAGTTTAGAAGACAGTCGACAATCTTATGACGTATTATTATACTTGGAGTTTGATTTTGTTTAGTAATTTAAATATTTCAAGTTACATACAATAAGTTCAGTTACATACAGGGTGGTCCGGAAGTGGGCGTACCCCCTTTAGTTTCAACAGTATAGTGTTAGTTATGGTAGAATTTCTACACAGTTACCGTTAAGTCTTAAGAGTCTTAAAGAGTCATAAACATCGGTATAATCACCATCCATGTCGTAACACAACTGAATTCTGCGCCAGGTTCTCGCAGATGTTTTGCGGAGATACTCCGGAGTCTCGAGGGTTATTTGTGTTCCACAGCTGCTCGAATTCCTGCGTTGTGTGACATCGAGTGTTTCTTACTTGTTGCTTTATGAAACCCCAGAGAGCATTGTCTGGTGTCGTCAGATCGGGACTTCTTGGAAGCCAGGCAAAGGGAGCTGGTGAAAATGCACCTCTTCAAGTCCAGCGGACAGAAGACGTCTGATACAGGAAATTGAGCAGGTAACAACAGAAAACAAATGAACATGAATAGCAATGTTGCCAGACAATGCCAAGCAGTTACCAAACAAATTTGGGTAAAACCTAAACCGCCAGAAAACACCAATTAGGGGTACGCCCACTTCCGGACCACGCTGTATTAGTCTTTCGATTATTGTAATGATGAAGACTTCTTCTCATAACTTGCATTTGAATTTATTTGCCTAATGTAAGTGTTTAAGATCATCTACAGACCATTTTCTAAATTATTTTGTGTGAATAATTATTAGATTAAATTGATAAATTATTTTTATACATATTGGCTACGTATGGAATGATCTGGAACCTTGAAAGCTCAATTCTCGTGTTAGGCAATTATAAGATTTTTTAAAACCACACTATCATTTTATCTTATCAAGGAAGTATCGAAATTATATCGAATAATAAAGCAATTATTGATTTCTCTCTTCTTTCGCACTTAAATACAGTTAATGTTTGATAACAATAAATCTTTAATTTAGAATTGTTTGTAGAAAAGACAAAAAATAATTCTGCACTTAACATTAAGTGAAGTGTTTTGTTCCATAATCAGCCTAAAACTCAATGAAAATTGGCAACACCGCAAAAATCAAGCTATAAAAAAGTTTAGACTCTGCTGAGAAAAGTCGTTTTCTGAATATAAATTCCCTTTAACTAGTTTTCGTCCAAACAGGAATTCCTGATTCGCTAAACATGGCCGCCTGCCCAGATATGCGATAATTTAGTAGCCAAAGACATTCGGCAAAACAGGAAGACACGCCTGCCAATAATGGTAGAATACCTATGATTACGAAGTATCTCTAATATCGTTTCTTATCTATTTCAGTTTTCTGACATCTTTTGTTTGGTTTCTCGTCTCAAACTAAGCAACCTTATCGCCTAGCTACGTTTGTCTTACTCAACGTTGTAGCAAGCACATTGTGCTAATACGATTATTATTATTATTATTATTATTATTATTATTATTATTATTATTATTATTATTATTATTATTATTATTAGCAGTAGTAGTAGTAGCAGCAGTGGGAGGAGGAGGAGGAGTATTCCTAATGTGTTAGATTTTTGAAAAATATGTCTTGAAAGTGCATGAAGTTAGAATCATAAGTTGTAGGAAATGTACAGTCAACGACAAAAGTTCTTTCTTTCCCTTTGGTAAAATTTATTTTGGAAATATCGGTGGAATGTACACAGTTTCACCGAGTTTTAAGGTTGCAATGTACAGAAAATTACATTTTTTTTTTTTTTAATTTACTGAAAATTGTATTCGAATTGTCCTTCCATTCAGAAGTTATGTACGAAACTAATTTCAACAAACAGAAACAACATTCGCCGCTGACTTACAAATAATCTGTTCATAAGGAAACAAAAACTGTATGGAAGTTCATTTCTTTTCCTGTGCTTGTATTGGTATATTAAAAAAATAAAATAAAATAAATAATAAAAATAATATCTGACAGTTATGCAATTTTATAGTAATAAATTGGAAACATTGTGCTCCTAATTAGGCAAATGAAGTACAAAGTGTATGTGCTAAGTTCAGTTCTTATAATTATTGTAATGCGTTGACATATTTTACAATGTATTTTTCTAAAAAAAAAAAAAAAAAAAAAAAATCGTTTTAATTTATTGTAAACATTTTCCATTTGCTGTATTTCTAAATACTAAACAAGTTTAATAAACATATAACAGGCGAACCCCATTTGAGGGACGGCTCCCCCGTAGCTACTTTCCTGATCTTACAGATCTAGTACTACTCAAATCAAATTAATCTTGCAAAAAGTAAAGAAAAGCTTGCACATTATTGATACTTTTGTTTTATTTCTGAGTTTCAATGTTCCAAGATTTTGCACTTTTAGGTCATTATGCCTACACTGTGCAGTCATTGCATACAATCTTTCCCAACATTATCTTTGCTGCTCCAATTAATTTTATTTTGCAAACTATTTCTGTTGAATTCTACCCATAAATGCCCATATTGCATGCAATCAGTCCTAACATTATCTTGTGCCATTCCAATTAATTTATCTTGCGAACTATTTCTGTTGAATTATAACCATAAATGCCCATATTGGATGCAATCTGTCCCAACATGATTTTGTGCTGTCCCAATGAATTTTTATTTTGAACTAATCGAAGCATACCTAAGCTTTACGTACCAAAACTAAGCTAGGAAGTAAAAAATAGAAGCCACCATTTTCTTTGTGCACATTTAAAGTAAATCTAACCATTGAGATTTAAAGGATGATTTAAAGATCAAATACGATTACTTCAGTCGTGACAAGTATATTTATTCCAAGAATTTATTTTGATTTTGCTTGCGCAAGGCAGAACTAAAACTTTGCATGGACAAACCTAACACGCATATCCATGTCAAATTCGAATAACTGACAAATAGGCTTTGAGATCCTCTAACCTAATGTCATAGAGACCGCTTCGCGATCCCAGCCGACGTATGAAATTAGTGTTTTGTTGATGTGGCGTCTCTCTTACCTGTTGTCTGTGGTGTAAATACGTATATTCTTGTATTTGAGAAATGTTATTCTTATGAGTTAACACGTTGAGAATAACGAACGGCGCTCATTAGTTATTCCGCATAAATACGAAGGGTCCGGAGTATGTAGGTATCCCAGCAGGATTTCTGGTAGTGATGTAATCATGGGTTCAAGAAGGTGTGGTTTTACCAGATTATTCTTTCCTTTTGAAAAAAAAATAGCATTGCAAATACTTGAGAAAGAATGTATTATAATCGTGGATAACCTCTATATATAACTGGTATCAATATAATAAAAGAGGTATCACAAAACTGGTCCTGTACGACACGTAACTTAGTTCTTCTGTTGCCAACAATCTTTTCGTTACAAAGTTGCCAACCACTGCGATTTTATTATGGCAGCCTTGATTTTTGTCTTTGAGTGGTCCTGTTCCTCCCTGGTAGAGGTCTGCCTGCACGGGCCAGAATTTTTAGTTCGGGCCCGGCTTGGCCCGTGAATTTATAATGTGAGGCCCGACCCGAGTCCGAAATATGTTTTAGCAATTAGGACTGAGCCCGACGAGAGCTTGTGGGATAATCAAATGAGCCCGAAATAAGCCCGACGCAAAATTGTATTTTTATTTACAGCAGTTAGAAGTTTAATTTTGCAGTTGTGCTTATAAGTTTTCCAAAAAGAATGATCCAATGAATATCATTGTATAGCATATTTTCAAAGCTAGGCCCGAGAAATATAGTTGTAAATTCAAAAATTTACGGCCCGGGCCCGAAGTGATATATACTTTGTAGGCCCGAGTGCGGTTTTTTTTGTCTCGATCATCATATGGGAGACTTCTGAGAATTTATCGATATGAAATATATATTTGTGATCGTAATTTTTAAAAATATGCTGTCCCTACTAGAATTCTGCACAAGACGAGACATTCTGTTGTTACGGGAATAGCTCTTCCAATAGAAATAGCGTATACTTTCTGAGACGAGTAGGTTTGCTTACGGCACGAGACAGAATTTTCGATACAAAATAGCGGATGTGACAGAACTCTTCCAATAGAAATAGATGCTCGGAGATGAGGTTTCCCCACGAGACAATTTTTGAGACGAGATACCGGGTAGACAAAGCTCTTCCAATAGAAACACTTTTCCGAGACGAGACGTCACTTTTCTTCGACTCATTTTCGATACGAGACAGTCTCAACGTTTGTATCGTAGGTATTCCAATTCACCACACCATGCAACGAAAAGAATTTTCATTTAACGCGTTCGCTGCGGCATTGTAAAACTGAGTTTGGATCTCAGTGCTATACGAGTCGCCGTGTGTCTCGTTGAAGGTTTGTCCGTGGATGCTAATAATGTTACAAATCTTTAAGGTGTGTAACTTTCAATCTTATCAAAGCGGAAAATTCAAATAATACATCTTTCACAGATCTTGGGCAGCGCCGAATAAACCTTACGATTAACCCAGGCTGTTTGTCCTGTATCTCGTAGAACTTCCCAGTTATTATTTATTTTGGACGAGAAGAAGATTGGTAGATTATTTGTAATTTTTGACAAACATATATTTGAACTCACCTTATGATTTTATTATGTATTTTAGTCTACGTAAAATAATATGAGATTTATTGCACGATTTGCTTAATTAATTCTTCTCAACAGTTCACGTTGCAATATTCTTGTAACTTACACGCTTTCTACCTGTCATTTTCCTACAAGAACAATCGCGCACCCGCGCGCACGTCAAAAGCATGGCCTGTCGAGAGAAACAGAATGAGCGCAATGTGCACCATCTATTGGCTAGAGTCCACATTACATGGAGAAACGCGTCAGACAGGCTCCGATAGCAAACTGGACGAACAAATGAAAAAAAATATATATCGGACGTCTTCCGACATCAGAACGAAACAAGAAAATCGTTACGTCGGACGACATCCGATATGATCGAAATAGTTTAAGTTATTCAGAAAATCATGTAAGTTCATGTACTATCGGTTAACTAGTTAGGTTGGACTTTTACGTTCGTTTAAGTATGAAGGCTATATAAGACGTGAACCTTAAACTGAACGTAGAATTAACATTAACATGACATTTCACCGGTAATCGAACCTTCATCTGAAGGTGAGTGTGCTAACCATATAGTCATGAAACATAAACACTACCATCCAGAGACGCACCTGGGCTAGTTGTCGCCCGGCGCATGAATTCGGTTTAGCGCCTCCTCCCCCCCTCCTCCTGACCAACCAAACAAAAACGCTCCGCAACTACAGCTGATATTGGATCACACACTAATTCCCGTATTCCATTTTTTCTTCACGTGGTAAAGCTTGTTTTCAAAATTGCAGTACATAATTTAATTTTTTGTACAAAATAAAACACCAAACTAATTAGTATTTGATTGCCAAATAACCTAAAAGTAGCATGCTCGAGATATTCGTATAGTTTTATCATAACTGCAAATCACAATGTTTACGGAATTATATCGGGATGTACATATGTGTACAATGAATCAGCAGTCTATTGCTTTAGAATAGAATATTTAACTATGACAGTCAAGCTGTTTTCTCGAGTATTATACTCGGACATTTTCCAAATCTCTTAAATCGATGTAAGTTAAATGAAAACACAAAAGCTGGAACTAAAATTTAACTTTGCGAGTTCTTTTGGCTGCAGGATATGATCCTAAGGTTGGTGAGTGATTGTCTTGTTAAGTTTCTGAGGTATTTTTTTTTTTTTTTTTTATGATCTTTAGTTTGCTAAAACTCCTTGACTTGTCTTATAATAAAAATAAATATTTGCCCAGTTTTGCGTACTTCAACCTGGCGCCCCGTTTACCCCCCTTAGTTACGTCACTGACATCAACAAGACACTAGAACCAAGAAACTTAGGCTATTTGTGTCCACTGGTTCTAGTAAGTAATGCTGTAATTGAACGATTTTTTTCTATTAAGAAAAGTGCAACAAATTCAACAATTTATCGACCATTTCTGGTTTTAGCGTTGATCGCTATAGAGGAAAAACTGCAATAGATAGAGAGAAACGGTTTTGTTCAAATAGACTAAACATCCTAAGAATACATTTTATCTCTATCCTTTACTTTACTAAAACCGGAAGTGATATAAATCCACTATAATTTCCGGTTTCAATATTGATATACATAGAGCGGAGAAGTTCCTTAAATTTGAGTTAGCGTTCTAGGAATTGGTGTCATCTTATCTTTTAAGCTTCTATTCAAACCGGAAGTGGCAGAAATCTACCACTTCCGGTTTGAACGTTGATAGCTATAGAGTGAAAACGGTAATAAAAATGCAAGAAGCAGTTTTCTACAATCAATTAAGAACATTCGTGTCTAAGCGGTTAGCGTATGCGCCTTTGGTGTGGGAGACTCGGGTTTGATTCCCGGTGGGTGCTCATGTGGTTCAGATTCCACGTTAGTCGGTAGGTCCACGTCTCATAGAGCCTTGCTGCTGAAAGGGACGTTAAACTCAAAATCAACTTATTCTGCAATCAATTAAACGTCCAAAAATATATTTCATCTCCACTCTAATCTCTCTACTAAAACAGGAAGTGGTAAAAATGTAGTACCACTTCCGGTTTCAATGAATATTGCATCATACAAACCAAATGCCTTCACCTGGTATACGCCTGACACTGGTTCTCGTTATTTATTTAAATGTTTATTTATTTTGTCACGTACTAAGTATGACCCGTTATTTCACTTCCAAAAGTTGGCAACCCGAATTTCATTGTCATTATTTTGACGTCATAATCTTTGTTTAAAGTATGAAATATGGATTAACCGGCTTCAACTTGTTTACTATTTTTATTATTTTTTTAAACCCTTATCCTCTACGTTGCTTGTTAAGGAACCAATATTTCATCACAGTTGTTTACTTGCATGTTTCGTGGGAACTAAAGTGAGTTATAGGAAGGACCTTTAAGTTGGAATTTAGTTGGTCTTCTTAATGAAGTATTTACTGTAACTTATAAATTGTAATGTGTTGGCTGTTGTGTATAGTATACATAGCGGTTGCCAGATCGTAACATATTAACCTGTTCCCTGAGGTAAATTAAATTCCAATCTAGTTTCGTTAAATATAAAGGAATTAGTGTGAGGCGGAAATGCCCCAAGCGCAGAATAACTTAATTTAAAGTTGTAGAGAGAACCGTGCAGGAAATTTGTTATGAAAGGGATTACTTTCTTGAGTACGAAACAAATCACTGCGGAAATGGTGTGTGATTTGGTTGTAATAAATGTGATATTTTAAGTAGAGGTAACATGTTCTACACGGGGACTCCCAAGAATGAACTGTGTTGTTAGTTATCCAGTCCTTTCACTTTCGTGGGAGGAAATCTTTCAATTTAGTGGGTAAAGTATTTTTTTCTGTCTAGGAAAAATAAACTATAAAAATGTAGAAGTTTTCTGTAAGTATAATTGCGTCCAGAGACGTACCCACGGGGGCTCACCGGGTCCAAACCCTCCGCAAAAAAAAAAAAAACTTCCTAACTCAACATTCATTTGTACACTTTATCAATCAACATTCATTTGTACACTTTATCAATCAACATTCATTTATACACTTTATCAATCAACATTCATTTACACACTTTATTAATCAACATTCATTTGTACACTTTATCAATCAACATTCATTTGTACACTTTATTAATCAACATTCGTTTGTACACTTTATCAATCAACATTCGTTTTACACTTTATCAGTCAACATTCATTTGTACAGTTTATCAATCAACATTCATTTGTACACTTTATCAATCAATATTCATTTGTACACTTTACCAATCAACATTCATTTGTACACTTTATCAATCGACATTCATTTGTACACTTTATCAATCAATATTCATTTGTACACTTTATCAATCGACATTCATTTGTACACTTTATTAATCAACATTCATTTGTACACTTTATCAATCAACATTCATTTGTACACTTTATCAATCAACATTCATTTTTGCACTATCAATCAACATTCATTTGTACACTTTATCAATCAACTTTCATTTGTACACTTTATCAATCAACATTCATTTGCACCCTTTATCAATCAACATTCATTTGTACACTTTATCAATCAACATTCATTTGTACACTTTATCAATCAACATTCATTTGTACACTTTATCAATAAAACTATACTTGTTTAACAAGAAAATGAGTAATGTAGCATCTTATACTTCCTCTGTACTCTTTCTCGTATAAAAGCGATCTAGTTCTATATTTTTTTTCTGAAAATATAGGTGGAAATATTTTACAATATTACTTATCGCCTTTTCGGATACCGAATAATATCCGTTCAACACTACATGGACGTGGTTGCTCGTAGTATTGAACCGCCCCCCTAAAGGTTGGACTCCCCAACAAAAATTTCCGGGTGTGCGCCTCATTGTCTTTAAAAATTGTGCCATACTCTCGACTCTTTTATATTTGACATTGTTAAATTGCAGAACAGACTGACTTTATGGCTTTTTAAGCAGCCACTAGGTTCATCGGCACAGAAACAAGAGCTTTTCTATTGTATTGTACCCAGTGCCAAATCGATTAGTGCACTATGGATTATGCTGAAGTTGTGGGGGACACGGTAGTTCAATGGTAGAGCGCTTACCTCTCGTGCATGGGGTCCCTGGTTCGATCCTGGCCAAGTAAGTTTTGTGGTGGACAACATCGTGTCCGTGAGTTTTCTCGGAGTACTTTCGTTTCCTTCTACTTTCTCATTCCACCAATTCTTCCATTAACATTCACTTGCCTTAATCATCGTCTTCCTTAGCCTAAAGGGCTTAACGCGCGAGACGTTAAACTGAAAGATTTCATTTGTTAAGGTTGTGGTTAGTGTATATTGGTTTCAGAATATATTAGACGTGTTTATTGGACAAAGTGTTAATTTGTGAAAAACAACAATAGATGAGCGTACCTCTATGTTCATGTTTATAATGGATAAACTGTTCTAGGTGAAAATGATGTAGCTGAAGTTCAGATTTAGCTGAAGTTATTTTAAGCTTATTGTCAGTCATAAGTGGCTGAGTTCGTGCAAATAGTTTGCAGTGCTATTGCATTTTGTAGAGGGGCTAAAGTGAAGAGCATACCAAGGGATAAGGTATGACAGGATTATCTGGAAAGTTGGATAAGGTATGACAGGATTATCTGGAAAGTTGGATAAGGTATGACAGGATTATCTGGAAAGTTGGATAAGGTATGGCAGGATTATCTGGAAAATTGGATAAGATATGACAGGATTATCTGGAAAGTTGGATAAGGTATGACAGGATTATCTGGAAAGTTGGATAAGGTATGACAGAATTATCTGGAAAGTTGGATAAGGTATGACAGGATTATCTGGAAAGTTGGATAAGGTATGACAGAATTATCTGGAAAGTTGGATAAGGTATGACAGGATTATCTGGAAAGTTGGATGAGGTATGACAGGATTATCTGGAAAGTTGGATAAGGTATGACAGGATTATCTGGAAAGTTGATGTCTCTGGAGCTTAGCAATTGATTGGAGTGCATGCATACAACTGGAGGTTCATAAGTATATTAAAGATTGTGGAACGGAGCGTAATTTGTACGTTCATTAGTAGTGTGAAGCTGTAAACTAATTTAGCAGATACCCTTAGAGTTATAATAATCAACAAAGATTATTAACACCCATCTCCGTAAAATCCTGCCTTATATTATCCTCCACGTTATTCCTGGTCTACTACCCTGAGGTCTCTTTCCCGTAGATATATGAACTAGGACTCGATTCCCCCACCCATAGATACAATAATTGCAAATTTGAACCATAGTGATCGACCTATATTGAATATTCCCGTTTTTCGGCGATTATTCCTCAATGGTATGTTCGATCGGGGAGTGCGACTCCTTACGACACTCACAAGGGAACATTGTATATTTATAGTAGTTGCCCAATCAAACAATGCGTAATCGATAGAGGAATGAAGAAAAGTGAGAAATCCAAAGTTTTACGGGCGTACACCCAAAATCACAGGAGACACAGAGGAGAGAAGGATCTAGAATCATGTGAAGATAGCAATGCAAAAGATACACTGACACAGAAAGAACTTCAAAATGATTAAAGAAATCAAAATAACATGTACACAACAGTATAGTAAGCAAACATTGTTGCCATAGACATGCTCAATAACATCATATATAATGCAGTGTTGCCAACTGAGCACAAAAAGGAGTTTTGTTAAATGGCACGGAACACAAATCATAACATCTAGCAAATCTAATTATGAGTACAACCATATGTGGGAAGTCTTGATGTACGGACGAAGCACAATGTCGAAGCATTTTCGCCAATGGAAAGTGTCAGAATAGTACCAGAACATACCACTTAAGTTGATTTTCCACTTAGGCAAAATTGCTTCGACACTGTGCTTCGTCCCTTATTTTCGTAGTTCAGTGATTATATTCTTCATTGTGGTATCATATTTTGTTTTTAACTAGTTCGAATCGTGTATTGTATGTCCTCTTTCACATCCAAGTTTCTGATAGGAATTCATATAGACCTATCCTCAAACGTTGGTAACATTGTACATCAAGACTTCAGAGATATGGTTCTACTCATAATTAGATTTGCTATATGTTATAATTTGTGTCCTGTGTCATTTAGCAAAACTCCATTTTGTGCTCAGTTGGCAACACTGTATTATATAGGATGTTATTGAGCATGTCTGTGGGTACAATGTTTGCTTACTATACTGTTGTTTAAATGTCATTTTGATCACTTTAATCATTTTGAAGTTCTTTTCTGTGTCAGTGTATCTTTTGCATTGCTATCTTCACATGATTCTAGATCCTTCTTTCCTCTGTATCTCCTGTGTTTTTAGGTGTCCGCCAGTAAAACTTTGGATTTCTCACTTTTCTTTACTCCTTTATTGATTGGGCAATGCTACTATCTGATGTTCCCTTGTCAGCGCGCGCTCTCGAATCACTGTACCAAGTTTGGTTAAAGATGGTACAGGCATCTCGGAATAGTATCCGCATAATTGAACGCATAAATCGAGTAGAGAGCTTCGCTCCAACTAACTTAGAGACAAGATTTCCCGCCCATGAATTAAAGATAAGTGTTACGTTCAACGGTTAGACCTATGCTCTGTAGGCCAAACGATACGGGTGCTTAATCAAATTAAATTATGTGTGAAATGAGAGTGTGGAAGGAAAAGAGAACCCCGAGAATACTCGCGGACACGATGTTGTCCACCAAAAACTCACATAATAGTGGAGTCGAACTATTATAGTTAAACCAGTTTCATTATTAACGATAATTTTGAAGTGATCTGATTTAACCATACGATGTATCTACTGTCGTCTTGCTACTGTCATAATAATTAACAACTTATTGGGGGAATATTTCGGTTTTATCATAATAGATGGCACGATAATCGTGCAGTATTAATTATTAAGTTTAGAAAAATAATTCTCGATTTTCTCGAGTACTGCGCATGAGGATTTATATTGACCCGTATAATTTTGTTTAACTTTATGAGATATCTTGATTGGTAGATGTTTTATCTGTTGACATCTCTTCCCCCTCCCTCGTTAATCACTAATAACTGTACATAAAACTACATGAACTAACTTACATAAAATAAAGGTTAACGTGGAAAGTAGAAATTTGGAATGATTGTAGCTTTTTCGAAACTAACCAACAGAAAAATTGCCAAAAGTGAATATTTTTAATTTTTACGGGGTCTAAAGGGTGGATGAAGAAATTCTCCATCTTATTTAAATGGACCATTTCTTTATCTATAATCTCATATTTTAGGTACTTAGAATTGGAATAAAAACTTGAAATTCGGTATGCTTGTACGTTTTTGTTAGCGTTACCAAAGTAAATCACCAAAAGTAAAAATTTCCAACTTTAGAGTGTTTTCATGGGGAACTGAAACATCTTTCCCATGTTATTTATATTGGACATATTCTAAACCCCAAAATGTGTAGACACTTTCTGTAGGACTACAATGATTAAATTTGGCATGATTGTAGCCTTCTGGGATTAACCCTTAGAAAAACTGCCAAAAGTGAATATTTTTAATTTTTAAAGGATCTAAAGAGGGATGAAGAAATTCCCACGTTACCGTATTTAAAAGGGGTTTTCTTGGGATACAAAATGTTAACTTTTAGATAGTTGAAATAGGAAAAGAAACTTGAAATTCGGTAAAACTGTGAGTTTAAGAAGTGCGAGACCGTAGGCCGAGCAAACGCGGGGATCTAGGGGCGAAGCCCTCACCTGGCCAAATTCAGTAAATATTAAGAGCAAATATAGGAAATTCACTGTTGATGTAACTAATACGTAAGAGATGCGAGGGCGTAGGCCGAGCAAATGCGGGGCGGGGGTCTGGGCCATACCCCCCACCTACTCGAAGGCTAGTCTAACACTTAAAATTGAAAGTGACTATGTTTGCGTCTTCATACCTATTGAACCACCCAATTTATCTCGATCAAATTTTCAAGATAGATGAGGTTCGGACCTTGGATGATTTTTATAATTTCACTTCGATGGTGCAACTTAGGGGAGAGAAAGGTGGGAGATATGTATAAATGATCGAAAATGATCGATATTAATGTTGAGTCTTTGGGGTCGCTGAGACACCTCCGATACTGTTCCCACATAGCACACTACGTCCCTGGGATGTCCCATTTTGATCCCAATCATACTATTCGGTTCCCGGGATTATCGGGACAATGAGAAGACATCCATGGACGTCCTGAAGGATTCCCATGTAGGATGTCCACGGGACGTCCGAGATGGGACAGGAGGTCCGAGGGAAAACCAATAGACTCCCTTCGTGGTCCCGTTAAATATCCCGGGATATTAGCGGACATCTGGATCTCCCGCGGAAATCTTGTGGATGTCCCTGGAGCACATTCGGATAATCCCGGGATGTCCCGTCGTCCGCTGCGGGCTCAGTCTCGGACATCCCGTGGACGTGGGTTTTAAATCCAAATTAGGCGCCATCGCCCTTTATGTCGAAAATGAAACGTATTCTCCCCGTGCGAAGAACGGTCAATCTGCTAGTAATGTTATAAATATTGTAATAATTATTCCGTGGTTAAGCTGCAGGGGTTTGCAACTTAGGCACCCAACCTATGAAAGATTGGCATTGCAACTCTTCCAGCAAATGTTATATTACGGTACATCTGAAGTTTCATTAAAGTCAACAAGGAACCCACGACGTTCCAACACGAATATTTTATTATCTCTAGAATTGAATGAGAAAGCCAATGTTTATATCCTTTCCTCTTTTAACGCGGAATGGAAACCACGCATGGAACGCTGTTACTTTCTGACATATTGTGATCGAATGGTAGTTGATATCTTGTTACGTGTCTGATCATTCATCTTCGTCTGACAGATTTAGTAGAGGAAGTTCGTATGGGGTCTTGTTTCTCCAGAGGAGAACAAACACTAAAATCTTGTAACGCTCTCCAATCCTGCGGTGCAAACATTTTTACTATTTCTTTTTTTATTACATTACTACCATAGATATTTTAGCTTTCTTTTATGCGCTCGAAATACTCAATGAGGGAGGTAACCTTTATCCAGCTAAAAATATCATGGTCGTATACAGACGGTTATCAAAATAATGCAAACACCTGTAGTATTGAAGACGTAAGGTGTTTCAGATTGTAATTTTGAAAATCCGTGTGCAGTAGTGTGTTAGACTAGTGATGTCAACCAGCTCGGCTCGAGCCCTGAGTCAACAGCTCGAGCCATCTCTATTGGAATGAGCCATTGGCTAGGTTCGGCTTGGTTCAGGTTAGCCATCGGCTCGACTCGGTTCGGCTGAACTGAACCGACTGCCCGAACCGGCTCGGCTGGATGAGCTGTTGGCTCGGCTCACTTCTCAGTTCGGTTTGGTGGTGACTGAGCCATCAACTGAGCTGTTCGAGCCGTTGACAGCACTATATTAGGCTTTTATTTTTAGTACGTTAGGCGGGGTAGGACTGAGTCGTGTATTGAAGCGGGGAGGCGATGGTGATGCATAACGGGAAGTCTCGTTAAGGTTGAAAGAGGTCAAATTGTAGATACGTGGTTAGTTGGCGCAAATGTGTTAGGTATGTCACGAGGAACAATGTTTAAGATAAGTATGGCTTAGAGAATTGTGGCAATATGCCTGCCATTGGCGAAGAGTCATAGTGGACGGAAGAGAAACCTCGGTAATTGGAGAAAAGTGTCATCAAGGACTGTCGAGTGAATGCGTCAAATGCGACTGCGGAAGTCAACCAGCGCCTGAAACAGACTATTGCGACAATCACAGTCCGACGCTACTAAAGCGTGAGACAAAGTTAATGGAGTTCCAAGGCACCGCTCCGAGTTCCCTTTAAACGCTGTTAGCAAATGTGAGTTCTGTGGTGTTAATTACGCCACTTGCACGTTTGCTCGTGCTGTAGTGCGTATGCTTAGTCACATCCTTTTGCGATGGCAACGTCGCATCACATCCTTCGTTTCATTCGCTTAGGCCCGTTACACAGTCAAGCGGAGCTCCGCGCTCCGTCTTCCGCCCTCCGCACTACGCGTGTGTGCTTACACAGTCATCCGTAGCTACGCGCTACGCGTCACGTGATTATATACATGATTCTTCTGAGTCAGTGTTGCGAGTCAACATAAGTTCGAAACGACAATAGTGGCATCTTAATATTTCTGTAAGAAGAGAAAACGAAGAACACAGAAAAATAAATGTCTCAAGATTCATCCCATAGCTTCTCAAAGAAGTCTGAAGGGAGCTTTACGTCTGTGTATATAGATTTGCGAGAAGACGAGAAGTACTTCAATAATTTCCGTACGTCAATTCAGTCGTTCGATGACCTAATTGAAAAAAATCCATCGAAATTATAAAAATGCAGTTTAAATAAAATTCATATGCGCGCTCTTAAAATACAGCACTTAACAGATACTGTTTTTTAACAAATGAAAGTAACCAATGTTTGTACATTTGGTTAGAACTTCACATCCAATCAACTATTTAATAGTAGGGATAGATTATTTGCCTCAATTTATCTTCTTTCATTGTCCATACCTTTATTTTTACAAAAAAAAAAAAAAAAAAAAAAACTTTTACATATCTCGTTCCATGCCTGTTCACGAATGTCACGCTTTTTGTGTTCCTCACAAGAGGGATCCCATTAACATGCTGTTAATTTAACCTCCGTGATAATTGAAACTGAAACTGAAATTTGTTGAAAGAAAGTCCAAATATTACAATAGTCACGTACTGTTAACAGTGGTATATTAGAGACACCACATGTAAAGTTCCAATTAAGCAAAGACATTAATTGAAAGTTCCAATTAAATGAAGACGTTATAGCTAAATTAAAAATAATACTAAAAAAAAAATATGAAAATAGTATTATAGAACAGTATAAAATATTATTTAGCAACTCACTATCAAAAATAAGAAAAGAAATCTGGATCAATTTGCATTTTGCTTTTGCTACCATGCACGTTTCTTTTTAAATTTTAAAGAGAAGTGGCTGCTCCGCGCGCGGAGTTCCGCTTGACTATGTAAGCACCCATGTGCTCAATGGCCTTATCTGCCTCGCGGAGCGCGGATAGGGCCACGCGGGGGCTGCTCCGCGCGCGGAGGCCTCCGCGTGACTATGTATGCACCCATAAGAATCAATAGAACAATCTTGCCACGCGGGACTCCGCGCGCGGAGCTCCGCGTGACTGTGTAACGGGCCTTTTAGACCACACGACATCGAATTTGTTCTATGCCTGTTTTATAGCCTGAACATCCGCCGTCGGAGATGGTGTTAATTTCATAACCATCAACAACGCTTGTATGGCGAAGAAAATGGTGTCAAGAACATTCACAGCGAGCCATCGATTATTGGAAACGCGTCATATGGTCCGATAAGTCCTCTCCTCTTCAAAGTGGACCACCAATTATTTGAAACGCATCATATGGTCCGATAAGTCATCTCTCTCTTATTTCAACAGCAGGCTGGTTTTTCTAAAGAAGTTTGTGCTCCTACCAGTCTTCTATCACGGTAGGGCTGTGATGTAGGCCGCAATGTCCTGGTACGTGGATGACGAGGAAACCTTTGAGATACATCCAAACGGGAACACTGTAAGGAATAAAATTTTGCTTGTATGAGAGGCCTTTAGTCTCGCGACGATCATACCATTATGACGTAGTGAGCGGTGTTATCAAGTAGCCGGAGTTACCAATTGCGTCGCAGGAATGGAGTTGGAAAGAAGGGATTTGCGAGCCATGATTCTGTACGAGTTTAAATGTTAAATCAGAGTCCCTGGAAAGGTTGACACAAGCCTTTGGGAAGAGTGCATTATCGCGTCAACAGTATTTCATTGGTTTTTCAGAATTTAAATTTCAGGCTATTAACAACAGTTAAGAGGAAGATATTGTTACCGTGAAACAGATGATTAGAGACGATTCACTAGTGACATAAAGTAACATTGAGTATGCCCTTGGGATTAGTGCGCCGAGTGTTTCAGCCATTCTGCATAGACACTTGCGTGTGAGAAAGGTTTCATGTTAGTCGATGCCACACAACTTGTCTGAAAATGAAAAGGAGACAAGAATGGAATTGTGTCGAGACATGCTTCAGAAATTTCAAATTGGTGACTCTAAGAAGGTTTCAGTCATTGTGACGGGTGATGAAACCCGGATTTACCAGTTAGATCCAGACACAAAGCACCACTCATCTCCAGTCATCAATTTGGAGATGCTACGATTGCCTACAAAGAACAGTTAGGTACAGTGGCGGCTTTAGCAGGTAGGCCGGGTAGGCACGGGTCTACCCAAAAATTTTGAAAAATATATAAACGCTAAAATATACAATAAAGAGTAAATATATTTTCCATTATTTATATTAATGGTAGATAATTATTAAACAAATAGCATCAACCACTACTGTAAAAGTAATTTCCTATTCTCTTAATCAACCAAATGTGTATATGTATCCATCAGCGAGGCAGCGGGCCTACCCAAAGTTAAAATCCTAAAACCGCCCCTGGTTAGGTACAGTGCTGGTTTGAAACTCAGTGCCACTTGAAACCCAGTGCTACCAGTGCTTCCAGGATTGGTTTAGGAGGTTGAGACGTTGTGTGGGCTGTCGGGGAGAATACTTCAAAAAGTCGTAATAGTTGAAATAAAAATATGTGTACCCAGAGGTGCATGTTCCAAAACTTTTCTAGTGATCCTCGTATTACTTGGGTTCCGTGATTACTGATTACACTCATACAGAGCGCGTTACTTCCAGCTGTTACGTGTATATTTCAAGTTAATATATGTAACCTATAGTGCACCAGGGGCGGATCCAGGATCGACTTCTTTGGGGGGCGGTGGGTTGTCATAGTGCCACTTAGAGCTACTTTTAAGAGCTTCATACTCTGGGATGGGTTTCATTTATATATATAAAATAAGAAAGTTTTCTCTTCTGGGGGCAATCGCCCGATCGCCCCCCTGGAACCGCCACTGTAGTCCACCTGTTACTTCTGGCCAATTTCGCAATTGCTGAAGATGACAGTGCCTCAATTCACACTGGTGGATCTTTTGATGCGTGGATTTATGGATGACTGCCTAGCGTCTTAATTCTTTCAACCTCAGAGTACGAAGATGCTCTCTGATATGTGTCGTCCTACATTGACTACTGTAAAAAGCAAATTAGACTAACCGTAAGTTTAACAGTTTTATTACTTTAACAAAAGTAGCTATATAATTACTTCTAGTTCTTATACCAGGGCCTCGCTGGTATAGCGTTCACCTCAGGTGTGAACGCTATGAAACCTGTACAAATCGATTTTCTTAGTTTTCTGTATTTTCTCGTAGCGTTTTCATTCCACCAAATTCTAGTATGATCGCTCTCCTTGCTGGTCAAGTGGGTAACGTGCGCGGCTTTGCTACACGTGATCAAGGATTCGATTCCCGACGGGGGAGCATTGAACCTATATAATGGCTTGAATTCCACCGTAAAATGTAGGACTACGTCTTATATAGCCTTGGTACTGACAAATGGACTCTAATAAAACAAACAATAGCATTATCAGTCACTTGCGCATAAGCATGTCTCGAGGGTCACTCTTTGAGTAACTACACTTTCTTAGAAAGCGCTTTTACCTTATATAAAAATACATTCCTCCTTCTTCATCCCCTGTTTTCCTGCTCTGTAACCGCCCACTCAGCGATATAACTGTCTGATGTGCAATTTCGAAGTCTTTGCACAAAGAATATATTGTTAATGTTTTCGTTCTGTCTGTCTGAGATGATTGTTTATGTGGCTTTTCCCTCTGAGGCAGTTATTGAGGGGGTGTGGCTCGTGTTGGGCAAGTGAGATAACAGTCTGAAACCTTGAGACATGATTTTTTTTTCTCCTCCTTGTGAGTTTATTGTCGTCATAATTCCCCCATAATCACTACGCTTCAAAACCATTCCGATACGTTTTTGCACACTTGTTTTGTTTTGTTTTGTTTTTCATTCATGCTGAATGAAAGTGCGCCTGGGGCGTTAAAACAATTTGGCCATATTTCATTCCGTGTCTAAAAAAGTATAGTGAAATATATGAAGGGTTTGTGTTGGATGAATAAAAAAGAACGTCTAGATTGATCGCCAATTTGTAACGTCTTTAAAATGTTCGCTTGAATACAATTTAGACTGTAATTCTTCCCTTCACTAAATAGTGAAAATATTCATTTATTCAAATGAAACCTCTTATTTTAAGGACCAAGGTGAGAAATGTACTTAAATTGTTCTAAATTATTAACGTGAAACAGAAAATAGAAATATCCAAAGATGAGAGACAGCATTGAACGTAAGTAAATGATGAGGGGCCACGGTGGCTCAGTGGTAGGGCGTTCACCTCTAGTACATGGGGTCCTTGGTTAGTTCCCAGCTCGCGCCAAGTGAGCTTTCTGGTGGACAAACACCGAGTGTGTGAATTTTCTAGGGATTCTTCCGTTTTCCCCCCATTTTGTTCATTTCACCGTTTCATTCATTTCTCATCATCTCCGTCTACTTTAGCCTAGCCGGCATATTCGTGGGACGTAAAACAAAGATTTCATTTCGTAAGTAAATGATAAGGATGTGTGTGTGTTAGTGAATCCTTATTGCGTAGTTTTTGACAAAATCGAGTTCAACGACTTGTTTTGTAAACGTAAAAAAAATGATCCTGTACGATAAATACAATACTTAATAAAGAAAAACGGATAGTGAAGTAAATCTTTATCGAGTATTTTTTCTTTTTAGTTTAACGTCGCACGATTACGCCCCGAGGCTAAGGGAAACGGTGAGGATTATGGTGAATAAAAATGAAAATAAAATGAATATTTAACATCCTACAATTAGGCCTTTTTTTCTTAAAAAGACGATGATTAAGGCAAGTGAAATGATGATGGAAGAATTGGTGGAATGAGAAAGTGGGAGGAAACGGGACTACCCCGGGAAAACCCCCGGACATGATGTTATAAACCACAAACTTATTTGGGCAGGGATCGAACTAAAGACCTCACACACTAGAGGTAAGAGCTCCAGCACTGAGCCAGCGTGCCCCCATTGTAATGAATGAAATGGTGGAATGAAGAAAGTGGAAGGAAACGGGGGTACTCCGAGAAAAACCCACGCATACGGTATTTATCTACCACAAAGTCTGTACTTAGTTCGAGCTAGGATTGAACCAGGAACTTCACGCACAAGAGGTGAGCATTTTACCGTTAAACCACTACGACGCCATTCTATCTTTCCATTACGACACACTAGCAAGATCACAGAACACAATGTAGTTATCGAAATATAGACCAAAATTGCGGAGCACGGTGGCTCAGTGATAAAGCGCTTACCTCTGTTGCGCAGGGTCCCTCATTCGATGCCCGGTCAAGTAAGTTTGTGGTGTACAACATCGTGTTCATGGCTCTTCTCGGAGGTACTCCCGTTTCCTTCCACATTCTCATTTCACTAATTCTTCCATTATTATTCATTCACTTCCCTTTATCATTCTTCTCCCTTAGCCTAAAGGGCATAATCGTAGGTAATTAAACTGAAGGATGTAGACCAAAATTCTGATTAAATTTACATTTTGTTCAACTCGAATATTATCCAAAGACTCAGAAATGAATAAAATTACATTGTTGAGAATAATTATCATAGGTAGTTTTCGAAAAATGGAGAAAAACTCATTTTTATGGTGTTAAAAACTATATCGTTCTTTGTAATTTATGTATTTAATTATTGTATATGTTAACAAAATTACAGTGTTAAGTATCTGATTCTATCTTTGGTTGGGGGGCGCGTTGGCTCAGTGGTAGAGCGTTCACCTGCGGTGCTTGGGGTCCCTGGTTCGATCCCAGCTCGCGCCGTGTGGACTTTGTGGTGGACAAACACCGTGCTCGTGGGAACGCGCGGGGTTCTTTCGTTTTCTCCCACTTTCTTCGTTCCAGCAATTCACTCATCTCTCATCATCACCGTCTCCTTTAGCTTACCCGGCATAATCGTGGGACGTAAAACTTAAAAAATTTCATTTCATTTCTATCTTTGGTTGTTTCCTTTTTATCTCCTTTTAAAAGTGACTCACTTACTCCTGCAATCTCGGTCCTGAAAGTAAATGTTAAAACTCCAAATTAATCGATCAATGGATTATTCTGCGGCGAGAAAGGCTGTCTACATGTTAAACTCTACATGAATCAATCAATCGATTTTCGTTATGTGCTACGGCAGGAAATTCTGTCTACCGGTAATCGTAGTTAGACTATGCATACTTAAGATGAGCGAGATAACCGCTTGGCAGCTCGGAAAGATTCTTTCAATGGATGTTTTGGGGCAGCCCTATCCAGGGGGGTCTAGGGGGCCGGGCCCCCCTAAATATTTGCTGGCCTCCTAAAGTTTTACAGTATACTTGCAAAAGAACTATAATATGGTGATGAACTATCATATGGTAGGATCAGGCCCCCCTAACTTCATCCCCTTCCTCTAAATTTTAGGGCTGGCTACGGGTCTGTTTTGGGTCATGATTCTGTCCGCATTGAAGACTTACATTAACGTAGCATAAGTACGTTCAAAAGATCTTGCACTTGCCACTCACTTTGCTGGAAGCCTTGCGTTTTCATTTTTTCTCTTAACAATTTATTGGATAAAACGGGTTAACAAAGTAAATTCAACTTTTATCTGCAAGTTTCAAGTAACAAAACAAGCGCGGTATTAGATAAAAGGAATTACAAGTTGTAAGGGAAAAATTTAAAACGAAAAAGCAACTAGTTTTGTACAAGACATCAAGTGGTCATTGGGTTTATCTACAGACGGAAGATGTGTAATTGCTTGCTTTTAAATGTCTGTTCTTGTGAAGTAACGATGTACGTATTATTTATATTATCTAATCTCTAATCAGAATAGAAGTTTTGCGTACTGCATTAGTAATTACATTTCTAAGTGCTCGTTTGGTAACTGTTCAGAATGAAATACAAAATAAAGATTTAAAAAAAAAAAAGTACAAAAATGTCGCCAATTTGGACAATCCACATTTAATGAAAAGAATGTGCCTTTTCAAGTATTTTTGTTTTTAGACAACATTTTGCACACAACTTTACTGTCTTCTTTTTTCTTCCGCTTTTTCTAAAGAAACATCTTTTTTTTTTTTTCTTTATTAGTATAAGCGAAATTACATATTGAAAAAGAAAATGTTTATGTGCCACTTTCCCTTTGTTCATGCGAATTTTTTTGCTCATTTGGGTTGTATTGCAAATGCCAACTGTCACACATGATTCTTGCAGCGTCTGCATCATTATCTGCAAGAATAAAAAGAAACCAAAGAAAGATATACGAGGTTAGTTCATTGAAATAAATTTAAAAAGAGAAGGCAGTAATAGTTTTTTAAGGGCGTGGGTTTGTTGGAGACAGCCACCATTGGAAAGAGGCTACAGATTTCTGATATGGACGACTGTGTTGCCAATTCAATAATTTTGTGACTAAATTTATTTCCAAAAATCACTATTTCAGATAAAATGAACACTACATCTTGAGAAACATGAACTCTCTTTCCAGGAGTAACCAGCATAACTCAGTGTAACAGAAAGATACACAGATAATTCCAACATAAATTAGCATATCTCATTCTGGCACAAAAGGTACACGGTGGTTCAGTGGTAAAGTGCTTATTTCTGGTGCGAGGCTTTCCTGGTTCGATTCTCGGCCACATAAGTTTGTTGTCCGTTTCTCTGGGTTCTCCTATTATTTCCTCCCACGTTCTGATTCCACCGAATTCTTCCATCATTTACTTGTCTTAATTACCCGTCTCCCTTAGCCTAAAGGGCAAAATCGTTGGACGTTAAACTAAAAGATTTCATTTAATTCTAGCACAAACAAACGTAACTGTAAGTCTTAGGCTATTTGAGAAAGCGTTACCCCCTGTAGCGAACGCGGCCAAAGTGGCTATTCAGTAAATTTACTTTCACCAGATGTGTAAATCATACTGTGAGCCAGTCAGGGTTTCGAGGTCTTTTTGCCAGGTCCAGGTGTGTGTAATAGCAGAGTTCCAATACTCTGCACAAAGCATCTTCCAAGCAGCTGTTTCTTGCTACAATCCCTTTGCCTGGCAACACGTCTTTCCCTTTTTTTCCCCTTCCTTTTGAAATCTTTTAAACAGCAGGCGGTCTATTGTTCAGACCCGCACCAAATACGCTCGAGCTGATGTTTTCTCAGCGATTTTTATTGCTTTCGCGTTTATGATTAGCCATCTACATTTAAATACATGGTCAGCGTATTCCAAGAGTACGCATGAGCAATAAATACGCTTTGCGAATCGCCTCAAATAGACGGGTATTTATAGTAGAAAACAACGGTTGAATGGGCCAAAAACAAACAGCCCATTGCCGTAAAAACAAACACACCTAATTGTAATAGAGATAGATATAGCTTATTCGGGCTGAAACAAACACTGCTCATTTCAGCAGAAACAAACAGAGTTTAATATAACAGAGATACAATGACAATGCGACAGAAGCAAAGTTCATTAGAGTAGAAATAAAAACAACTGATTGCAGTAAAAGCAAAATACAGCACATTGTATGAGAAACAAAAGCAATTCAACAGAAACAGTGCTTATTTTATCACAACGATGTTGTCCACCACAAACTATACTAGCAATTTGAAGATGCTGTCTGGATCACTTTCTAAAATGTTAAAGAGTTTGTGTGATGACGAAATGTGATTTAAAATATAGTTGGTTAAAGTTAGGAATCAACGTTTTTTAGATGGAAGTGGTATTGAAATCAGAATTGGCACAAATCATCCATTTCCGGTTTTAACGTTGATCATAATTGAAACCAGAATTGGCACAAATCATCCATTTCCGGTTTTAACGTTGATTATAACAGAGCAAAAGCGGTAATAGATAGCGGGAAGTTATTTTCCTGCGATCGATTAAGCGTCCAAAGAATACATTTCATCTCTAACTTTAACTCTCTACTAACACCGGAAGTGATGGGAATGAGCTACAACTTCCGGTTTCAATAAGAGTACAAACCATAATAAACAGCGGGAAGCTGTTTCCTTGGAATCGATTTAGTGTTTTAAAAAATATGGATATAATCTTCTATCTTAACCTTTACTTAAACCGGAAGTGACAGAAATGAACTATTTCCGGTTTTAACGTTGATTGTTATAGAATAAAGACGGTAATAGACGGTAATAGAGCAATTTTGTCAATCAATTAAGTGTCCCGAGAGTATATTCCATCTCCACTCTAATCCATTACTAAGATCCATAGGCGTCTCTGGCAGGGGGGACGAGGGGGTCGCGTCCCTCCCAATATTTTGAAGTACAAAATATTCAATATTTCATTCTAATTTAGTTTATTTACTAACGACAGAATAACAAATAAACTTTCTTCGATGTCCCCCCCCCCAAATTTTACATGCCAGAGACGCCAGTGCTAAGATCCATTACTAAATTACATTTACTGAAACTGAAAACATTAAAATCACTACTCCTTCTGGTCTCAATATTAATTCAGAAATTATTACACCGTAGAAACCAAACTCCTTTCACGTGATGTTAAAGTTTTTTTCACCAGAATTCAAGAAAGTATTGAGAATCGTTAGAGACTAGAGTAAGTAACTTTCTGCCTATATGTGTTGGCAACATTGTGTGTATGTAGAAGACTTCTCTACACAGACAGAAGTGACATATGTTTTAGATCTTATTCGTAGCACATACATTGTACGTACATAGTCTCTTTACTAAAAGAGAAGAATATATGTATACATATACGAACATAATATATCCGTACACGTAAAGAGCAACCATAAGGTAAAACATGCTTTATTTTTCGTTCACTCTCCAAACAAAAGAAGCAATGGATATAGTTTCGGTTGCATTAATCATGTCGAGATTGTTTCCTTAGATACTCAATCTCAAGCCGTGCTTGCAAAAGAAACAAGAGAAAATATAAGAAAGGAAAAGGTAGCAAAATTGCCTGACAAGTTTTTTTTTAATTTTTTTTTTTCAGAAATGCATCTTATAATGAAATGAACTGCATATTAGAACAAATCTTTTCATTTTACTGTGCACTCATGCTTGCTCCGTTTGTTTTCATAACGCAGCATGTACGGTTATTCGATTCGTAGAAGAGTTATTTATAACTAACTACCCAACAAGGCGACTTTTCTTTACAAAAACTAATTTAATATATTCTTTTAAGAGTAGTATATTTTAAACTATGTACACACACGAGTATATAATGAACTACATAAATATACATGTATGTCAAGTCGGCCAACCTTATTTATTATGTTTCGTTAGAATAGAAGAGTTCTTAACACAAACTCTGACATTATGTTAACTATAAATGTGTCTATTCCCTGCTCCTAATTCAAGAAGGAAAAAAATGTAAGTTGTATATATACATTTCAACGAAGAACGCTGTTACCAAATATTCAAACCTCTATTACTTTTAAATGCAGGGGCGGATTAAGGCTTTTTGGGGCCCTGGAGCCGACCATTTCAAGGGATCCTATGTTACGAGTAATTCCAGCGCATAAATTTTCTTTGCTGCCTTCCACAGCATCATAGGCTTATCGAAACACCGAGAACTGTGCAGTAGTATTTTAATGTGCTCCAGGTTTTATCGTTAAGGAGATTCTGAAAACCTCCTAGATTTACTCTCAGAAATGACAGAGATATTTCAAAGTAGCTAATTGTCACTACAAGCCAATAATTTGGTTTGTAATAGAGGCCCCAAAATGGCTGACTCCCTCACAAATAAGTATTATGTAGACGCTGGTGGAAGAAGACGCTCCCTATACTGCGAGAGTAGGGAGCGGGAAAAAATAGCTTGGGTCTGAAGCCTATAATATAATAAGTTGAGTGCTATATTTTAGAGGGACTTTCGTGGGCCTTCTGAGCCTTGGGGCCCCGGAGCTTGGGCTCTATTGGCTCCGCCCTTAATCCGCTTCTGTTTACATGAATATAACTAGATCTTTTGTCCAGGCTCGAACTTAAGAAAGAAAGAAAAAAAATAAGTTCGAAAACCTCCCAACATGAAGAATAATTAATAATTAATAATAATAATAATAATAATAATAATAATAATAATAATAATAATAATAATAATAATAATAATAATAATAATAATAATAATAATAATAATAATAATAATAATGTATTGCCATCCTCTTGTGGAAATGTGAGTTTAAATGTTGTAACAAATTAACCATGTATTCTTCATGAGGCAAATAGGGCCTATTTCTTATTTTATTTCTACCATATGTATTACCAAGGGCACCGATCCCGGAGGGCCCTCCGAATGTTCATGTGGGCCCTCATGTATTTTTATGGATATGTATTGTTTACATGTATTTTTATTGTGATATGTATTGTTAATGTATTTTTTCTATGAATATACAATATTTGGCATAATTTGAATTCAATTTGTCTTAAAATCCTTATATATACCTTCTTAGAACCTGGTCTGCAACCAAACACACATCTGAATGGCCTCCAGGGGCGGATCCAGGATAGACTTCTGGGGGGGGGCGGTAGGTTATAATACTGCTAATTAGAGCTATTTCCAAGAGCTCCAAACTCTGGGATGGGTTTTATTTATATATAAAATAAGATAATTTCCTCTTCTGGGGGGGGGGCAATCGCCCCGATCGCCCCTTCCTGGATCCGCCAGTGATGGGTTCTCCCAAAGTGACATAGAAATCGGAGTTCTTGTGTATTACATATTTTAGTTAGAATATGCACACCCTGTGTATAGATACAGGAACAAACTTTCTTGGTCACTAACCTTTCTTTCTTAATGGGCTTTCATCTTGTTCAATTGTATATACATTCTTTTTTTTAAATCCGGAAGAGTTGGCAAGCGTACTTTCCGATCCTCCTATCACTGACACAAGAAGGAAGGTTTTGCGACTAAATGTCGAGTCTCGCCTGACTAAGTCAATTGGTCGTTGAGTTGCATAACCTTGCCAATTGAAACAAGAGCATTGATATCACAGACGTTGCAATTTATCAGCAACTTCTATATTTAGATTCCGAGACTTTTAATTGACCTTTGTTAACGCTAGAATGCGCCATGTACCCACATGCCTGTCATGGAATTTAAAACTAAACATGATTGAATTGCAATTGAATAATCACGTGAGGTTATTAGAAAAACAAACAGACAAACAAAAAAGAAAAAAAAGTAGTAGCTAAGAACCAGGGTTCGGGCTTGTGTATAGCCCACTCCCCCCAGTTCTTTGTCACCGGAACTGGAGGAGTCACTACTACTACTACTGCTACTACTACTACTACTACTACTTATATCGAGAACAGAATCCAACCAACCCCTGCGGGGCTTCTAACCCGTTCCTACTACTACTACTACTACTAGTATTGCTACTAACTACCACTACTACTACTACTACTAGAATTGCTACTAACTACCACCATTACTACTACTACTACTACTATTGCTACTACTACTAATACTACTACTTATACTAAAACCTCCTTACCACAAGATTTACATCTTAAATCTTTATAACATGCGATTCCGATTCATTATGAACTAATATGAATCGTTAGAATCACTATGATTCGTTAAAAATCACTGGGGGGAGCGGGCTATACTCAATCCAGGGTTTGTTTTTCGAAAGCTCAGAATCCTTATATTTTTCCAGAATTTTTAGTAGTATTAATTTCAGAAATTTGTTGCTATAAAGTTGCTGGGGGTTGGGGGTTACGGTGGTTCAGCGGTAGAGCGTGGGGTCTCTGGGTCGATCCCGACCACGTTAAGTTTGCGGTGGACGACATTGTGTCCGTGGGTTTTCTCGGGTTACTCTAGTTTCCCCCCACATTCTGATTCCATCATTTCTTCCATCATCATTCACTTGTTTTAATCATCCATCCGCCTTAGCCTAAAGAGCATAATCGTGGGACGTTAAACTGAATGATTTCATTTCATTTTATTTTATAAGTATGGAGAATCATTAGGCTTATTATAATTTTTTTTTTCTTTTGATCATAGGATCAGGGTGCGAATTGGCGGGGGGGGGGAATGCCAGGGATTTCCCCCCTGACAAAAATCTTCCCCCCCCTGGAGAAGAAAAATTTTATCCCTGGCAGGGATAACTTTTCCTCCCCCCCCTCGAGTATTTTTAAATGGACACGAAGATAGAAAAAGGGAACAATTCTTACTTTGCGTGAGTGAAAATTTATGAAACATCTCAACTGTTTTGTACTTGTTAGTATATATATATAATATGGGGGGGAGGACGGTGAGCATATGGGTGAAATTCATCCCCCCTGGGAAAAGTTTTCAATTCGCACACTGCATAGGATCACGGGCCATTTGCATAGACAGCATGATATGACTCCTTAAAAGAGAAGTGCGTTTTAGAATTCACAAAAAGACATGTTCACAAATCTTTTAATGGCATAGTAAGGAAATATTTATAGAACTATAAACTTTTACAATATCGATTACGGTAACATTAAGTTTCTTTCCTTCACGCTTACATCTGGATGTGTTAGATTCTGCTAAAAACCGAATATTGCAACAATATTAATATTAGCGATCATAATATAAATAGGATTAGCAAAGGTTCACTATTTACCGGGATATGTCCTCTTTCTCGGACCCTACAAATGTGGTTGGAAAGATTTTTAGGAAAATGGAGAAATATCTTCGTTTTGGAGGATATATACGATTTCAAGATTCTTAGATATATTTACGAATCTAGAAATCGAAGCAATTGTCTGTAACTTAATTCCCGAATAAAAGAAGGTATTTCTCCATTTTCCTAAAAAAAAATGAGTTGAGTTGAGTTGAGTTGAGTTGAGGTGAGGTGAGGTGAGGTGAGTTGAGTTGTGAGTGGAGGTGAGTTGAGTTGAGTTGAGTTGAAGTTTACAGTCCCGTTCAGCAGCAAGGCTATATGAAACATGGTCTTACAGCTTAACGTTGGATCCGAACCTCATGAACTCCCGCCGGAAATCGAACCTGGGCCTCCCCGGGAAAAGCATGTACGTTAGCTGCTTAGCCGCGAGTGAGCATCGAAGTAAATACGTAACGGAACATTTTTAAGTCCCAAGAAAAAAGCACATATCTGGGTACAATAGAACGTCTGCTAACTCTACATTTGCAGTAAACACTTGAAATGATTCTTTACAAATTTCGTACTTACAAATCACTTATCAAAGAAATGGCGTACTTCTGAAGCCTGTCTAGGTGTGAGGGAAAGAATGGAAGCCTGCAATCTAGAAATTACAGTTAAAACACAAGTGAGTCTCGTTTCACGCTGTGAGATTGTGATTAACTTCCACAATATGGGGGATTGAATATTGAAACCGGAAGTAATAGTAATAGATATATCACTTCCGGTTACAGTAGAGAGAGAAGTTCCAAGATGGAACCTGTTCATAAAACATTGAACCCTTATCCAGTGGCGGATCTAGAAGATAAAAACTAGGGGGACCAACCAGAATCCAGACTGTGATGGGTATATGATCAGTTTACTATAAACTTTCAAAAATATATGAATCATATCTTCAATTACTTTTGTCAGTCAAAAGAGCCTAGGCCCCCCTTCCGGCTTCGCATTAGGTCCACCACTATTCATATCAAAAATAATTTATCTCTATTATCTATCCAAAATTATATTGAAACCGGAAGTTATATTAGTTTTTGTTACTTCCGGTTTCAATAGCAGGAATCAGAAGGTGAAATAGAATATATTCTTAGGACTTTAATCTACATCGAAAACAGTTTCCGGCTATCTCATACAGTTTGTTCTATGTGAATCAATATTGAGACCGGAAGTAGTTGTAAATTTATAACATTTTTGTGGTAGTAGAGCGGAAAGTGAACGTATTCTTGACACACTCAATTCATATCATTAAAAACATTCGTCGTACAGTTTTCCCTGTGACAACTGTCGACAGATTTTTTCCTCTGATAATTTTCGACACAGACTTTTTGCTCTGATAACTGTCGACAGATATTTTGCTCTGATAACTGTCGACAAATGTTTTGCTCTGATAATTGTCGACACTCTGAAAACTGCCGACAATTTTTTTTTTTTGCTCTGATAACTGTCAACAGATTTGTTTGCTGTGATAACTGTCGACAATATTTTTGCTCTGATAATTGTCGACACAAAGTTTTTGCTCTGAAAACTGCCGACAATTTTTTTGCTCTGATAACTGTCGACAGACTTTTCGCTGTGATTACTGTCGACAATTTTTTGGTTCTGATAACTGTCGACAGATGACAACCCTAACTCCAACTCTATTTTCCTGTTTTCCTCGAGAGTGCTGGGATGGCATCTTTAGAGGCCCTGGTTGTATTCTTTCCACTTCCTTTCTACTCTCATTTTTGGCTTTTTCATTATTCTGGTATAAATTGGTGTATATACCAGGCTGTATCTGGAATATGATTTTAAAAAATAGATAATATTTTGATCGATTGATTGGGAGAATGTTCGTTTGATTGACTGATTGATCGATTTACGTATTTATCGCTTGATTGATCGGAGTTCAATATCCCTTGTGAGCACCGCGGCTATAAGTGACAAGGCCTATAGCTTCAAGTGGAATTCTAACAACTATTTGGGTTTTATCTGAGGGAACCGCTTACTTCCATTGGGAATTGAACTCCGGATCATTTTTAACAGAAAGCACAGAGATTAACCACTTGGCTACAGAAGGATCCAAGTAATGGATGAGAACAAATCTTTATACCTGTTTGATTCAACAGATACTTAACAAAATTAAGCAAGTACTTTCGGTAGACAACGTACTTCATAAAAGGCTAAAGACCATTTCTTATGAGAACCGAATATCTAGCAGAAAATTAATAGATTAATTTGGCCTAAATTAAGTAAAACAAAAATTGTTTTGTGTTTGGTGAATTATTGGATTTTCGTTAATTCTTTTTTTCTCTCTTTTTACAGGTATGTTCCTGAAGTGCTTTTTTTCTATTCAAGGAACTTACAATAAAAACACACACTTAAAATGACGTGACATATGATAAAGTATCACGGATAATAGTAAGTATGCACACTTATACAGGGTGGCCCAAAAGTAGGTAGGCTATATAGTCCTACAAAGTATGACATTTTAGTTTATTAAGATAATTAGTTTATTTGCTTCTGTTTGTTCCAAGCTTGAGGTGTAAGTCATTGCTTGTATGGATATCAATACGTAAATTATATAAAATGCCATGAGCCGGTCAGCGTGGAACTGTATACCTAGTTTTCAGCCACCCTGTATATTTTTCGATATTTATCTTACTAGTAGTATAGGATGTTTTGTCATGTGACGTTTACAGCACATGAAGTTCATTGTGAAACTCAGTAACGATATGCACATGCACTGCGCTTGTGCAGCTCCACTTAATGTCATACCACAGAATTCATTCTGCAGTAGTAAATCCTTATGTTAGGCAACCAGCAAAATATTTATGTATGACGGATTGACGGACATTGCAGGTGCTTTGCTATAATTGACTTTGAGGGCAAAATCTATTACAACTGGAAACTTTCCGTAGAGCCGCAATTAGACGTAGTCGGATATGGATTTATAAGAAAAAATATTTCCATTCAACATTATCTGTCATTTCTCAAGTTTCCTACAAGCTCATCCCAAAATTTAAGTATTGAAATACTACGTTTATATGTTTATCTATAGCAATTCACTCCCTTTGTGAGTACTCCCGTTCTTCATTTGTTTCTGTAAAAAGGACTTGTACAGATAAATTGAATAAATGGAAAGGAGATTCATGTTCGGTTAGTTATTATTAATTTTATAGTAATAGGATAAGTTACGGTGAAAATAATGTGAAATTGCTATACATTTGTCCTTGGATTTAGTATTATACATCAGAGATGGAATGGATCAGTACGTCGTGGGTCAAGTGGATCAAGATTTGAGTGGGTCGTGGATCAATAGAACGTGACCCACTTTGCTCAGTGCATTGTATACAGCAGCGATTCCCAACCAGTGTGCCGTGAATGGGCCGCTGGTGTGCCGCGAGGAATCGAAACAAAATTATTAATTTTATAGCAATCAAATTGCAAAACGTAGGGAAAATTATATATTTGTATTTCACATTACAAGAACCTCTTCTATGAATTTACTATTTTAAGTTTCATACCGCGTTACTGTTCTGTACATTTCTAAAGTTGAAAAAAGTATTTGTTATCATTGTTATGACCATTATTGCTCCTTCATTGTTGCAGACTTTTTCGTAACTTGAAAATTTAAAATATCATTCAATGTTTTTGACAAATTGCCTACATTTGTGTTTTAAAAGTAAAAGAGATTTGTTTGTTCGTTTGTTATTTAGTGATCTTCCTTCTTAGTAAAAGATTGTATACAGTTTTTAAAAAGAAAGCGTATTTTTGAAAACCTGAGTCCAATATTTTACTGCAATTGTTTTATATTTTTAAATTAGAATGAAAAATAAGCATAATGATTTACCACGGGGAAAACCTAGTGATAGAGCTTTCTTCTCTGTGAGAAGGAGATCAATAATCACAGAAAAAATACCGCTGTGTTTTATGTTTACAAATAATAATATCTGTAAGTGTGCCCCAAGAATCCAAGTAACACCCATAGTATGCCGCAAGTTGAAAAAGGTTCGGAAACGCTGGTATACAGCATCTTCTGAAAACTGGTGAATTTGTCTACGTTTTTCTTTCAAGATCATTTTTCTTCCTTTGTTTCCATTTACTTAATCTGCGATGAGTAAGTGAAAAACATACTTCACGCACTTTTAGATATTGATATTTGTAATTGTAATAATAGCAATAAGACTTACTACTTGGCTTTCAAGACAGTAGAATTTTACACTTTTTTCTTTCTTTACGTTAGTCTACTTTACCTTGATTTGAGACTCAAATTTTTACCCTATTTTCCACTGAAAAGTATCTATAATTCAAGAAGGAAATAATTAGGGATGCGCACGAGACAAGATTTATGGCTGTCTCGTCTCGAAAATGTGCTGCAAAAGTGATGTCTCGATTCGAAAAATGTATACTTTTCTATTGGAAGAGCCGTGTCTTGACTCGAATTTTGTCAGGAAAATTCTGTCTCGACTCGTCTCATGTGCATCCCTAGAAATAATTATATGTGATAATTAAATTGAAATTCATCGTAATTTGGCCCATGACAAACACTTTACCATTTTATATCGTAAAGGTCAGATCCACCGGCATTGTAACAGAGCGGTGCTCGATTATCGATAATTTCACAGCTTTATTGTATTACAAGTGTAAACTCTTTAGTCATTGAAGAGGAGAGCGTGGATCATGGGTCAGAGTTGATGACGATGGGTTTTACTGGGTCAAAGAGGAGCATGGTGGGTGATAGGTTGGAGTGGGTCACAGTGAATCATGGGTCAAGTTTTCATTGATTTTACGACATCTTTGCTGTACTTTTTTTTAAAAAAATATTTTGAGTGTAGCATCCTGTTCAGCAGCGAGATTATGTGAGATGTAGTCCTACAGCGTAACATGGGATCCAAACTTCATCATGAGCTCCCGCCGAGAATCAAACACAAGTTCCCACGCCATCTGTACAAAGTGTCAAAGCTCTATAGTTAGTATGGAAGTGTGTCAAGTTCTAGTTGTAAGCAGGCCCGTATCCAGGGGGGTCTAGGGGGGCCGGGCCCCCTAAAAGTTTTACAGTAGGCTTGCAAAAGAACTATAATATGGTGATGAACTATCATATGGTTGGATCGGACCCCCCTAACTTCACCCCCCCCCCTAAGTTTTGGGGCTGGCTACGGGCCTGGTTGTAAGGTTTAAGTTTAGCGAACAGACAAGTAAACTGACAAATGCATTGAAAAATAGAAGTAAAACTGACAAATGAAACCCTATTTTTAATACTATTATCGTTGTAATAATACGTAAAATTACGTAAAGAGAACACAGCTGCAATAAGTGCAGCGTAATTGCAATCAGACTGCGTAACACTTAATTTCCGTTTGTTGAGAAGTCATCTGCCTATAAAGTTTTTTTAAATTTATTTTTTTAGTTTTTTATAACGAAAACCCTGCCTAGAGGTAAGGCGACTTTATTATCGGGTGTGTTTTTGATTTATAGTCCGTAATTATGACTGGTTCAGAGGACCATCAGCATTCTTGTAGGTGGCTAATTGTAGCTTTGTGCTTTTCTTTTTATTATCATAGTTTTCTGTTATCTTGTCTGCATTTTTCTTTTTTCTCTTTTTCTTTTTCTTTTTTTAAAAAAAGAGAATTCTTTTCGCGACGTGCAATTATTTGGGTAGAGAAAGGGTTCGTTGTTCTGTGTTAAGGCAGTGAGTTTTCTCTGTCCATTGAATAAAAAAACAAAACAGGATCGACATGGCGAGAAAAGCTAAATGGAGGCGAGACTGCGTAATGATATACTTTTTTCTTTCTTTTTTGTTTGTTTTTTGTTTGGAAGTTTGTACGTATACCCGTTGGCATAAAGAAAGGCAACTTTTGATTCGCCAATGAGCAAACGATTTATGGCAAATCTCGAAGCATTATGCAGATAATGTAAGAAAAATATCATGTTTGCCAGTGTGTATCCAGCACAAGAGAGGTGGCAAAGGGTAATGGGGAGATACAATTTTTAAATGAACTGAAATGGTTATCAAAGGCAGTAGTGTACGCCAGTGGCGTATATTGGTTTGAAGGCTTGGGTTACTACTAACCTTTATAACACCTGTACATTATTATTATTATTATTATTATTATTATTATTATTATTATTATTATTATTATTATTATTATTATTATTATTATTATTATTATTATTATTATTATTATTATTATTGGAGTTCTGTTTCCATGTTATAGTAGAGCATACTTTTCTTTTATCAAGTAGATAAATATGAATTACTCATTAGAAAGACTTATTTTATCTTATTAGTTATTGGGGAAAAAAAAGCTTGTCCATTTCTACCTTTCTGTGCTGCGTGAAGTGTCCCTAATTTTGCTTTGGATAGGTGGTAATTCTACCCATCATAGTAAATGGAAGTTGTGCAAGCAATAAAGAACGCTGAAATAGATCATTAGCCAACGAAGAAACCTCAGTTTGTAAGAGCCTTCGCAACGTAATGCAAATTAGCAACAGGTAATTATAAAAGCTATGCCCACTATCGCAAAATACTGTAAAACAAAATTTGTTTTACGTTGACGCAAACCGCTACGGAACGAGGCTTATGATGTCCGAGAAAATTCCCAGAGACCCCCAAAATGCGCTGTTATTACTCGTATAACTTCCATTTACCCTTCGCACATTTACCCTATTTGATGGATACTAACGTAATTTCGAGATTAATTGGTTAATCTGTTAGCTTTGTGTTAATTGAAATAAACTTGTTCATGAGATTAATGTTAACTTGGAAATTATATATTGTTAGATAGAACTAACATAATAGGCTAACTAAATTCAATAAATTCATGTTATGATTTTTCATGGTTGTTCTTTAATTTAAACATTTTAATAATTACTTGGATTTAGTAAGTGCAATAGCGAATAGAATCTTTTATTTATTCTTCTATCGACTATTTTGCAAAGCTACGCTAATGTTAGCTATCAAATTTTAGCTAATAAAATTTTCTCAAACATGCTGCGAACTTGATATTTCGCAAATCGTTTAGCTAACAAAACTTCTTACGAGCTGTAGTTAACCGAACGTTTCGTAAAGCGTTCAACTAATTTAACGTTTCGCTAAACGTTTGCTAATAAAACATTTCATAAAACGATCAGCTAATAAAACTTCTGACAAAACTGTAGTAATTAAAGGTTACACAAAACATTTAACTGGCAAAACTTTTCTCAAAACCGCAGCTACGTTTCATATAGCGTTTAACTAATTTAACACTTCGCAAAACTTTAGCCATTAAACTTTAGCTAATTAGACGTTTGTGAAAGCATTTAACTAATACGTCATCTCACAAAATGTTCAGTTAATCAAGCATTTCACAAAAATTTTCCTTAAAAAAAAAAAAAAAAAAAAAAAACTAAATTTAAGTAATTAAACTTTCCGCGAAACATTTTGCTAATTAAACTTTATGTAAAGTTTTAGCTGATTAAACTATTGTTACGGTGCATTAATTAACGATTAATTAATGTTTGTTATTCTTTTTGGAATTTGATGGAAAATTTAGAATCATGCTATGACAAAGCACTTTTCAGTAGTACGTTGTAATTTACCGAAGAAATGTTACAATTCACAAAGAACCTGTCAACAGTAAATCGTGAAAAACCTACTATTTCCATGTTCGGCTGAGTGAATCTGATTATAATAGTAATTGATGATAATGCATGCATATTCGAAAAACCTACGGTGAAACGAGAAAAGACATGAGAAAACTAGTTTGTATTGACCCTTTTAAACGTTTTCGTGAGTGGTGTGTAAAAAATGCATGTTACAGAAGTAATGTATATGATGCGTGGTTTCTTTACGTCGTGTGGATTACCTATCATTGCACCGGCCGCTGCCCACAAAAGTCTTCCAGAAAGAGATCTTTTTTAAACCGAACCGTGGAACGATTACAGCTCCTGTTTGGCAGCTGATCAAACTAGCAGACAACCTGTTTTCTGATTCGGGACTTTAAAACAAAAAAGAAAGAAAGAAAAAATCGCCCTAAACTTACCCTGTAGGATACAGTAAAAAAAATAAAGAAGTTTTACGAATATTTTTGCTGCGTCATCAAGAATAGATCGGCAGTTGAAAGGCAAAAGAAAACAAAACGCAAGAACTATGTAAGTAGCAGTTTCATTCTCTGCATGGAGTGGAAGAATATCCAAGATCTTGATCAAGGAGGTGAAAAACCAGTCCACCAAATTGTATTGTTGTGTACAAGACCTTTTTAATGGTCTTGAAATCTGTCGTTTTATTGCTTGGCCGAACCTGATTCCAAATGGCCAAAAGGAAGCTTTTTAGAACCTGAAGACAAACACACTTATCGGCCATCATGTAAACAAACGTCGTTTGCCGCAAAAGTTTGCTTGTACTCTCTTATGTAGTACTTAACATTCCTTTTTTCTTTTTCTAAATTATCTTTAAAATGTTGTTAACAAGACTAATGGTGTACTACTATACAGGCCCACAACCAGAGGGGTCTATGGGGACCTCGCCCCTCCAGACCTTAACACAAAATGCTATTATTAATACCAAAAAAAAACACAATTTAACTATTGCTAAGAGAATGTTTAATGACTTGGCCTCCCCTAACATATTCATGCCCCCCCCCCCCAAAACTTTTGTGGCTGGTTGCGGGCCTGTTACTATACAACATTTACTTTTTCAAGATTTTTTGGGGGTGACTCAGTTGTAGAGTGCTTATCTCTAGGGCGTGGGGTCCCTGGTTCGATCATCGGCCGAGTAAGTTTGTGGTGACAGCGAGAGCCAGTGGGTTTTCTCAGGGCATTCTCGTTTCCTCCCACTTTTCATTCCACCAATTGTTTTATCATCATTCACTTACCTTTTCATCTGTCTGCCTTAGCCTAAAGGGTATGATTGAGGGGCGTTAAACTGGAAGATGTAATTTCATGTCAAAATTTATTTTTACTGGATCTGGCATCGTTTGGCCTAATCCTCGTTTCGCCTAACCAATTATCTGACATTTTTATGACAGATAAATGATTAGATTTGTGTCCGGCATTTTAGGCGAAATAAGGATCCTCGTTTGGCGTAAAATGGTGGATTATAAAAAAATCGCGGTAATAAAACTAGATGGAAATTTCGGAAGAATATTCCCTACTACGTATGTGAAGAACGTACAAATATTTTGGAATATGTTTAGTACAAGGGGTCCAGAAGCACGTAATATATATGTATATATACAGGAGAAATGAATGGTGCAAGTACTTAAACGTAACAGAACGTAACAAAATCTAACCTAACCTAACCTAAAATAACGTGAACTAACCTGCTAAACTAACCTAATAGTAGTAGAAATAAGCGAAATTCTATCATTTTTTGGAAAATTATGCTGGACCCATATACTAATATAACATAAACTAACCGAACCTAAGCTAAACTTACCTAAACTAACTTAATGAGAACAGAAATTACCAAAATTGTAACATTTCGTAGAGAAAAGAGCTGGACCCCTTCTGCTAAACATAGGCCAATATTTTATTTTCCCATAACTAATTTGTAATACTTATACTAGTATTTGCTTTTGGAAAAATGATCCTATAGTTGTATTATGGTTAGTTTCCTTTTCCAGTTTGAGAACATTAACATTACATATCGATTAACAGAAAGATAAAATAGGACATGTACCATTATTTAAAAATATGCAGATTATTACATAAAATGCTCCACTAGTAAATGTGATTTAAATGTTGTGATATCACATCTTTTATTTACCTCTCGTGATGCGAAAAGATCCTGATAAATTTTGGATTATTAATTAAGTAGAGAATCAGGGGTATAAATTTTGTACAAAAAATTTACAAAACAAGACAAGACAAGATTTTGTAAGAATCAAGGCAAGCGGAGACATCTGTATTTTCTATTCCTCGTTACTTCTGATTTGGTAGGCAACACTACTTCTCGCCTTTTGAGTGATGTCAATCATAAGCAATAGTTCTCATTGGAAAGCCTGAAAGAAAATATAC
This sequence comes from Thermobia domestica, assembly GCF_964235325.1. NCBI lineage: Eukaryota > Metazoa > Arthropoda > Insecta > Zygentoma > Lepismatidae > Thermobia > Thermobia domestica. Next base: position 320,424,664 of record NC_137458.1, read on the forward strand.
GTAAAGTCAAGGGCACCGATTTCTCTGTAAATTTGAAGGGGGGAGGGCATTCAGATGCAGAAGGTATATATATTAGGATTTTAAGACAAATTGCACTCAAATTATGCCAAATTGTGTATATTCATAAATAAATAGGGGGGCCCACATGAGCTTTTTTGCCCCCCCCCCCAGGATCGACGCCCTTGCGTAAAGTTTCATGAAAATTGGGTATTTTGTAAGATACGATATCGTATTATCGTTACAATGTTTTCATACGATGAGATGAATTCATACTTTGCCCTCTAAGTAATTTAAAGTTATATTAAGTGTGTAATTTCAAACACAAGAAAGTACTGTCGATAAGATTATATTTTATCTGTACAATTTCTTTTGTGAACCCCAATTTTAAGCCGGAAGAAGGGTGAGAGGTGAGGTATAAATTCACTGCGTCATTATTCACTTATTTAAACTCCAAATAGTGGAAATGATTAGAAAGTCATAAAAGCATGACCAGATCGATTTTTTTTTCTCCGAAAGTTACCGTAGAGCACACGTAGGGGCAAATCCAGTGCTCATTCTTGACTTATTTCTAACCCAAGCCGTACGGATTGCGGGAAAGTCTCACAGAACATATACTGTATCAAAAGTGTATATTGTATACATCAGAGATGGCGTGGGTCAATGAAAACTTGACCCATGACCCACTGACCCCTCGCTTGCCATGACCTATGACCCACTCCGACTCACCACCCACCAAAACCGATCGTCATTAACAAGGCTGTGAAATTATCACTGATCGAAGTTTGAATTTCTACGGTCAATCGTTCAAGCACCACATCGGTGGATCTGATCTTTATGATATAAAATAGTAAAGCGTTTGTCATGCGCTAATTACGATGAATTTAAATTTAATTATCGTATATATTTATTTTTTGTTGATTTACATATATTTTTCTGTGGAAAATAGGATAAAATTTGAGTCTCAGATCAAAGTAATCCTGTTGACCCACGACCCACTCACCTGCTCACAAATCTGGACCCACGACCCACTGATCCACTCCATCTCTGGTATACATATACGCATACGTATACATACATATTCTGTATACATACCATACTTATCAAAAGATAAATTATTTTAAACGGTCCTTATCCTTAAATTGTGTATCCAGCTTCTTCCCCTAGAATACAACATTCACACGAAGTATTGTATGTAGGAGAGTGGCTTAGTAGTAGATTTCTCTATCTTACTTCTGGCGAGAGGGGTCCTTCATTTGATCCTAGGCTATGTAACTGTTTGATAGACAACATTGTGTCCGTGGGCTTTTCTCGGAGTTCTTCCGTCTCCATGCGTATTTTCATTTCGCCAAATCATTCATAAGTATTCATTTTATTAACCATTCATTTTCTTTAAATTGCAAACCATAAACGTGCGATGTACATCTGGATGATTTATTATTATTATTATTATTATTATTATTATTATTATTATTATTATTATTATTATTATTATTATTATTATTATTATTATTATTACTTCATTATTTCTTCGTAATAGATGTGAACAAAGTTGGCATATAAGGCAGCTCCTTTGTTGAACCTTAACAAGATAGTATTTGTTTCGCAATTGACTTTTCTAATTGTTTCAAGAGAAGATCGTCCATTTCACTGGGTTCACTCGCATTCTCTATTCTTAGTCCTTGGTTCTTTACCAGATATGTGTTTTCATGTACATGTCTTTTCATCATGTACATGTCTTTTCTTTGGTTCTTCCATTAATTTATACTACTCTAACCTATGAGGTATATTTTTTAAAGTGCAATTTTATTCCCGTCTGAAGATGGGCGGACCACAGAAGGTAACGCCTTCTCTTGGACCAGTGACATCAATTTAAGTGAGATAAGATATTAGGAGTAGGTATCAGGATTTCTTTTATTTATTAATTTATTGTCATTAATAAATAAGAATGTGGTGAGAGATGAGTTGATGGTACACAGTAAAAAAATTGTTGTGTTAATTCAACTCAATTTTAACACAAGGCAGTGGTTCCAGCGTGACTACCACTATGCGGTGTTAGTTCAACACATACCCCGCGATGTTGGCGTTTAACACAGGGGGTGTGTTACGTCTTAACACACAACCGGTGTTGAGCCGTGCCGTAAGCGTTAATGAACCACAAAATTACTCCCTCAAAATATGTTAAATCGCTTATATGTTTAATGTGTTAATATTATGCTGAGTCTAGAAAAAACACTTTAAACAAGTAAAAAAAAAAAAAGTTACTCCAGTGGCGGGTGGAGGGTCCAAATCACTAACCTTTCGATTACTAGCTGCTTGCTCTTCCTACTTGGTCACTGAGGCGAAAAAGAAAACGTCGCTTGTAGAGTGATAAATTGTTGAGGTCTTTTGAATTTGACTAATCAGAGTGCTTCTTTAAGCCGCGTATATTCGACGATAACCCTTTGGGATAAGGTAAAACCTGCTCCCCATGTAATTTTATAACAAAATGACGACTGTTTATTTACTTTATTTTATAATTCTTCCATTTCACTTTCAATTGATCGGAGACAGTTGCCATCTAATAAAGTTGATGTGTTGGTTGCTTCTAGTACATAATCGCTTAGAAAAAGAAGCAATAAATGCAACAAATGTGGGAGATGAAATTTTGCATATATCTGGATTTGTTTAAGTATTTCTTTCTACTGTGTTTGTCTGAGCTTCAATTCATAAGCCTTTATAATTAAATGCCCAACATATTTGGCAATCACGCAGAAAACAACACCGAAGATTCTACACTTGTGTTAATTTAACACACAGGTTGTGTGTCATTTCAACTACCGAAATTTGACACACAACTCCAAATGGAGAGTGAGTTGTTCTAACCACTTGTTTGTGTTATATTTTAACACAATCGTGTTAACACATAGGCATGTTGTTGAAATAACACAACGATTTTTTTTAGTGTACCAATGAAGTGCTGTTCACATAACATCAGGACACATGATGTTAGTTGAGACTATTGTGTTTATCTTCTGCTCTGGGCCTACTCAGAGCGAGTTGAGGCAATGGGAGAACAAGAGAGTGCAAGAATCAAATTATTCACGAAAGATGTGCATAACCCGCAGGAGGTTAAATTAAATATTCCATTTTTTGATTCGCATTCACAACGAAACAAAGACAAAAACCTAAAGATTTCATAGATTTAGAAGGCCCGCTATTTGTTCTCCTAGTTTAATAATTAATCCAACAAAATAATTTAGTTGATTTAAAATATGTTTTACGCTACATATTTTAAATGAGCTCCTCGCAGTTATATGTAACACTGTAATTAGACACCACCCTGTTGTGCTGAAATAAATAAAGTGAAATGAGACAGTTTGTACCCGTGTAAATATCTGAATTTTCTTTATTGTAAATATTATAATTATCTTTTAACCTGATGTGCTTATCTTAATTTAGTTTACCTTACTGTCGTTATCATGAGTACTATGATTTTAAACCGACCCCAGGAGCAGGAGGGGGGGAAACTTCATAATGTGAAGATGGGCGTATGGACAGTGTCAGCACATGTGGCTATATAGTTAGCGAATGCGCCTTCGACGCAGGAGACCTTGGTTCGATTACCGGTGGGAGCTCATGTGGTTCAGATCCCATTTTAAGCTGTAGGTCCACGTCTCGTATAGCCTCGGTGCTCGACGAGACACTAAGTTCCAAATCAACCAATTAATGGTAGTCCTAATTTACTTTACTGACATACTCATCTTACAAGTATACATTCAAGAGATATTAACATCTTGCAAATATACATTCAAGAGATATTAACATCTTTCAAATATACATTCAAGAGATATTAAGATCTTACAAGTATACATTCAAGAGATATTAATATCTTACAAGTATACATTCAAGAGATATTAATATCTTACAAGTATACATTCAAGAGATATTAACATCTTACAAGTATACATTCAAGAGATATTAACATCTTCCAAGTATACATTCAAGAGATATTAACATATTTCAAGTATACATTCAAGAGATATTAACATCTTTCATGTATACCTTCAAGAGATATTAACATCTTCCAAGTATACATTCAAGAGATATTAACATCTTACAAGTATACATTCAAGAGATATTAACATCTTTCAAGTATACATTCAAGAGATATTAACATCTTACAAGTATACATTCAAGAGATATTAACATCTTGCAAATATACATTCAAGAGATATTAACATCTTTCAAGTATACATTCAAGAGATATTAACATCTTACAAGTATACATTCAAGATATATTAACATCTTACAAGTATACATTCAAGATATATTAACATCTTACAAGTATACATTCAAGAGATATTAACATCTTTCAAGTATACATTCAAGATATATTAACATCTTACAAGTGTAAAGGAATCAATGTGTCTTTGCTTGGATTCACAAAGACTGTTATTAATAATGCATTAAGTTATGCAGACAATAATGTTGGTGACAGGTTTCTATTAGTTTTATTTGTATTTTGTGGAATTTCTGTATAGAGTGCTTGCGTCCTAAACTGTCAACAGTCAACTGGTTGTTGTTTTGCTACATCAGCAATTTATAAATGTTATGTATTTATTATAATAAAGTTACGAAAAACACCTTCCTAACTCCTCCCAACACCTACAACCACACCTCCTATGACGTCTGAGACTCGCTTTCGATATCAACCAGAATAGTCACCGAGCCTGGGGGCCCTCCTTAAATAGCCCCGGTTACTTCCGTCTCGAGGAGTAGCAATATAGATTTGAAGCCGGGAGTAACGATTCGGAGTAAAAGCTAATTTCGGAGTTCTCCTACGAACTGGCGGATGCCCGCGATATCCCGCCAATAGTCCAGGACCAAATCCATAGCAAAATACCAGAAGACCATAGAGGGACCACCGCACGCCCGGACGTCATAAAGGTACACCTTCCCTAACCGATAAACCTAACCCTAACCCTGTCTCTCTTCTTTCATAGAATTTCTTCGTTATTAACACTAATATCCCAATAATCTTTTACTTCAAAGGACAACCGTCCGAATCCAGTGCCTGTAAACTGAGCTAAATTCCCCACTTTAGTTCATCTGACGGCTTGTGTGTAGGTGGAGTTTCCTTTCATTTTTCCTCCCCCACACACCCTTTATATGGTGGAGATGTGGCTTTTTACTCTTTCTTTTTACTCCTGCAAGAGATATTAATATCTTTCAAGTATACATTCAAGAGATATTAACATCTTCCAAGTATACATTCAAGAGATATTAACATCTTTCAAGTATACATTCAAGAGATATTAACATCTTCCAAGTATACATTCAAGAGATATTAACATCTTACAAGTATACATTCAAGAGATATTAACATCTTACAAGTATACATTCAAGAGATATTAACATTTTCGTGGAACAACTAATGGTGGGTGAGAAAAAATATGCATGGTTCCAATAGAATAGACGTATTTCTCACACTAAGTGGATCAATGCAGTTTTTGGGGACAACGAGTCGTCTTAACGGCAGATGGGTCAGTGGGTCAAGATTTGTGACTGGGTTGTGGGTCAACAGAATACGATCCACTGCAATCCACCGACCCACTATGACCCATTCTACTTAGTGTATTGTAGGCAGCATCTTCTTAGCACTGATGAATTTGTCTATGATTTACTTTCAAGGACTCCGTTTTTTCTTTTTCATTTGTTTCTACTTAGGCCCCCTACTTATCTGAGATAAGTATGTCTAAGTGAGAAAAGAACTTCAGCTACTTTTTATATTGAAATACGTAATTGTAATAATAGCAATAGATCTTACTACTTGGCTTTCGAGAAACAGACGAATTTTACAGGTTTTTTTCCCCTTTACGTTGGCTTACTTTACCTTGATTTGAGACTTTCAAATTTCATCCTAGTTTCCACAGAAAAATATCTGTAATTCAACAAGGAAATAATTATATATGATAATTAAATTGAAATTCATCGTAATATGGCCCATGGCAGAATGGATCATGGTGGGTCAGAATAGATTGCGGTTAGTGGTGGCTCACAGTGGATTACTGTGGGTCATGGGTCTAATGGGTCACGGTGGATGGTGGGTCAGTGGGTCATGGGCCAGTTTTTAATTGACACACCCCCATCTCTGCGATCATGACCCCAAGATCACGTGATCTCGTTGTATACGCCTACTACCTGTGGGGAACACTAAAGTCAAAGGTGTACTAGTATGATACGAATCCACGAACTGCTAAAGATTTGAAATCGAGAATTGAACAGAAAATGAGAATCATCATCGTGTAGAAGCGTCGGAGAACATTAAATAACCTGCTGACGATGCCTTAATTCCAACGATTCAGATTTTCGACACCTTCTGCGGTAAACTAAAGAATTTCTGTTCATTGCCGGATTAAATCATACACTACACATAATGCTTATGTGACCATTTGAATGTTCGAAGAATCTACACCGTAGGTGTAAGATTATATTATTCGAAAACGTACTAAACGTCAATATTATTGCTTATCTATTAAGTTATTGGTTTTCTACTGACAGTAAGTAGGTAGCTAGAACAGTCAGTAATTAGTTTTTAAATATTTCCTCTTATTTGTTAGGAATTAGAAATAAAACTTGTACTAAGTTCATCAACAATTGTCGTCGTAATATCTTTTAATCTCATCATCTATGGACATGTTATGAATACAAGATTTAAACCAGATTCCAGTTTTTAGATGCACGTAGATGGGTGGGAGAGCGTCATTTGGCCTTGAATGGAACCTATGAGTGACATGATGTCGTGCAGAGACTTGTTCACTTTTTTAATTATTTCTTTTTATTAAAGTAAAATTTTTGCGGACGTTTAGAACTAAAACATACAAGTGCATAAAACGAGATTTTATTTTGTTAAAAAAGTCAAAGATGAAGATTTGGTAACTGGAACGAATTCTGACGAAGGTATTCTGAAACAAGTTCGAGAGTGGGCTGTGAAGATTAATGTTCTATTCGTACAAGAATTACAAGGGGGAAAATTGTCAAAGCGGATTTAACGTTAGATTCCAAATCAGCGATTATGTTCTTGTTAACGAGCAGGCGTGGTAAGGTTTTGGAGCGGTAAATGCAGAATGTCAGAAGAGAATGCAATGCACATTTACAAAGTACTTCAGCTGTAAGATTGAATATGCCAACGTTGGTCAGAATATAAAGCGAAAGTTTATGCGTTAATTGTTCCTGGATTTCTGTGAGGTTTCTATAGTTTCTGGTGATACAGAATAACGTTTCTTATATTGTAAAATTATATTAAATTTTGCATATACAAGAAAGGTTCCCAAACCTCTGAAAAGGATTACAGCTCATGTCAATGGTGAGAGTATCCACGCTTAGGGTACGGTTATACCAAAATTTTCGTATTTCGTTCCTCTCTTTTCAATTTTCCTCATCCTTCATCCTTCATAGAACAGTGTGTTTATTCCAAGTTTAGCAATCACCTTTCCTTTCTCAGAGGCAAGTCAGAGTTGGCAGCAAAAGCTTTCAAAGAGTTCTCTGCGACTTAGGCAGCAACAAATTTTCAGTACAAAGAACACCTGCAATTCTCTTTTAAACGTCACTGAGCAAGCAGAACTGCTGTGCGTGTGTGTGTGTGTGAAAGAGAGTAGCCAATCAGCGTATTGTGAACCTGTTGTCCACTGCAGAAAATGAACATGTCTGTTAAAAATGGTAGATGATATCAAGATGCGTTTTTCTTATAGTCGAATCAACGTCACAACGATTTACCTATAGCTTTGGAAGGCGGGCATTCAGATGTGTGTTTGGTTGCAGACAAGGGTGTAAGAAGGCATATATGAGGATTTTATGACAAATTGACTTCAAATTATGCCAAATATTGTATATTCATATGAGCATTGGGGGCTTCTGCTCCCCTTGGTCCCAAGAATAGGTTTCGTCGTCTCTTTTGAAGCTCTATTCAAACCGGAAATGGTTAAAATTAGCCATTTCCAGTTTCAATGTTTATCACTACATAACGAAAATGACAACTGATAGCGAGAAGCGTTCTGTTGCAGACGATTTAGTGTCTTAAGAGAACACATAACTATTCACAACATTCTACCAAAACCAAAAGTGATTCAAATTTACTATTATTTCCGGTTTCAATACTGATTTCCGTAGAGCAAAAACGGTAAAAGATATATATAAAAAAATGGCTCTTTGCAATAGACTCAGGGTTCCAGTCTCCTTCCTTTGCCCTCCATTCAAACTAGAAGTAGTTGAGATAAACTATTTTTGATTTCAACCTTTATTGCTATAGAACAAGAACAGTTAAGAGATGGTGAGTAATGGCTTTTTGATTTGGTTTCAGCGTCCAAGGAACAGGTTCTATTTTTGACCTTATTATTTAATTGCAACTAATGCGACTTATAGATTCACTACTTGATGATTGAATGTTGAATTCGCATAGTTTGGAAGCCCTAATTTCACACTGTGAAATGATACTCACTTGTTCTTAGCATCAGTGTTCGAAGTGGAAAAAAAGCAGAGGCGGTATGTTTTATTATAACTTTGACTCAACATTCCGGCTATTTAAATATTGTCTCTGAAAAATCAGAGGCGATATGGCATACTACCGTATACCGTCTTCGACCACTGCTTAGCATGCATCCAATTCAAAGGGCATAATCACACATCTCTGTCGTTTTGTTTCCATTTTTTCAACTGAGGAGAGAGAATAATATAAAAATCTCATACACCAACTAAAACATTGAGAAGTGCACATTGTGAAAAGGGACAGTTCTCAATAGTTCTGACATCCACTTCCCTGATACATCCTCTTTGATGAAACTGTGCTGTTGTATATTTCTTTTTTTACAATCTTATTGCAACTGTTTAGTTGCTAATATGTTGAAATGTCAGAGATCGGTGGTAGAGCTCTCACCTCAGATGCAAGAGGTACCTGCTTTGATCCCAGTTCGTGTGAGTTGATGGTTGATAAATCTTGTTCATGGGTTTTGTCGTGATTCTTTCGTTTCCTCCCACATTCTCATCCTAACAACTCTTACGTAATCACTCATTTTCATTAATCATCTGCCTTATTTACCCTACAACACTAGTTCCCAACCTGGAGACGCATCCCCCGCGGGTGAAAAGCAAGGGGGCCCAGACTACTGACAAACTGTAAAATTATGATTTATGAATAAAACACCATTTATGATAACCATTTACAATTTAGCTTCAGCAAACTTCACATACACTACATGTTTGTTATTTTATCTTTGTCACAGGAGGGCGTGAAGTATGAAGGGCTTTTACGAAAGGGGCGCCAGGTAAATATGGCTGGAACCACTGGTCTAAGGGATATAATCGCGGAACCTTAAATTAAATATTTCACTTTATTTACTTAAGAGATCTTTATGAATTTTTGGTTCGCCACCTTAACAAAATCATAAATATCGTTATGAATTCTTGGTTCATCACCCCAATAAAAACTTAATATCTTCATGAATTCTTAGTTTACCACTCCAATGAAAACATATTTATGAATTCTTGGTTCAGCACCCCAGTAAAGACATAAATATCTTTATGAATTCTTGGTTAACCACCACAATAAAAAGATAAATATCTTTATAAATTCTTGGTTTATCACCTCAATAAAAACATAAATATTTTTTATGTATCCTTGGTTCACCACCTTAATAAAAACATAAATATCTTTATGAATTCTTGGTTTAGCAACCCAATAAAATTTAACTGATAAAATTTGCGTCATTTCATTGGGAGAAGACTGGTTAATGTCCAAATATGGAATACGAAACTTTCGAATGTTTGTGCATGTAAGTGCCGAATCTCAATACTATGTTATTGGACAAGAAGTAGAGATTAAAGTTAAGAATATTGTGTATCACTTTGTTAACAAGATATTTCTTACAAGTACTACATGCAATTTAATGACAGTGTTTACCCATTTAACAGTGTTGAAAGCATACTTTACTGGTTTTCAAATATGTAGATACAGTATTTATTATCTTGTATTTAAACAACACAGAATACGTCACATAATGTAGGTAAGATATGTTAAAACCTAATGGTTTTGACCGTATTGATAGATATCTGTCGGTTTTAAATAGTATCGAAACACAACACGGGATATTGTACTAGTATATAGACCTACCTTTTAATTGCAGTTACGCATGCTGTGAGATGCAACTACTTCTTGAAAAGTGGTTAAATTGAACTTTACCAGATGGATATATATATTAAGGGCGAATAATTATTACAAGTTAGCACATTGTTGGCACTAATGGTAAATCGTGACGTTTTTATAATCAAACCACAAAAGGTTTAAGTGCTCACAAGCATTGCTTGTTGTGACAGAGGCACTTCAAACACAATTTACCACCTTGCATCTTTCACAGCTAAGAAAACCTGTTTCAGGTACAGAACTAGTGACTTCTACGTAGAATTAACGCTAAGTAAGTGCGTGCACCGGTTTGACTGACAGTACGCCTATCAATCAGCTGTCAAAACGTCAGCCATTTTGAATACCAACATAAGTTTAAACTTACGTCATTCTTTTTTCCTTGCGTTTTATAATTTAAATATATTTAAGCGTACGAGCTCAATACAAATTCATTTTTTTTAAATTTTAACAGTGTTTACAATGACTGGTTTTAATAACTTGGTATGGCGTCATCACAGTTTCAATGCCTTGTAAGTGCATAAAATCGACCCAGTCTCATGAAGCAATGGCAAAGTTAATTAAACTTAGAGGTATCGCACTCCGGACTCTAAACACAGGAAAACAACGAAAAAATGTAAATTTGATTTAAATTGCTCGCTCAGCAAAATAATACGTTTATCGTAAAATAATAATAATAATAATAATAATAATAACGTGTAACAGTTTTGCCAGCTATCCACTTTGGCTCCATCAGACACTATGAATACCCAGCCCTAATAGCACAATCACATAGCAGGCATTTGCCTATCATGTACCCTCAGGTACATGGGTATGTGTCCAGTATGTGCCTTATGTACCTCTGAGAGAGAAATCACATGGATGACAAGTGATAGTCACAGTCTATGTCCGCCCCTAAGCACATGCCTGACATGTACCTGGGGAACGTGCCTAGTATGTTCTAGGTATGTTCCCCATGCCGTAAATGTCAATGAACCACAAAATTACACCCCCAAAATATGTTAAATCACCTATGTGCGTAATGTGTTTACATTAAGGTGAGTCTTAACAACACATTAAACAAGTAAAAAAAAAATGTAGGGCTAGACGTGGGTGGGCGCAAACCACCAACCTTTGGATTACTAGCCGCGTACTTTACCGATTTGACCACGGAAGCGATGAAGACAATGTTGCTTGTAGAGAGATCAATTGTTGCGCTCTTATGACTTTGGCTACTCAGAGTGCTCCTTTAACCGCGTATATTCGACGATAACCGTTTGGGATCAGATAAAATCTACTCGCCATGTAGTTTTATAACAAAATGACGAGTGTTTATTTACTTTATTTCATGGTTCTTCCATATTCACTTTCAAATGATCGGCAACAGTTGCCATCTAATAAATTTGATGTGTTTGTTGCTTCTGGTATTCAATCGCTTAGAAAAAGAAGCAACAAATTCATCAAATGTGGGAGATGAATTTAGAACACCTAAATGGCGAATGCCTAGCACATCTTGTGCTGTTAGAGTATCTGAAACAGTATGTTCCCAAAGGATGTACCTAGAACATGATAATATATGTCCCAAGTGGCGACATAAAAACAAATGACTGTTAGAGTGCGAAACGGAGCCAGGTATATAAATGCTATATTTGTGGTACATAGTTGCAAATATCAATTAGGTGTAACAAGTACCTAAAACTGTAGGTAGCTGAAGTACATACTTAACACATGAATATCATATGTGCCAAGTGTCGGGTACCTAAAAAGTAGCTGGGACACCTAAATGGCACATGCCTAGCACATCCTCTGCTGTTAGGGAGGTAGTGAAAGAATTAATGTATATATTAGAGACAGCGAAAAAATTCACGCATCTTGATTGCTTACACAAATCTACAACAGCCAATCCCCTTACACCACACAGCATAAAACAAAAGTTGTTATTCCTCTTCCCCCCCAATTTGCTTGACAGCCATATACATCCATTCCTAAGAGTTAGGCCTAAACAAAATAATTGTTACTACCTGTGTATTCATAGTGTTTGATAAACCCAAAGTGGATAGTTGGCGAAACAGTTACACGTTTATAATTTTTACAATGAACGTATTGCTTTGCTCAGCGAGTATTTTAAAGGGCCACACTACTAAATATTTTTCAAAAGCTAACAATTTTCTTTTGCCAGTTTTTCGTAAATGAAAAGAGATAATGAAATGTAACTTACCTCAATAATAGATAATGTTATTCTACACCCGAAAATGCGAATAGGAAGAATTTTCAGTGTTTCCATCCATAGAAATTAGTGTGACTAGAATTTGAATCATCCAAAAATCTAGGTTAAGGCAACGACTAGAAAAATTAACTCAACGGTAATTGATGACTTATCATGCTGTCTGTGTTCCTTGTTTACTACTTTTTAAATAATATTTGTATTTATTTTGTAATAACATATGTAAGTTATTACAGAATAAATATAAGTATTATTTAAAAAGTAGTTAACAAGAAACACAGAAGCGTGATAAGTCATCAGTTACCGTTGAGTTAATTTTTCTAGTCGTTGCCTTAACCTAGATTTTTGGATGATTCAAATTCTAGTCACACTAATTTCTATGGATGGAAACACTGAAAATTCTTCCTATTCGCATTTTCGGGTGTAGAATAACATTATCTATTATTGAGGTAAGTTACATTTCATTATCTCTTTTCATTTACGAAAAACTGGCAAAAGAAAAATTGTTAGCTTTTGAAAAATATTTAGTAGTCTGTCCCCTTAAGAGGCTTAATCACTGCAAAATTAAAATACTGCTAGTTTTACATTAATTATGTGATATCTTCAAATAGATAAAAAATAATCGAAATGTTGAGCAAGAGCGCGCTAGACAATATTATTTTGCATGAGGCAGCGTTATCACGAGTCAGCTAGTAGCTTTCCGTTTGCAGCCATTTAGAAACGCGAAAATAAATGCCGATTTTCTAAGTGGCTGAAAATCGAAAGCAGATTAAGTGAGTCGTGATAGCGGTATCTCATGTAAAATAATATTGTCTAGCGAGCTCTTGTTCAACATTTCGATTATTTTTTATCTATTTGAAGATATCATATAATTAATGTAAAATTAGCGGTATTTTAATTTCGCTGTGAACCTGTGATGGGGCCTCTCCTAATCTAATTTACGTATACTAAAAGCAAAGCTTGAACAATGGAGGAAAAGTGGTACATTGACCACATAAGTGAAAGCAATCTGGCAGACCTGTGCTTCGTGGCCAATTAGATCAGGTGGTTTATTGATAAGTTTTGTTTACTATGTCGGTGTCCATCTGTACGCGAGACAGAAGATCTCGAGAACTATTTGGGATGGATTGGGATGGATTTTGGGCAGGATGTACGGAATGAAAAGTTAGGCGACGAATTCGTTGATCGAGAAGATAATGAAACCGGATTTGGTTGAAATTAACCATTTCCGGTTTCAATGTTGGTCACTAGAGAGAGTAAAATACGGTAATAGATAGCGAGAAGAGGTTTTCTGCAATCGATTAAGTGTCCCCAAAATACATTTCATCTCCGTCCTTACCATCTACTAAAACCGGAAGTGCTTTTAATATTAATTGAGAAAATATCCTGCTGCACTTACCAAACTTCTTCACGTGGTATGCAGGGGATATTGGTATTTGATTGTAAGTATAGAGACCTTTACCGTTACGAGCCAAGTTGATAATTTGGCTACCTTTTCCAGATTCTCAATATTTGTAATTAAATCCTAGAAATTAGACAACCCACAACGCAATGATGTATCCTTGGTTGCATATGGATTTGGCGTAGCAAGCCTTATTTTATTGATTTCAAATAATCTTAAGCGAGTGAAAACTCCGAATTGTACTCAAAACTAATTGGTTTGTCCCTTGCCAAATATTAAACAAAAAGCACATCACATAATCATGTCGAATTACAATATTATTCAATTCTTAACGTAATTCTGTAAGAGCTTAATGAGAGAGATGTTGGATATATACTTAACTAACTTCGTGGGTAGATAGTTATTAGATTTCCAGCTTATAGTATGCATAAGTGTCGAAAGTCTTACAGAACGGCTTCGTTCGTCTCTGTCGACAGGTATCAGAAGAAAACACTTTAAGAAATATCGAGAATCGGTTTTCTACAATCGATACAGCCTCAGTCAACTCTCTATTGAAACCGGAAGTGGTTTAAATCAGTTATTTCCAGTTTCAGCGTTTATCGCCATAGTACAGGAAAAGTAAGGGATAGCAAGTAATAACTTTTTGATATGGACTCCGCTGCATAGAAATAGATTCTATCTTTGATCTTATTCCTGTATTCCAGCCATTATCTATAGATGTACTACTTCAAGTTTGAATATTAAATTCGTTTTGTTTGGAAGTCTATACCGTAGTTTCACACTGTCAAAGAAAACTCACTTGTTAATTTCATGTGAATACGACATGCACAGGCACAATATGTATACGTTTTATAAAATAAAATAGAATAATGTAAGCACGTCGAAGTTAAATACGAGTGAGGCTCAGAAACTGAAGTTACAAGGCTGATATTTCTGGAATTTCGTCTGTTATAGACGAATTAGGGGTGTGCGGTAATTTTAATACATGGAGTTGGCAACTGTGCAGATTTTCAGTTACCCACAACCTACAGCGGTAGTTGTAGGTAAACACAAATAACGCCTCGTTTGGGAAACTGGTCTCGCGAAGAAGTCGGCTCAGTTATTCGATTTCTGTAGGCAAAACATGTAACCGTTTCTGAAATTCACCGGCAGCTGGTAGAGGTTTACGAAGAGACTGTAATGTCTTGTGAGCATGTCGCAGAATGGTGTCGAAAGTTTGAGGCTGGTAGAGAAAACGTCACCACCCTGTTGAAAGCAGTTTCACTAGGACATCATTGACCATCCTCCGTAGAGCTCGGACCTCGCTCCGAGCGACTTTCACCTGTTTCCGCAGTTGAAGGAGCACCTAGGAGGCTGTCGCTTCGCTTCAGACAAGGAGGTAAAACACTTCGTGACAGCGTGGCTGGCTGAATACGCAATGACAGAATTTTTACGAGGAGAGAATCTTCAAACTGATACCACGATGTGACAAGTCCTCAGCCGACATGGAGATTATGTTGAAAAATCACGTAATGTATGTACTATGTGTTGGCTGTATTGCTTGTATGAAATAATATATATACGTTTCACTGCAGGCCTAGTAACCTTACTTTCCGATCAGCCCTCGTAAAATATAAATAAGAATGACAATGGATATAATATGGAAACAATTAATTAAAATAATAAGAAATACAAACCTATATATGACAAAAATTATAATAAAGGAAATACATAATAAGTTAAACAAAAATTCTTACTTATCATTAGAGCCTAACGCCAAGGATCTAAATAGAGAAGCAAACAAAGCAAAGTTCATTTACAAAACAAATAAGAAATACAAACAATGAAGCATACGATTACGAACTACAAAACTGTTCACGATTACTTATAACCTATAAACATTAAATTAAGACAATTATGAGCTCTTAGAGCGATTATTACTTCTCGTGCATGGATAGCGTATGTATTTACATATCGGAAACATAACAAATCAAACAGCTGATGATATTTCTTCAGTCCATCTTCTTTGCTACAATAGTAATGCTATTGCCTGGTACTGTTTACCTCTTTCACATCATCTGCGTGAACCAGTACAAAGATTGTGAGATGGTAAGATGATGTGTAAAGATTCTACTTATCTTTACCATATTGTTTCCTTTCATATGTTATGTTACTTACCTTTATCCTGTTGATTTTCCTTTGTTCCATGTTATGTGTTTTAAGTCTGTTACGGGTTCGATCCCCGACCAAATAAGCTTATGGTGGACAACATCGTGTCCGTGTTTTTTTCGTGGTACTCCCGTTTCCTCTCACATTCTCATTCCACCAATTCTTCCATTATCATTCACTTGCCTTAATCATCGTTTCCCTTAGCTTAATGGACATAATCGTAGGACGTTAAACTAAAAGATTTCATTTCATTTTTCTGTTACGTGATAGCACTTAACCCAGCGTTTCCCAACCGGTGTGCCGTGAATGGGCCACTGGTGTGCCGCGAGGAATCGAAACAAAATTATTAATTTTATAGCAATCAAATTACAAAACCTATTGAAAATTGTATATTTGTATTTCACATTAATATGAACCTCTACTATGAATCTACAATTTTAAGTTTCATACCGTGTTACTGTTCTGTACATTTCTAATATTGAAAAAAGTATTTGTTATCATTGTTATGACCATTAATGCTTCCTATTGTTGCAGACTATTTCGTAACTTGAAAATTTAAAATATCATTCAATCCTTTCGACAAATTACCTATATTTGTGTTTTAAAAGTAAAAGAGATTTGTTTGTTCGTTCGTTATTTAGTGATCTTCCTTTTTAGTAAAAGGTTGGATACAGTTTTTTAAAAAAAGAAAACGTATTTTTAAAAACCTGAGTCCAATATTTCATTGCAACTGTTTTCTGTTTTTAAATTAGAATGAAAAATAAGCATAATGGTTTACCAGCGGGAAAAAAACAGTGATCGAGTTTCTTCTCTGTGAGAAGATCAATAATCACAGAAAAAATACCACTGTGTTTTATATTTACAAATAATAATATCTATAAGTGTGCCGCGAGAGTCCAAGTAACACCCGTAGTGTGCCGCAAGTTGAAAAAGGTTGGGAAACGCTGACTTAACCGATTATATCTAACACAGGAATTTTGTTGTCCAAGTCATTTCAAAAATATCAGTTTTGTTAATTATAGTGGAAAGTTATTTTTAGTAGAATGTACCACACCGATAACTGATATATATAAATATGCTTTCGAATTGGACAATTGTATTGGCGGGAAGCATATATGCTCGTAACTACGGATCTGGATTATGTTTATACGAGTCATCTTTTCTGCAGCAGCCACTGCGGTGGCAACGTTAAACTGTGGTACTTCGGTTCAGTTTCGTCCGAAATCCAATCAATGGAAGGACAGCCACCGCTATTGTAACAGAGCAGTGCTTGAACGATTGACCGTAGAAATTCAAACTCCGATTAGTGATAATTTCATAGCCTTCTTTTATTACAAGTATAAACTCTTTACTCAGTGGAGAGGAAGACGTGGATCATGGGTCAGAGTTGATGACGATGGGTTTTGGTGAGTCGAGGTGGATCAAAGTGGATCATGATAGGTCGTGGGTCATAGTGGGTCACAGCTTGTCCTGGATTATAGTTGGTGGTGGGTCAGTCAGTACGTCATGTGTAAAGTTTCCATTGACCCACGCCATCTCTGGATCCCGGTATTTGAATTACACATTAAACTGTAGTTCTGCGTTTTATATAACCTCGAAGCAGAAAAATGACTCTAAACCTCAACAAACAATAATCTTTGGGGGGGGGGGGACATCTACAGTTTTGTTTAGCCCAACAATTACAATAATAAAAGTATATTTTCCCGCAAATGTTAGAGTTCATTCTTTTTTATTAGCGGTGCAATTGGAACTGCAGTTTGCACGCGCTATTGTTGACAGACTCAAGCCAAGCGAAAGGAAAGAGGGAGCAGTCTCTTCTGAAAGACCCGACGTTCTCCTTCCACTCGTTTCAACAGCCACGTGACACTTCTTGAGCTTGTTTAGTTTAGATTGCTTCTTGTTCAAGTGGATGACCCATGCACTTAATACCTTTCTTCACGACTTCTCCAACTAATCGCTGCAACCGGCAAACTTGTCTGACAAATGGCGCAGACAAAAGGGTGTAAAGTGCAATAGCCTATTGTATTAGAAGCACTTACTAAATTTTTTACAACTTCAGCTCAAATTGCATTTGCCCAGCTGTTCTCCTAAATTATAGCACAGTGATGCAATGTCCACCTCTGGTGCAGGGGGTCGAAGGTTCGATCCCAAGTCATATGATTATTGCTTGTAGGAGATTACCGTCTCTTTTCAGCACCAAGGCTGTATGAGACATGGGCCTACAGTTTAAGGTGGAATCCGCACTACCTTCAAGTGCGTTCAAATTTCAATGCTTTGCCACGGGATTCGAACCCGAGATTTCATGCACCAAAGGCGCGTGTGTTAGCTACTAGACAAGCAGGAAATCATCATATTTGCAGGTTTTCTTGAAGTTCTTTCATGTCCTTCTACATTCTCATTCCACCAGATATTTCATAATCATTCACTTTCATTAATTATCCATCTTCCTTATCCTACAATTGCATAACCGTTGGGCATTAAACCTTCTATATAGACTATTAAAATGCTAGGTTGATATGTTTGTAATTAAGAAAAGTTCATATGTTTGTAGCCAATTATTTTGACAGTGATATCTCGGACACGAAGAGCTCTAAAAAGATGTCGTTTTCACTTACCGATTGCAAATTTTGTGATTGTCCAGTTCTAACAGAATATTTGAAAAACATGGCCGTTATTTCTTTATTACATTTTTTTAGGGGTACATTGGAAGTGTTGATTTTTTTTTTTTTAAAAAAAAGCATTGTATCCTACGAGTCATACATTCCAACACCACATATTTGTATAAGGGGTTAGTATATCTTTTCGGCGTTTGCTTTATGGCCAAATGATAATGAAAAACGAAGAATAATCATTTCTTCCGTTCAATCTAAGGTGGATCTTTATTGTTTGGAGTGTTTTGCCTAATAAATACCATATATCACTATCATCATATATATATATACCTTATAATAAATGTCCACTAATTTTGCTAGTGCGCTGAAAAACCTTGATAATCGTTTACATCATACCTAAATCATTTTTGCGATAAGTCTCATAGTATTCTATGTATACAAGTAGCCTATGTATACAGGGTGGCCCAAAAGTAGGTATACACTGCTGCATTGATCAAGTATAATATTCTAGTTTATGGGTTTATTTGCTTCGGCTGTTCGGAGCTTAAGGTAAAAGAAAAAAGGGATTAAGAACAAATAATGAAAAACTAAGTCTACCTGATGGATAACAATGAGAAATGATTAAAAATGCAATCAACTGATCAGTACGGTTCTCTATACCTACTTTTGGGTCACTCTGTATAAGTAGCCTATGCATACAAGTAGCCTATGTATACAAGCAACTTATATCGGGTGTTGCAAAATAAGTGTTACAACTCTTGGGAGGTGAATCCTGCCACTGAGACAAGAAAAAAAGTTCTCTTGAACTTTCGGCTATCGGACATAGTTTCAGATCTACAAGGTGCCGAAAGCGTGGGAAAATGACTTTCGGACGCCAATAGTTCGGAAACTATCCAACGTAAAGAGGGCGGGTAAAAAATTCACTGAAGAAATCATACCTGCTGTATTGAATTTTGCATGTTTCACAATCCTACCATGCACGCGCAAGGGATTCCCCAAAGTACGTAGGGAGTCCCGGATAATCTGCTAAATGAAAGTTGGTCTAAATGGATATGAATTGATGGGGTTTCTACCAGGTAACAATAATTCGTTTGTATTAAGTCGATATCTGGAACAAATACAAAATGGCGGACACTTTCATGCTCGTTGTGTGTGGTTGCATAATCGCCAGGTACGCATGCTGGCCAACAGTGAAGTTCTGAGTATTAAGTGTAGCGAATTTGTACTCAGATGCTTTAGAAAGACATCTGTAGTGTCGGTAGAGCACAACAGATGGAGCAGGGTGATTCACATGTGTGGAAACACGTATCGAAAAATGCCCAGAAATGCACTCATACTCAGTAAACGTGAGTTCAAAGCGTCGGAAATGTAAGGATTAGCGTCAAAAACATGAAAACCAATTCACCAATAATATTCCCTGAAACCGACGCAATATGATGTGCACAGTTGCATACCAATAAGGATGCAACAACTGAGACCAAGTTGAAATTGTGCAAAGGGACTCACTACGAAACTGGGTAAACTAAATGAATGTCTCTAGTGGGATCACATGATCGATATTGAAATGTGGCCAATGTGTGTGTTGATATCGACATGTAGCTAATGGACAAATGTCAACATGTCCCACTGCTGCTGGGACACCGTCTCACATGCAAAAACTAGGAAGATAACGTTGTACCTTCTGCTATTACATCTGGTGCACTTTTTGGTAGAACGTAACTAGAACAAGACTGTATCAATGTCCCACTTTGTTTGGGACATTGTCCCATAGTCGACACATATGGAAAGAAATCTCTTAATCCATGGTTCAAATTGTGATAGAGCGTGAAAATAACAACCTTGTATTATGTCTCTCGTCTTCTGGGACATATGACGTACTCGATATCAAAATACCTCCAGAAATATGTATCTTACACACAGTACACATGCCAAGAGAAAGACGAAAATCAACAAATTTGGCACATGTAAGACTACAGCTGGAACACCATACACATGGAAAATAAAACGACATGAGAAATAGGAAGAAACGTCTTAAAGCTCTGATTGTTTACAACTGTGCAGTAGGAGTAACAAAATGTAACACATAAGCATGTTGGGAGGCTGTACAAAAGCGCTTGCCAAACAAAGTGGGTACTCCTCAAAGAAATGTATACAGAGAAAGTCAGGCTCCCTCGAGCCTCAGGGCTAGAGCGCTCGCTTTCGCTCGCGTGGTCGCAGTTTCCAATCCTGCTGGGAGCCCACGGCCTCAGATTCAAGACCCGAGTAGTTATTTTCCTATTTTTCCCACGTGGGACGGTGTCTCAGCAGTAGTGGTACATGTTGACATTTCTCCACTATCGATATCAACACACAAATTGTCCGCATTTCAATATCGATCATGTTATCCCATTAGAGACATTCATTTAGTTTACCCAGTTTCTTAGTGAGTCCCCTTGCACAATTTCAAGTTGGCCTCAGTTGTTGCATCCTTATTGGTGTGCAACCGTGCACATCATATTGCGTCGGTTTGAGGGAATATTATTGGTGAATTGACTTTCATGTTCTTGGTGCTATCCTTACATTTCCGACGCTTTGAACTCACGTTTACTGAGTATGAGTGCATTTCTGGGCATTTTTCGATACGTGTTTCCACACATGTGAATCACCCTGCTCCATCTGTTGTGCTCTACCGACACTACAGATGTCTTTCTAAAGCATCTGAGTACAAATTCGCTACACTTAATACTCAGAACTTCACTGTTGGCCAGCATGCGTACCTGGCGATTATGCAACCACACACAACGAGCATGAAAGTGTCCGCCATTTTGTATTTGTTCCAGATATCGACTTAATACAAACGAATTATTGTTACCTGGTAGAAACCCCATCAATTCATATCCATTTAGACCAACTTTCATTTAGCAGATTATCCGGGACTCCCTACGTTCTTTGGGGAATCCCTTGCGCGTGCATGGTAGGATTGTGAAACATGCAAAATTCAATACAGCAGGTATGATTTCTTCAGTGAATTTTTTACCCGCCCTCTTTACGTTGGATAGTTTCCGAACTATTGGCGTCCGAAAGTCATTTTCCCACGCTTTCGGCACCTTGTAGATCTGAAACTATGTCCGATAGCCGAAATTTCAAGAGAACTTTTTTTCTTGTCTCAGTGGCAGCATTCACCTCCCAAGAGTTGTAACACTTATTTTGCAACACCCGATATATACAACCCTTACATATGCTGGTGCCTATCTCAGTGTTAAGATTATTCTTATTCTGTGATGCTATCAAGACATTATTATTATTATTATTATTATTATTATTATTATTATTATTATTATTATTATTATTATTCCTAATTATACAGCTTCTGTAGATGGATATATAAATTGTCCTTTAAAAGTTGTATTGCGATATAACGCCCTTATAAGTGTGACGTCAACATAGGGAAAAGAATAAAACAATGCTGCTATATTAATGAACCTAAAGATCCTTTACGGCGTTGGGAAATTTACTCTCAAGATTAATCTGTTAAGTTAAGCATCAAATGAGGAATGACATTGACGTAAAAGGAACATTGTACATTTGCTTAATATAATTACGAACTCTATCCATTGGCTTTTATTCTTTTCCTTTTCTCTATGATGAAATATAATCCCTTATCTCACTTGCGAAATATTCCTATTAACACTACCAGTTCTTTCCTGCGTCACTGTTCTCTCACACAAGAAACCTGGGGACGGAAATCTCAGACACTTTCGCCCTCCCCCCTCCCGAATAAACCTTCCCAGTGTTTCAGTGTCGTTTCCTTGTCCTTATTTTTACAAAAGGACTACTTAGGCGCGTTTTTATTTTGAGAACATAACTATGTATTTTTCTTTATTATATATTATTTAAATAGTACTAATATTGTCAATCAGCTAATTTCTTCCTCCCAGAATTATTGATAGGATAGAAGACAGATTGTTCTAGCATCTGTGTATTTTTTTCTTTTCCTGCTCCCAGCCCAGCTTCAATTATTTCGTGACTGACTGTTGAGCGTGTTTGTCGATTTATAAGATGTATCAAAAATAACTTTACAACCTGGAAAACTTATATTGATTTATTTATTTATCTTACAGACATGGTTTTGGTCTCATTTTGTAGCAAAATACATCCAAGTTTTTTAATCTTATACCTAAAGAGGTTCAATCTGGCTTCCATCGGTGATACACATTGCCAAGGATATTATAAAATAGAGGATCTGCCCATACAACAAACTAGTAAAGCCATACGTCACAGCTTCGCCACACCTACTCTGCCCACTGCGCGCCACTAAGATCACAAAGTTCCGAGCCAACAATCATGACGGAAGCGAGAGTAGCCAATCAGACGTACGGTTTAGACGATGCTTGGTTGTTTTCTGGCTTCATTGAGTTCATATGATGAAGATACGTATAGGCAGATCCTCTATTTTATAACATCCTTGCACATTCCATCTGAAATCTCATTTGCTCTACAACGTCTTCTGACGTACAGGGACGACGCGACCTGAAAATTTGTCGTGTCTTAACGAACATCCAGTTTCAAATAAAATACTTATGCCACTGATAAATAATAGTCCTTTTGCGGGGATCTTAACGTATTTTGTACGAAAATTACGTTGTACAGATAGTACAGTTGTCGCAGACGGATTTTTCAAGCCAAAGCACGTAGCTAGCACGCTTGGGACCAGTAAAGGCAGCCATCTTTGATACAACTGCTGCTAGCGCTTGCGGTGGCTTGTTTCTGAACTAGTGTACTACGTGAGTCAAAACTTGTATTTTGCTACAAAATGACACCAAAACCATGTCTGCAAGATAAATGAAGAAATCAATACGAGTTTGTCTTTTTCAATTCAATGATATTTGGAAACACCTGTTTCTGGGTTACTTGACTTGTGTTCACTACCTTTTAATCAGGACTGTTAGATGTTTCAGTATTGCCATAACAATCACTAATTTACAAAATATGTCCCAGCAAAAAGTATTCTTAAATTAAAATGTCACAGCTTTTCTCAAAATATAAGTTAATATCATTCGTACTATACAGGGTGATTGTAAAGTCAGTACCTATTTATAACAATGAATATTTCAGAAAGTAAACAACCTATCACAGTTTTATTTCCGTTGAATACTTTATTAGGGTGTATCATTTTGGTAAGTTGCATTTCAGCGTATGCACCCACATTTTCCACACACTTCTATGATCTTTTAGAAACAGAATCCACGGCTTTCCTTAGCATCTCAATTGGAACATTTGCAAATATTTCATAGATATTTTGTTCAAGACTGTTGATATCCCTTGATTTTAACTTATCCTCTTGTTCCTTGGCCCAACTCCAAAGGAAGAAATCGCATGGGGTTAGATCGGGGCTGCGCGCAGTCCGTTCTGTTGGTCCCTGACCTGGCAGCAATCTTAGCTTTGTCCTCTACGGTGTATACACCAGCCAGTTTGCGGGTTTCACTAGATCAGTTTCTGAAATCAAAAATGGTAAACCTCACATTAGCAAACAGTATTACACGCCAGCTAGAGGTGATACTAGTTTCTAGCATAATTTAAATTAAAATAGATATTGAATTTACAACCACCCTGTATTTTAAAAATATCGCTTTTATCAATTATTAAAACTCGACGTGATAGGAGTAATTATCCTTTGTCGCTCACTTTTGGTGAGTGTTGATTTACTATTCTGATATTTCAGCAGAAAGCTGGTGAACAAGTATCACTATACAGGAAATTTTCAAAGAATGTCCCGAGTTTTAGTATAAACTAGCTGAACCTGCGCTCTCTACACAGCGCATCATTCACATATGAGCATGAATCTCCTTGTTATTCCTCACATCTGTACATGTCCCTTTACAAACACAAGTGAAAGACGTCTTGATAAAAATTGGCAAGAGATACCACAAAGGGGAGATTTTTTCAATTACTTTTTCAATATCTCGCAGCGTTTGCAAGATTTGAGCCTACTTCCGGTTGGAGTTTTTAATTTATGTATGATCAGTGTTTTCTTTCTTCTTGCATGTAGTATGTAATAAGCAAATACATTACACACACAATTAATTATAATTTCAGTGATATATATGGTGTTCATTGGGCAAAACACTCCAAACAATAAAGATTCAACTTAGATTGGAGAAATGGTTATTCTTCGTTTTTCATTATCATTTGGCCATGAAACAAAACACCCGAGGGGTATGCAACCCCCATATACAATTATGTGGTGTTGGAATGTATAATGCGTAGAATACAATGCTTTTTTTCTAATTTCAACACTTCCAGTGTACCTGTAAAAAGGTAATAAAGAAATAATGGCCGTTTTTTTAAATATTTAATTAGAACTGGACAATCTACATAAAATTTGCAATCAATCAGTGAAAACGACATCTTTCTAGAGTCTGTAGTTTCCGAGATCTCATTGTCGAAAGGATTGGACACAAACATATAAACGTCCACAAACGTATAGTTTAAAAATTCCAAAGATGGCAGCACAATTCATTTGCATTGATTTTGGAAGAGACTTATTAAAATACAAAGGTTTTGAACAATAATTTAAAAAAGATAAACTTTATGAAAAACGGGTCTATTTAAATAATTTATTTAAAGTACAAATACTTTAAAATATTTGTCTTTATTAAACGTGAAATCAGAAATAACCGTAAATCAAAAATTTGAAATCCAAAGTTATAGGTTGGAACTCAGGCGCTTTTATTTGCTATTGTAGCATTTTAATAGATAGATTTTTGTAACATATTGGAAAATCTGGTAGCCTTACTCTTTATCCAATTAAGTGCATAATTTCATCATGATCCTGGATCAATAAAAATCTTGTGTATCTTCAGGAAACTGAAATCAGAAGTCCATTAAAAACAATTTAACCACAAGTTTTGCGTAGTATACTATTCGAAATATTGAACATTGAACTGGGTCTTCACAAGCTGAGTAACTGCGTTACGGTGAGAAGAGGGTTTTTGTTGTTATTGTTGTTGTTGTTGTTGTTAATATTGAAATTTTCAGTTTCAGCTTTTGATTCATTACATACATTGGTTGAAGGGAGACACAATTTTCATTTAACGGTAGTACCACACTCACAAAAAGGGCGATAATGAATGGGAAAAAATCATTGATATCAGGCTTCTAGAATCTGGTAATGGATGAACTTGTTTTTTGGGGTGCTGATTTAGAATGCAAATCGCTGTGCAATAATACCGTTTTGCAGGAGAAAGTCATGTTTAAGTTACACTGGTAAAGAAAAAGAAAATGTTTCAGTTTATGAGTAACGCTATTTCCTAATAGTTAACCTCGCCGCTCCGCTATACATGCTGCAGGCTATAGGCGTAGATAGGTGGTGCTAGCTTGGAGGCAGTTTCTCAATTTAAAATTATTGTGGCGATTTAATTGCAACTTAAAAACTGCATTATTTCAATTTACTTTTTTCAAAATAGAAAACCGTAAGCGTGACGATTTAATTCTAAATTCGAAGCTGCAGTGTTTCAATTTAATTGTTTCAAAATATCACAAAAGCCTTAAGCGTGACGATTTGTTAGTTGATAAAACTAAGCACTGACATGACAGCCCTTTTATGAACCTGAACCTATCCAGCGAAGATCACGTAGTCAGCACGTTGCGTCATCTTGTCTCTAGAAATGGTATCAGGAATTTTCTATACGTATTCTCTTTCCAGCCTTAGAAAAAAGTAGATGTAAACAAGCCCACCTGACTACCAGTGATTGGTTGTTGGACTCACTGCACTAGTATCCTACCGCACTATGTATAATCCCTACTAAAATGATAATTTCAAATAAAGATATCTGACTTTATCTTGCATTTTGTGATAATAAACGCAATATATATAACATTTAACAACAGATGTTGCTTTATTTCAACCTCATCCGTATTTGAACATATAGTATTTACTGCGCATGCGTATGCGTTCGCGCACCTACCCCACTCATTTAAAATTATAGCAGAATGCAATTTCATGGCGACGATGTGTGACAATAATCCATTTTCGTCTCGTGTTACAAAACGTAAAAGAGGACACAGGAACAGCGGTAATCTCGTTTATATAAGAATTTAAGAAAACACATATTTCCAGTAGTCAGTGTCAGTGCGTTAATTATTTACAACTGTAGCCTTACACTTTGGAAATTAGGCTATGACGGTAAGTAAGCAGACGATCGTGATGTTCACGTCTCTCGCTGCCGAAGCACTTGTGAGTCGCGGAGTAATACATTTCGCTTTTGTTTACGTCTACTTTGTTCTAAGGCTGGAAAGACTTTAGTGACCGTCACGCCCTTTATTCACGTAACTCCTCAGTTTGCCTCAGGACGCTGGGGGGACGCCGATAATTTGGAAGTACCGGGACCTCGCAAACGTGAATCCAACGTTGTAATCACTAGAATACGATGCCCTGTTAAGTTAGTTCATCGTAAAAAAAAAAAAATAAATAAATAAAATAAAATAAAAGATAAAAGTAAACAAATATAATATTTAACTATTGTGTACAGTGAACCGAAGACTTGGGGGGGAGTCAACAAGCAGTGTTAAGTACTTTTTTTTTTTTTTTTTTTTTTTTTTTTTTAAAGAGAAGGTTGTGGTAGACTGATCACCTTTTTCAAGTAAATCGTAAAAGAAAATGTATTTGCCATTTTAGGACTTAAAAAAAAAGTCCGTAAGAGGATAAAGTCTAACTTTCCAAAAGTTGTCATACAAGGTAAAAATTGGCTTAACGGACAACTTCAGGCTTGTATTTATCGCTCTTACACTATTCATCATGTCGCCTTGTAAACAAAAATAATAATGTGTATTTATTTTTTAGTGTAG
Organism: Thermobia domestica; assembly: GCF_964235325.1. Lineage (NCBI taxonomy): Eukaryota > Metazoa > Arthropoda > Insecta > Zygentoma > Lepismatidae > Thermobia > Thermobia domestica. The sequence goes on from NC_137458.1 coordinate 320,452,026, forward strand.
AGAGCATGCAACTTTTTTAAAAAAATGGTTTCGAGTTGGTTGAAGTTGACGGGGCAGAAACTTGAAACCGCCTGCTGTTCGTATGACGTGTTGTGTATGTGTGTGGTGAAAAAAGATTAAGCGAAGCAATTCTTTTTCATTGTTTTGTCTGTAACTTGAAACCCTTGCCATTGTATCTAAGTACTAAGATTGTTCCCTTTAGTCAGACTTGTTTTCTGTTCTGGAATTTATTGTTTCTTTTTGTATTGCGGTCGGATAGCTTTTGTTCTTAACTCTAATGGGGATCTTTATATATAATATATCCTTTATAATTTGACCGATTTAGAATGTCATAGATACGCCTAATCAGAGACTATTATCCTGAAATGAAAAGCGTGAAAGATGTAGGCACGCCCTGCTCTGTTTTCGTACCATTTTATCTTCCTTACACCTGAGATTACAGCATCCAGCGGTTCTCAAACTGTTGAACGTGCCTTTGGTGTTAATATCGTAGCAGATTATTGCATTGTATACTATGAGTAAGTGAATTTGAGTGGAAGTTATACTTACTAAAACCCTGAACGTGTGAACTAACATTTTGGCTTAAGGAAGCACGGGGTTCATCGGCGCAGAAGCAAATAGCTAATTCCATTGGTTAAATCGGACTTGTTACACCTTATTTTCCGAATATCTAGTTTTATTCTATATTATCTTCCCGTCTTCATTCCAGTCTACTCAGAGATCTTTTATCCAAAAGCTTTCCAACTGGAATTCTGTACAGTTCGCACGAGTTTCCAGCCCGAAAGACATGTTTCATAAACATGATCATTGGCTTAAGGAAGCACAAGGTTCATCGGTGCAGAAGCAAAAAATTCCATTGGATCTGTCAACTCGGAGGAAGGTTTTTGTGCAATTCTCTCGTTACATCCTAGTACTGCCTGTCTTGTTTAGCTACAAGGCCAGGATTGTCATGTGTCCCGCTTTTTTGGAATTGTCATCGGTTTTGAGTTCAGTTTATCTGTGTTCCGACAGATTTGTTCGAGATGATCACATGTCCCGATTTTCGGGAATATATTTTTATTATTATTATTATTATTTTACCTAGGAACCCTCGTTGTATAATTACTAAAGCTCCCTCCTTCGATGTGAACGGTCCTGGTTTTGATTCGCGGTGGGGACATTCTGATTGAAGAAAAGTACACGGTTTTTGAGGCAAGCTATCCTTAGTGAAATTTCCCTGGGATTTCTTCATTCACACCAGGCAAATATCGAAATGGTCCCAGGCCGCTTGCTTTCAACCGCACCCCTTGCTTCCTCCGCGATCCCCCGAGCAATGTGATCATTCCTCATATGTGACAGGCTGACATGACCATAGAAGATGAAAGACCAGAAATCTAATTTCTAACATAGTTATTTATCCATATTACCTATTTTAAGGGTCTTCACTACAGCGGAATTAAATTACCGCTGATTTTAGAGTTTTTCTGTAATACCTTCAAAACAAATAAAAATATTTGAAAAGCAAAAACGTAGTGAACTAAGCAGTACGATTTTGCATTCGATATCTACACCACAATTCACCTATCTGCTTTTGGTATGTTGCTATTTAGAGAACCCGCAAAAAATACTAAATTTATCTATAGTTGCAAATCGAAAGCAGATAGATGAGTTGTGATAACGGTATCACATGCAAAATCGTATTGTCTGGTTCACTACGTTTCTGCTTTTCGAATATTTTTTTTTTTTTTGTTTTGAAGATATTGCAGAAAATCTCTAAAATTAGCGGTAGTTTAATTTCGCTGTAGTGAAGACTCTTAAGAGCGGAGATCGAACCAGGGACCTCACACACAAGAAGTTAGCGTTCTACCACTAAGCCACTGTGTCTCCCCTCAAATCATGTTTAACTAGAAGCTATAATTCTTTAGTTGTCATAATAATAAACAGCCAAACAATTCATGTTGCATTTCATTATTCATTTTCATATAAATAAATTAATATAAATTGAAACAATACACTTTAAGTTGTAATTAATGCTCAAATCTAAATATAATTACGACCTTATTTATATTGCAATAATTAAATTGAAATAATTCAGTTTTTTTTAAAGGTTGGAATCAAGTTTTCACAATAGTTTTAATTCTACAAATTGTCTGAATGCAACTTCCATCTGTTCGCATCAAAGATGCAGATAGCGAGACATCTATTGGATTAACGGTATACTATTAGAAATTAACATTACTCAGTTGGACATGTCTTTGTATTGTACAAAAGATTTGATTGCGGTTTTCTATACGATTTCTTGTAACTTTTCTAATACTGTATTTTATGTAACGTGTGAAATGTTCCGTGGTATGGAATATTGTACTGTATGGGACAGGAACATGCACATTAAGCAAAAGTGATGAAAAACAACTGGAACTTTAAAAATGTGGGTATGGAGAAGAATGAAACAATTAGTTGGGTCGAGCGGAAAACAAATGAGAGGGTGCTATTTCAATGGGATATTATTGAAAAGACGAAGAGAAACTGGTTGGGACATTGACTAAGAAGGAACTGTATCATGAGGGACGTGCTAGAGGGTATGGTGGCAGGAAAGAGAGGGAGGTTGCGAAGAAGACTATGATTAATGGAAAAATAGAAAAATTATGAGTGAAGACAAAAAAGTTAAGGGTCTTCACTACAGCGAAATTAAACTACCGCTAACTTTAGAGTTTTGCTGTAATATCTTCAAAACAAATAAAAATATTCGAAAAGCAGAAACGTAGTGAAGTAGACAATACGATTTTGCATGTGATACTTTTATTACAATTCACCTACCTGATTTTGGTATGCTGCTATTTACAGAACCCCGCAAAAAAAAAAAAAAAAATGCTAAATCTATCTACGGTTGGAAATTGAAAACAGATAGATAAGTTGTGATAACGGTATCACATGCAAAATCGTATTATCTACTTCACTACTTTTCTGCTTTTCGAATATTTTTATTTGTTTTGAAGATATTACAGAAAAACTCTAAAATTAGCGGTAGTTTAATTTCGCTGCACTGAAGACCCTTAACAGAAGACCGTGGAGCATGGAGGCTTATCAGTCAAGGCAGCTGACTTGCCAACAATGATAGGATACCTATGATGATGTTAATAATGCAAATATGAAAGAGTAATTAATGCTGTATCGAATTTCGTGTATTTATGTCGAAATTTGTATCCACAATCAACATAATACTCATTATTTTTTGCATCTCAGCTCGCGCCAAGTGAGCTTTGTGGTGGACAAACACCGTGTGCGTGGGTTTCCTTGGGGTTCTCTCGTTTCCTCTCACTTTCTTCATTCCACCATTTCATTAATTCCTCATCATCACCGTCTCCTTTAGCCTAACCAGCATAAACGTGGGACGTAAAACTCAGAGATTTTCCTTTTCATTATTTTTTGCTTGCCTATCTTGGACCTGAACACCCAAAAAATCTTTCTATTAAGGTCTTCATTGCAGGGAAATTAAACTACCGCTAATTTTAGAGTTTTTCTGTAATATCTTCAAAACAAATAAAAATATTCGAAAAGCAGAAACGTAGTGAACTAGATAATACGATTTTGCATGTGACACTGTTATCACAACTCATATATCTACTTTCGATTTGCAACTGTAGATAGATTTAGCAATTTTTGCGGGTTCTGTAAATAGCGGCATACCAAAAGTAGATAGATGAATTGTGGTAAAGGTATCACACGCAAAATCGTATTGTCAAGTTCACTACGTTTCTCTTTTTCGAATATTTTTATTTGTTTTTAACATATTACAGAAAAAACTCTAAAATAAGCGGTAATTTAATTTCGCTGCAGTGAAGACCCTTAAGTAAAAGCCGTAATCTTCACGTTGTAGCGTCCAAATTTATTAATATAAATATCTATTAAGCACAGGTTCAGATTTCTAATGACCCAGAGTTAAGATGAAGCTTCAAGATATCATGGGTTTAATAAATATAGAACACAGAAGGACGGGAGCTATTAAATCTCTTCTTTGTTTTCTTTTTTTTTTCTGTAAAATATATAACATATATTATTTTTTGAAACGCGTTTTTCATGCGTTATACGTACAACATAATCAAAATTTGTAGAACACATTTAGCTAAGGCTCGGTGTCTGAGGCCACACAGAGGTTGAATAGTCAGTCAATCTTTATAGGATACAAGACTCCGCCATAGTTTACGAGCTTGCCTTTTATGTTCGTGAGAGGAATTTTTGTTTGGTTAAATTATTTAAGAAAAAAAAAAATGCATGCATGCGACTTTTGTGTTAAACAACAAAACCCGCCGCTTCGGTCTTAGCTTCTGTTGCACAAAACAATTTATTATGTTGTTTTGATTTCTTGTTTTTGTTTGTTTTTCTGTTGTTTTTTTTTAACAAAAAAGACAGGGCGCAACGTTAAAACGGAGCACACACACATGTTTTAAGTTTGAATTGTGTGTTACGCATGAGTGCGTGATTGTTTTGTTTATATTGCGTATACGCTTTTAATGTTCCATTACCTAGCCAAACTTAGCTTTAGTCTCCTGGTATGGAAAAAGCGAGTTTAAAACCGGATCAAAAATCAATTGAAGGGAAAATTTTCGCAAATATTTATTGATTGATGTTGAAGGGCCAGTCACAACCTTAAATAATATATAATCCTATTGCCAATTAGTAATTTGGTTTAGCTCATCCGGTCATTTTTGTTATTGGTTAACAAGGCATGAATTATGATAGTAAAACTCTAAATATAATCTGATTGTGTCTGTTACCAACTGTTAACCTGGAATTATAATTTTAATTTATTTTTTCGTTTACTAGTGAAATGTGGGGGCCGCGACATCTCGGTGGTACAGCTCTCACTTCTGGTGCGTGGGGTGCCAATTAATAGTCGTATAAACACTTACAAATCATAGGTCATTTTACAGTACCGGCGGTATATCCCTTTTGCCTATGTTTGTTTCAGTGTCCGAACTTCTGTGAGTGGCAATGTATGGAGCAATAGCATGCCATATGCAGGGCTCATCGCGAGTCATTTTTTTTAAAAAAACTAAAAGTTGCTTTTAAAAAAATTGATCACTAAAAGTTACTTTTTTTTCAAATTTGTCACTAAAAGTTACTTTTTTTTAATTGATCACTAAAAGTTACTTTTTTTTCGAATTTGTCACTAAAAGTTACTTTTTTTAAAATTTGTCACTAAAAGTTACTTTTTTTCGAATTTGTCACTAAAAGTTACTTTTTTAAAAAACATTGTCACTAAAAGTTACTTTTTCGGGGAGTAAAGTCATTTTTTTGCTATCGACCACCGACAGCAAGAAAAATTAATGCGTATAGTTTATTAAATTTATAATTGACTTTTGGTGATAAAACATAGTAGTTGGCAACTCTATGCATGCTTGTTCAGCACATGACTTCTCTTCGACGCCACAAACTGACTTTTCTTGTGAATGTGTGTGTGTGCAAAGCAGAGATTCTTTGTCTCAAAGATGTTGAAACTTCCGGTTGAACAGCTTCGAGAAAGTTCTAGAAGCTACTAGACTATTTCGTACTTCCGGTGATTTTCTAAAGTGACTGGTGATTGGACGACTTTTCAATGACTGACCAATCAGAAACTATGTTACGTCCTAAGTGTACGTTGCCCACATGCTTTGTGTAATCCTGAGGGACGCTAAGTAATCGGGGTGGAAGCTTCAACATGCGTAGACATAACCCGATGTCGCAGAACATTGTTATTGGTGAAACTTTATATTTGAGAAAGCATCGATATTGGATCATTATGTATAAGCAAGTTTAGTGTGTGAAAATGATTTTCGAAAAGCAATCATCATCGTATTAATTAAGAAAACTCAAAATCTGTGCGAATCGTCTAGCTAGAACTCTACAGACCCAAAGGAACTAAGGAGTTACCACACCATTTCAGAGGACAATGCACGTACTGTAAGTAAATGTGAATTAAAATAATAGGAGCAATCAGAAAAATAAGTCTCGCGAGCATCAAATCAAGTCTGCCTAATTCAGGAACTCGTTGACGGAATGAAAAAGTGATACTAGTTTTGGAATCGTGTTTTATACGTCAGATATCTCGTCTGCCATTAAATAGTGAACCTCGAATAAAAAAAAAAAAAAAAGAAAAAAAAAGAAAAAGAATTGATAACGAACGTAAGCTTACAACAGAAGCGGTCACAACCAACCAATTTCATTTTTTTTTTCTTCTTTACATGTTGTTTAGCTAGATAGGGAATTCCATCGAATTAAAAAAAAAAAAAGAAAAAAAGAGTTGTCAGCTAAAATACTACTTTGAATATTATTGTGTATTTGACGTCATTGATAAAAGTGTTGTTTTAGTGATATAAATGATTAATACTTATTGTTCATTCCAGCTCTGATATATGTTAGTATTCAAACTTTCCGTGTAAAAACCAGTGCGTGTAAAGTTATTAATTTTGCTTTCTGTTAAATATGAACGATTGATATCTAAGTCCCAGTGTTTCAATTGTTTGCCTGATATTTCTTTTTTTTTTTGTGATTGTTTTTAGTTCTGAACCGAGACGCGAGAATAGGTTGCGGAATGTACATGATTTTAATTATATTTATGTAGTGAACTATCCCTCGCGCCAAACTTCCAGTTAGATAAGAAAAGTTAAATCGATACCTTCATTTATTAATTTTTGTATTTGGATAGTTCGGACGCAACCAAACACGTTGCCACCAACTCTTCCGCTTGAGTCCTTCCCAAGCTCAAGGGAAAGTTGGCAAAACATGCGTATACTTCCCGGTGGAAGGGATGATTGGGAAAACTTCTAGTTCAAAATTAGTGTAAACGAGAGACGTAAATAAGCTTGTACGATCCCTCTTTCACCAAGGCGATAGTATATTTAATTGGTGCCGAAACCCGGGAAGTTATAGTTACTTGATCCAGAAACCAGCTCGGGACAGATTCACAATACAGTGACCTTGTGTATTTTTACCTTGCACTGGTATTAATAAGTACAAAAGCAATATCCGCGACCAATTTGTGCATTGCTAAATGTGTTTCACTTTTAATAACTGTTGTTGATTGTGTGTTTTATTATGTTTGTGTTCCTTTAGAGAAATCATTAGCAACCAATAGAGTACATTTTTAGCTTGAATTAGAGAAATTATTAGCTTTTTTTTTTTAATTACTGATTATTGAATCTGTACAAAATGTCAGAGTCTGAGAAATTAAAGGATATGTTTACAGCATTGTCTAAAAAGCAGTCTGCACAGATCAATGATATGGTCGTGAGTTCGAAACCAGATCAGATTGAAAGTGTTGGTAGTGTAAAGGAAAATGGTACTGGTTACTAGTTTGAGGGGAAATCTTAGAAAATGGAAGTCAACATTAAACGCTTGAAAGAATCCAAAGTTCAGTTGTGAGTTTGTTTTTGTTTTTGAAAAAAAAAAAAGTAAAACAAAATGAGGTCATTTGCAGTGTTCATAGATGAAAGTCTTTGCGATATACATTTAGACAAGAGTGAAGAAAATAACTATGTTACTTGGCGTAGAATTCATTTGTCAAAAAGTTTTGAGTCATTGGATAAAGATCAAAATACGAATGTTCCGAAGAAAGTCATATTTACAGTACACAGTTGGCCATTTATATTTAACGTTACGGCGGAAGTGCGAACAGATGATCGAAGACGAATTATAGTAATAGGTAGGCGTACACTGCAAGAATTACAGTCTCTTTTAGAACGATATCAGGAAATAGGTGATTCGCGGTATGATCAATCGTTGCACGAACAAATTGTGAAAGAGCTTGAAAGTGAACCCGGTAGACGTAAGAAACAAAAGACTACGAATAAGCAATCAGCTGATCCATTCAAAGTAGATGCATGCAAGCAGCCGTCATGTAGGTCAGTATCATCGACTCACCCCACAGCCGCAAGTGAACTGAAAGTATGGAATAGACATGCGTTTTATGATTTTGAGTTTACGAATTTTGAAAGATGTTGGGAATTAATACCACCGTTGAAAAGCGAACCGCAGTATGCGCGAGTAAGCTTAGTAGATGATTCATGTCAGGAAACATATGAGATCTTATCTCCCGTCGAAATTCAGTCACCACCGTTAAGTGTCAAACAGTCGGATAGTTGTGAAAGTAGGTCAATTGAGTCTGAACGCTCAGAAAGCAAAAAGAATTCAGTGGACAATTTTGTAGAACAAGCGCGAGCTAAAGTCACCTTCGTCGAAAGTAATTGTACGGAGCGATGTCAGATTTCTACACCTATAGTTATTGAACCACCACCTTTAATAGTACAGCAGGCTAGTGTTAGTGTAATTTCAAGCGTAGAGTACGAAGTGGCAGATGATTTGGAAATTGAAACTCCCGTGTACGCAAAAGCTCAGGTTACAGAAGAGAAGTATGAGTTATTTAAAGATCATGTTGTATTAGAAAATAATTGTTTGTTTACACCGGAAGTTGTAGTTCAGGGAAATAGTGTTTGTGAAACTTTTGAATACGATTCTAATAAACATCTTTGCGTAATGGCGAAAGAATTGTTTTGCGAGGCCGAACAGGAAATTAATGAGTCGCGTGAAATGTTTGAAGAAAAGTCGACGATAAACATATGTGAGGAAAAACGAGAGAAAGTAGGCAATACAGAGATAGTAATCAATCACGATTCAATGCGAGCATCTGTAGGCAGACAGATTTTAGATGTAGTTGCAGTGCCGGCGAGAGATGCCGATGAATTATATAAAACGAATGGTAGCGTAGTGGAAGCGCGTACCCACCCTCTCGGAAACGCCAGCGAAGGCTTGAGAGTTAAGTTGTTATTTTTCTGCGATGTTGAGAATTTAATGTTGTATTTGTGTTGCGAACGAATTGTTCTGCGTGATTCTACAACTACACATGCGCCTGTAGTACCGTATTTGTCTTTTAGCGTGACTTACGTCTTTATATTGCGATTCGATTCTGTCCTCATCGACTTTGAGTTTCGTGGTGTAGATCAACAACTTGAAGTGAAGAGTTTGAAGTGTAAGCCCGCAAAGAGAATTATGTTTTGCATAGTCAGTGGTTCTTGTGTAATTAATTCGCCAGTACTCTTACCCGTAACCAGGCAAGAAAATAACACTGTCCGTAAAAGTAGATTGAAAAATAAACGCGCACTAGCAAAAAGAGTCAAGTGTAAGAATCCGACACGAATGAAAAGCAAGGCAGTACGGAGTAATCAATCGAGTTTTCGTAGTATGTCAATCCGAAATAAAAGGTTGTCTCGACGTATAATTAGTAAGATCAGGGTTTGTAGGCGCAAAAATGGTAATAGACAAGTGAGTCGTGAGTGTAGTAAAGTCAATTTCTTTGCGCGTGTAAATTTTAAAGTTAGTGTCACGCCGCCGCGAACGAATGAAAAGAGAAAACTTGACCATGCAAATAAACTCAAAGTAAAACAGCCGCTTGTTTTTGATGATTCGAATATTCGTCAGCTTAGCCCCAAAATGTGTGCACAATGTAAGCGAACAAATGCCAAACATGTGCTAGATGGTGAGTTCAGAATGAATGAAAAACGCGCTAGTAGGCATACTCCGAAACAAATCAAGCGTAATCGTAAACGAAGTAGACGTAAATCAAAGTTAAAATATAAGCGAGTTCATCCCGAACTAAACATCCAAATTGTAAAAACTCCGACTAAGAGAAATTTTAAGAAACGCAAGCGCAGTCAGTTATTCGTGCAAGGTACCGTTAGGCATGGCAGATCCAACCACTGCAAACGTAAACGTGCCCTCGCGTGGAAATTCAATAAGCTTGTAGTAAGAGGGAAAAAAGGTCCGAGAATTAGGAAAAACAATTGGAGAAGTGTTCGTAAGCGTGAAAAAGTACAGTCATACAAGTGTAATCGGCATCGATGGAAAATTTGTGTTCCTCCAGCACTTACCCAGAACATTTTAGTTGCGTACCATACCGACATTCACCACCCAGGCGTTGAAAGGACTTTTTCTATAATTTCAAAAGCGTTTCATTGGAAAGGATTGCGAACAACTGTTAAAAACTTCATTCGCGATTGTATTACCTGCCAACGTATGAAACCAGACCAACACCCACCTGCTAAGTTGATGCATACAATACCAGTAAACGCAACTCGTGACGCAATCAGCATAGACTTTTTAGGAAGTTATCCCACTGGCCAAACTCAGAAAAGATTCGCTTTGGTAATAATGGATCTTTACACCCGGTATTGTACTGCGTTTGCATTGCGCACGTCAACAGCGAAGGCTGTAGTAAGGTGTTTGGAAGAATTTTATTTCCCCATGTTAGGATTGGTACGAGTAATTATTACTGACAATGCAGCTGTGTTTCATTCGAAACTGTTTTTGAAGGCTATGAAAAAGTATAATGTAGTTGTTCGTCATACTACCCCATACCATCCCATGGCATCGTTAGTGGAAAACGTCAATAAGAATCTAGTGCAAACCCTCAGAACTTTGTGTTCGTCATCTCACAAGGAGTGGGCTGAATATCTGACCCAAGCAGTATTGTTGTATAATTATTCTATTTCCCAGAGTCTTGGTGTTTCTCCTGCCAGTTTGCATTTAAATATCAATTCCTCACGACCCATATTCACACATTTTGGTATAAATGTACAGGAGGCGATTACGCCTGAAGATTCGATTAATTGGAGCAATAAACTTGTTATGGCCGATTTACGTAGAAAACGGAAGATTGCCACACGTAATGAAAAATGGAATCAAGCCCAACAGGGAAAAAGACTCGTTGTTAAGGGAGATCTAGTGTTTGTTAGGCAACGAAATGTAAGCAGTCTTGTTAAGAAGGAAATAGCAAAGTTCTTTGAAATATTCCGAGGGCCGTATGTTTGTACTTCAGTTACCAGTAACGATCGCGCTGTAGAGTTATGGGATCCATACAATGGTCAAAGTATCGGTTTTCATTCCATGGACAGAGTAAGAATTTGGAACCCCACCCCAAAGACTTACAATACTTGGATTCTCATGGCCAGAAAACATTTACCAGAAGAACAAGTAGCTAAACTCAAAGATGCTCCTTACCATCCATCAACACATGAAAAGTCATTACCATTGCTGTACCCAGAAGTGGATATTGTTAATCAGCCGGATGAAACTGATGAGGGTAACCCCGAAACATTGTTAAAACAGAATTGTGTTAAGTTACAACACTGTGATCGCTTAGAATACTTTTTACGTAAATTGGGTGATTTGTATATCACACACTATTGCAAAGACTCCACCGAATGGTCTGACGAGTGTGTTAAAGCAATTATGACTAATTTTTCCAGTGGATTACAATTGCTCCGTTGAAAAAAAAAAGAAAAAAAAAAGTCAGGAACCCCACCAATCCGTATGTTTAGGGATTTCTCTTACAGCTTACCAAAGAAGACCATCCATCCAGCCAGCCATATTTTTCACCATTACAACAGGTACGTGAGATGATAAATATGTGCTTAATAAAATTTTATTTCAGGATTAATTCCAGTTGAGGATGACCAGGAGAAAGAAAAGGAATCCAGGAAGGATGATTACGGAAAAAGAGAGGTAAAGATAAACTGAAATTAGTTCGCGAATGTATTTTGATTCAAAATTTTATAACCACCACCCATTTTCCAACCATTACTATTTCGTGTGGACGCTACCACACTCACGAAATTTTAAATGATTTGTTTGTGTATTTGTGTTTATTTCAGGATAAAAGGAGAGGAGGTCTGAATAAAGTTTCACCTATATCATTTTGTGTTGTTTTATTACCATAATACTAAGAAATGTGGATTTAGAAAAAAAAAAAACCTGTTAACCCTGTTTAAAGTCATTAATAGGAATTTTAGAGATTGCTTAGGTACTCTTAGAGACTCTGATAGGATCTTTAGAGAACATATATCACTAATGTGAGTACATGCACACTTAAAATTATTTGCAAACATTTTTTTTTGTCGTTTACTTTGTTGGTGGAAATATGTAAACACAATTGTATTTTGAAACATGTCTTGAAAAAAAAAAAATGTGTTCGTTCGTCGCTGATTGTCTTTGTCATTGAATATATGTAAGAGTACAGTAAATCTACGAAATTGAATTGGTTATACATTGCAGTGTCAAAATTCTAAAAATATTATTAAATGTGATTGAAAAAAAAATAATAATACAAAATAAGGTTGAAACTGTTAAACTTGATCACAAATTGATTCATACGAATAATTATTACGTAAAGTTAACAAGTATTTGTCATCATATTAATAAAGTTTGAAATCTAGTATAATCTAAAAATCAGGTTACCAATTAAGAAGAATGAAGAGGTTAAAATGCAATTTAACCCCTAGAGGCGTCACTACTATTCTCTTTCAAAATTACAGTGACGAAATCGGTTTGGCATCCGGTTGGGCCTCAGCCAGTGTGTGAATTTGGCCTTTAGACACACACACTTCTAAATTCTATTTCGGCTTATGACATTTTAAATCTATTTATTTAAGAACAAAAATATCTGGTTTGACGCTTAAAATTTTATATTTTATCAGACATTTATTTTTCATTGACTTAAGTAAAACAATAAATTGTAACTGTTTGGATTTTTAATTAAACCGATTCCTTCTTCTTTTCTTCGGGGTGCATCGTATTCATAAAATAAAATAATACATTATTTTTATGTAAATATAAAATGTGATAAGGTCATCATTCGCAAAGGATCGTTATATTATTTTATGGGTGCGATGGACCCAATAATAACCGATACAATTTGGTATCGATGTAAAAAGTGTTTGTTTTAATTAGGTAGCGATTACCTATAATAAATTTGGATCATAAAATTGGAATATATAAATTTGGGTTATAAAAATGGCATATAGATATAATATAAATTGGTTGTAAAACATTATGGAAATTAGATAAGCAAAATTATTATCAACCTGGAATTTATTAATATCGGTGATTTTGAATGAAATTTGATAAGTACTTTTTCAAGTTTTGAAATGAATCTATTTTTGGAAATGAAAAACGTGAATAATGATTGTTTAAAGTGAAATCGATTAAATCACGAATATGATATTCTAATTTTAAATGATATTTGTCGGACGTAACGATCAGTTCAGAATGTGAAAATTTTCCAATTTCAGTTCTTTTCGATCTTTCTTGTATGAGAAGAGTCTGTTGGTTCTTACTTGAACATTTTCAACCCATTGATTATCATAGTCAGACTCGTCATGTTGACCTCATTTCCTTGTTTCGTTGAGGTTATTACTCTTTTATTTTTCATTTCTCAACATTTAAAAAAAAAAAAATGAAAAAAAAATTAAGCATGACACGTTTGTGCTGGATGCCGCTTAGCGTTCTCTTACGCATGTACAATTCTATCAGTCTACTGGAAAATTGTCATTTTACGTCATGAATTATTGTAATGTTAGGTTGGTGGATGATACACTCGATTGTGACTTTAATCTCGAAGGTGACCATATTGTAATGTTAGATTGGTGGATGATACACTCGATTATGACTTTAATCTCGAATGTGACTATATGCCCGGATTTGATAAGTGCACTTTGCCAGTGAGGCCGCACAATTTTTAATATCGGCCAGCGTTCCTTAAGAGAATGTGTTGTAAACCTACTAATTTTGTAGGTAGGAGCGGGCCAAAATTATTAATAATTAATAAATGGTTGATGATATTGAGATGCGGGACTGTAGTATCGAACTTTCCCCCCCCCCAGGGTATTCTTCTTGTCCTTTTCATGTCTTTATTTTCTCGAAATACCTTCTATAGGTCTAGATACTGACAGTCCAATTGGGGTTGGAATGATTTACCCGATTATGACATAGCTGTAATGCTTGAAGCATTCAGCTGGGATGGGATTTGGATTTAGTGCAAGAGCGATTTATGTAAATCGTCGGGAAGTTCAGCGATCCCGCACACTCTAGCTATGAGAATATAGTAAGCCAGCGCTCATTGATCTTCGGGATCAAATCATTAACCTATATTTTTGTTTAATTAATGGCTTACGACCTGTTTTGTCAACCAACGACACACAGGGTAGCGCTACGTCAGGCTTAATCGCTGTTTAACTCACGCTTGTACATAAGTATTCGAATGTTTGATAGTTTATTAGTTAAGTTACGTAAAGCAAGCTTATGTATGAATAGTTCAATTATTTGATATATAAAGAATAATATATTGAATCATATGTAATAGTAATAAGATTTAAATGTCACGTACTGTATACAGAAATCATTATTAATATCAAACTTCATAAGCCCCTTTTGAATATATTTGCTTTGCATATTTAGTGAATGAATATAGGATTTGGATTTAATCATGTACCATTTTACGTCTATATGTTAGGTTTTTATATAATGTTTCATAAATTTTGCATTTATAGTCTAAAAGCTATTGTGGTTCATTGTATGGAAAAATATAAACACATATATATATATACAAAATGCACACTACAGTAAATTTTGTTCATACATAATTCATATTATGTGTAACTTAGTCGTAATGATACATAAGACACTACAATTAAGTAGGTTAGTTTTTTTTTTTTAACAAATTGTTCATGTATTAAGTGATAAATAGTTGAGTTATTTAGGGAATTAGCCTTGATGTACATTTTTCACATTTTCATTTTCATTTACGATGATTAAGGCCAAAGACATAAGCAACATACCTTTTCTGTGAAAGAAAGTTTTGTTCAGTTTAGTGGTTAACAATTTTACAAAACATTATAATAATTTTACGAAATATGCTATAGTAGTTCTAATAATCAATGTCATATTATGTGTTGGTTCATATTTTTAGGTTCTTAGATAAATGTGATGTTTATTAGTAAATATATCGAAGAAACATATGTAAGCAAGTCACTGAAGAAGGTTAGTTAGTAATGCCCGAAATATAGTTCAGTTCAATAATTATGCAGATACTATTGAATTAGATGTTCTTTTTCTTATCGAACTTTTACATTTTTACTTCATTATTTTGGTTATCGATTTAAAAAAAAAAATGGGAGGTAACGGAGACACACAGATACATTTTCAAACTTTTGGCGCTAATTCTAAAGTAAATTTGTCTAAAAGTAAGAATACTAATTGGAACAAAAAAAAAAAAGGGGAAAGAATATATAAATAATTTCTTTTCGTTAACATAGTCAACAATCATTTGTTTAGTGGGAATAAAATAAGTTTGTATTCCAAGTTTGTTTTGGTCATCGAGAAGTACGAGTGGTAATTGTAATGGATGAGAGGTTAATGACTGCAAAAGAATAATAACAGGTAACAAATTATCTGAGGCATAAGGTGAATATATAACGATGCTTACAAATGGGTTCAAGAAATATTGTGGATATATATATATGTACGTACCCCGTTGACAAAGTATGTCTGGGATAGAAAATAGGCTATGCTCTGATAGCAGTAGCAAGGCTATGCTCCGATAGTAGTAGCGACAAAATGATTTTATGAAAATGTTGTTTACCGAGGTTGACGTTGTGCCCTCGATGTAATTAAATGTGGATGCGATAAAAATGTGTTAATAAGAAAAGCGTTAGAGATATTTCTTAAATACATGAACAGTTATGTAGCCTTAATGGATGCCGTCATATTGTTACAGGATAGTTAAACGTTGTTAAGAACAAACTTTTGTTTTAAAAAAATTCTCTCAAATACTAGAACCACATGATAGAACATATGAGAATAAGATCTATTGCGAAATACAACTTTAGGATTGTTGAATTTTGTTCCAACAAATTGATGAGTGAAAGATTTTTTTTTTAAGTTTAATAATGTTAAGTGATAATGACAAAGATTATTGCATTGATAATATTTTTCATTTTGGATTGTATTGATTTTTTTTGAAATGCGTCAAAAGGGTATTCGTACTTTTTGTGAAAACGAAAGAGTTTATCAAAGCTTGTCTATAGCCATTAAGTATTAAAGTTTCTATATTGTAAAGCAATGCACAAATTCGATTCCGTTATTGATTCCATTTTAATTTTCGAATTCCGAATCCGTTTCCGATACGTTCCCAGCTTAAAAAAAAAAAAAAAAAAGTCACGTATAATTTCATTAGGTCGAAAGAATATTTCTTTTCATATAATCTTAACTATTCACCCAAATGGGACTTGTATACTTGTTAAATAACGTTTTTGTAATGCTGTAGTGAATAGATTTTGTTGATAGTGAATGTTCATAAAACATAAGCACACGGTGAGAAACCATAGTTTAGAATATCGAGTGAAAATTAACAAAATGATAGAAAATTACATATTTTAATGAAAAGACATTAAAAGACAGAAAACATTTCATAATTATATAAAAAGTGACCAAAAAAAAAAGTGACCGAACATACAGGTGTAAAGACCTATCACTCAAAATAATAGCAAGGCGTATAAAATAGTGCAAAATGGTGTTACTAGTGCTTCGTAAATAATGCTCCACCAATAATGCTCCTACAACAGTGAATAGTTCCTCCAAATTATAATGCTAATGTTTCACATTTACCCCAAGTTGCTCCTATATAGTGTTATTATGTTCGTCCCCACAAGGAAACATTGTGTTCACCATTATCATGAAACAGTAAAATCGAACCATATACAGGGTGCATCAAAATTAAGGACCAGATGTAAACACCCAGGGTCCTTTGGCAATTTTGTCAATACAATATTGCCAATTCTCTGTGGGCGCCATTTGCTATCGACCACCGACAGCAAGAAAAATTAATGCGTATAGTTTATTAAATTTATAATTGACTTTTGGTGATAAAACATAGTAGTTGGCAACTCTATGCATGCTTGTTCAGCACATGACTTCTCTTCGACGCCACAAACTGACTTTTCTTGTGAATGTGTGTGTGTGCAAAGCAGAGATTCTTTGTCTCAAAGATGTTGAAACTTCCGGTTGAACAGCTTCGAGAAAGTTCTAGAAGCTACTAGACTATTTCGTACTTCCGGTGATTTTCTAAAGTGACTGGTGATTGGACGACTTTTCAATGACTGACCAATCAGAAACTATGTTACGTCCTAAGTGTACGTTGCCCACATGCTTTGTGTAATCCTGAGGGACGCTAAGTAATCGGGGTGGAAGCTTCAACATGCGTAGACATAACCCGATGTCGCAGAACATTGTTATTGGTGAAACTTTATATTTGAGAAAGCATCGATATTGGATCATTATGTATAAGCAAGTTTAGTGTGTGAAAATGATTTTCGAAAAGCAATCATCATCGTATTAATTAAGAAAACTCAAAATCTGTGCGAATCGTCTAGCTAGAACTCTACAGACCCAAAGGAACTAAGGAGTTACCACACCATTTCAGAGGACAATGCACGTACTGTAAGTAAATGTGAATTAAAATAATAGGAGCAATCAGAAAAATAAGTCTCGCGAGCATCAAATCAAGTCTGCCTAATTCAGGAACTCGTTGACGGAATGAAAAAGTGATACTAGTTTTGGAATCGTGTTTTATACGTCAGATATCTCGTCTGCCATTAAATAGTGAACCTCGAATAAAAAAAAAAAAAAGAAAAAAAAGAAAAAGAATTGATAACGAACGTAAGCTTACAACAGAAGCGGTCACAACCAACCAATTTCATTTTTTTTTCTTCTTTACATGTTGTTTAGCTAGATAGGGAATTCCATCGAATTAAAAAAAAAAAAAAGAAAAGAAAAAAAGAGTTGTCAGCTAAAATACTACTTTGAATATTATTGTGTATTTGACGTCATTGATAAAAGTGTTGTTTTAGTGATATAAATGATTAATACTTATTGTTCATTCCAGCTCTGATATATGTTAGTATTCAAACTTTCCGTGTAAAAACCAGTGCGTGTAAAGTTATTAATTTTGCTTTCTGTTAAATATGAACGATTGATATCTAAGTCCCAGTGTTTCAATTGTTTGCCTGATATTTCTTTTTTTTTTGTGATTGTTTTTAGTTCTGAACCGAGACGCGAGAATAGGTTGCGGAATGTACATGATTTTAATTATATTTATGTAGTGAACTATCCCTCGCGCCAAACTTCCAGTTAGATAAGAAAAGTTAAATCGATACCTTCATTTATTAATTTTTGTATTTGGATAGTTCGGACGCAACCAAACACGTTGCCACCAACTCTTCCGCTTGAGTCCTTCCCAAGCTCAAGGGAAAGTTGGCAAAACATGCGTATACTTCCCGGTGGAAGGGATGATTGGGAAAACTTCTAGTTCAAAATTAGTGTAAACGAGAGACGTAAATAAGCTTGTACGATCCCCCTTTCACCAAGGCGATAGTATATTTAATTGGTGCCGAAACCCGGGAATAATCTTAACTATTCACCCAAATGGGACTTGTATACTTGTTAAATAACGTTTTTGTAATGCTGTAGTGAATAGATTTTGTTGATAGTGAATGTTCATAAAACATAAGCACACGGTGAGAAACCATAGTTTAGAATATCGAGTGAAAATTAACAAAATGATAGAAAATTACATATTTTAATGAAAAGACATTAAAAGACAGAAAACATTTCATAATTATATAAAAAGTGACCAAAAAAAAAAAGTGACCGAACATACAGGTGTAAAGACCTATCACTCAAAATAATAGCAAGGCGTATAAAATAGTGCAAAATGGTGTTACTAGTGCTTCGTAAATAATGCTCCACCAATAATGCTCCTACAACAGTGAATAGTTCCTCCAAATTATAATGCTAATGTTTCACATTTACCCCAAGTTGCTCCTATATAGTGTTATTATGTTCGTCCCCACAAGGAAACATTGTGTTCACCATTATCATGAAACAGTAAAATCGAACCATATACAGGGTGCATCAAAATTAAGGACCAGATGTAAACACCCAGGGTCCTTTGGCAATTTTGTCAATACAATATTGCCAATTCTCTGTGGGCGCCATTTGCTATCGACCACCGACAGCAAGAAAAATTAATGCGTATAGTTTATTAAATTTATAATTGACTTTTGGTGATAAAACATAGTAGTTGGCAACTCTATGCATGCTTGTTCAGCACATGACTTCTCTTCGACGCCACAAACTGACTTTTCTTGTGAATGTGTGTGTGTGCAAAGCAGAGATTCTTTGTCTCAAAGATGTTGAAACTTCCGGTTGAACAGCTTCGAGAAAGTTCTAGAAGCTACTAGACTATTTCGTACTTCCGGTGATTTTCTAAAGTGACTGGTGATTGGACGACTTTTCAATGACTGACCAATCAGAAACTATGTTACGTCCTAAGTGTACGTTGCCCACATGCTTTGTGTAATCCTGAGGGACGCTAAGTAATCGGGGTGGAAGCTTCAACATGCGTAGACATAACCCGATGTCGCAGAACATTGTTATTGGTGAAACTTTATATTTGAGAAAGCATCGATATTGGATCATTATGTATAAGCAAGTTTAGTGTGTGAAAATGATTTTCGAAAAGCAATCATCATCGTATTAATTAAGAAAACTCAAAATCTGTGCGAATCGTCTAGCTAGAACTCTACAGACCCAAAGGAACTAAGGAGTTACCACACCATTTCAGAGGACAATGCACGTACTGTAAGTAAATGTGAATTAAAATAATAGGAGCAATCAGAAAAATAAGTCTCGCGAGCATCAAATCAAGTCTGCCTAATTCAGGAACTCGTTGACGGAATGAAAAAGTGATACTAGTTTTGGAATCGTGTTTTATACGTCAGATATCTCGTCTGCCATTAAATAGTGAACCTCGAATAAAAAAAAAAAAGAAAAAGAAAAAAAAAGAAAAAGAATTGATAACGAACGTAAGCTTACAACAGAAGCGGTCACAACCAACCAATTTCATTTTTTTTTCTTCTTTACATGTTGTTTAGCTAGATAGGGAATTCCATCGAATTAAAAAAAAAAAAGAAAAGAAAAAAAGAGTTGTCAGCTAAAATACTACTTTGAATATTATTGTGTATTTGACGTCATTGATAAAAGTGTTGTTTTAGTGATATAAATGATTAATACTTATTGTTCATTCCAGCTCTGATATATGTTAGTATTCAAACTTTCCGTGTAAAAACCAGTGCGTGTAAAGTTATTAATTTTGCTTTCTGTTAAATATGAACGATTGATATCTAAGTCCCAGTGTTTCAATTGTTTGCCTGATATTTCTTTTTTTTTTGTGATTGTTTTTAGTTCTGAACCGAGACGCGAGAATAGGTTGCGGAATGTACATGATTTTAATTATATTTATGTAGTGAACTATCCCTCGCGCCAAACTTCCAGTTAGATAAGAAAAGTTAAATCGATACCTTCATTTATTAATTTTTGTATTTGGATAGTTCGGACGCAACCAAACACGTTGCCACCAACTCTTCCGCTTGAGTCCTTCCCAAGCTCAAGGGAAAGTTGGCAAAACATGCGTATACTTCCCGGTGGAAGGGATGATTGGGAAAACTTCTAGTTCAAAATTAGTGTAAACGAGAGACGTAAATAAGCTTGTACGATCCCTCTTTCACCAAGGCGATAGTATTTTCGTGTGATTTATGTTTTGCATTGGCAGTTTTCTAAGAAAAATATGATAAAAATAACTGGGGAAAGGCAGAAATTATTACTTATTACTCTTCTGAAAATTTAAGTATTTGCTGCAACATGTGAACCAAGTCAGCTTTATTCTTACTTCAGCATTTATTCTTTCTAAAGCACAGTGGATGGTTGGTGGATGCTTACGCTCTCAAGGTGCGTTTGAGAGCCCTTGTAAGCATTTTGTATGCAACTGCATTTTTAGTGAACATTTGTAATCTATTTTAAAAGTGCATAATAAGGGTATAAACATAATCCACATTATTTGCTTTGACCTTATTGTGTTAAAGGAGAATGACATATATTACCTGTTTACAGTTTACTTTTCATTGTAGGGATGGGCACGAGACAATCGAGACAGAATTTTCCTGACAAAATTCGAGTCGAGACACAGCTCTTCCAACAGAAAAATATACATTTTTCGAGTCGAGACATCACTTTTACAGCATATTTTCGAAATGAGACAGCCTCAAATCTTGTCCCGTGCGCATCCGTATTTCTTTGTATGCGGAATATTGGTAGAAGCCATACCTATGTTTACCAATCATGTGGTATCAAGCCAGAATTTGTATCAAACCAATTATACAAGATAATTATTTTTTTTTTTTTACCAGTTAATGGTAATCTAGAAAATACAGAAATTTGGCCTTACCCCGTCCAGATTAAAGTTGAAACACAAAACCATGCAAAGTATGTAATTAATAATGAACCTCTAAACACAAGTAAACCATTTTTTTTTTAATTAGCTGACAAACTTAAGTAAAATAATTTTTAATCTTAACTTATTAAACATTGCATATTTCAGCTATGATTCCGCCTATTTTGGTTAAAAAAAGTGTAAAATTCAATTTATGCCCAAGTTTGGCATGAAGTTTTAAAGTTACTTTTTGATGAGATTTTGGTCATTTTTGGTCACTTTTTCTTGTGCTTTTGGTCACTTTTCAACTATTTAGAAGAGACCAGACCACTATGAGCCATGCATATGCCATCCCATTAATATGGTATGCGTTATCTACCACTTATTGCCCTTCGCTAGAGCGTCATATATAACTTTTATACATGAATACACGTCATTAAAGGAAGGGATTTTTAAAGTTCGTGTTTAAAAATAAATAAAATTGACATAACTTAGAAAAAATCTAGCATAAATTAGACCGTATTTCTATTTTGTATAATTGCCAGCTTGAAGGGGCTCAGTGAGACCGCTCAGCAAAAATATTTCGTACTAACCTATGCAGAAAAAAGTACTAGATCTGGGGGAAAAGTACTAAAATTGTATCTGCTCCCGTTTCACCCTGTTTATGGCTTTTTACGATACTAATATCTTATTTAGAAGGTTTCCGGCAGTTCCCCTCCCCTGTGGGTGGGGGAGTGACCTCCACCTTTTTGAAAGAACCCCTAACTTTAAATTTTTTACAGTCAAAATTCAATACAAACAGTGCAAACCACTTACATCCTCCCAATTTTGACTTTACACTCCTAAATTAAAACTCCTGGCGGAATCCCTGCTTAATTGTCGCATTATAACTCAGTGTAAAACCACTAAAGTAACACAAGTATGACAAATGTAGAGGATGTCGGGAGAAAACAAGAAATGTCATAAAATAGGCTTATTGAGCAAATCAAGTTTTAATTCCTCTTTCGTAAGTACCATTGTTGGGGAAAAAAGCAGGCAGAAAAATGTTGCCAGGAACAGTGAAATTTTCGTACATTGCCAAATTTCCATGAGATTCCTTTTTCTCACTCAAAGGTATTTATGAGAAAATAAGAGGAGAAAATTACTAGATTCGGTGGTGAACGTACTAGAACACTAAAATATCAGAGAAGGTACCAGATCTAATATATAAGTACTAGCAGTGCTCACATTGAAGGGGCTGATGAACGATATTTTGATTCACATTAAAACCAAATCTTTCCTGTTATTCCGATAAATAGATTTTTTTCTGAGAAATAATAATCATCGAAAGTAGCGCGCAATGATAGTGCATACATAGAGGTGGAAAAGTCTATTGGGGAAATAAACACTATTTTTACATTATCTGCAAAGGAATAAGCAAAAAATAACAGTAAAAGTTAAATTTATTTTAAGCGTTTAACATAAATTTTGTCTATAACAGAAGTAATGGAATGTTGGTGATGTGAAACGAGTAAACCACCCACCATTTTGAAAAGTGATTTGTGCGCCATCTCTAATATCCTGAATTCGTGGCCATAAAGGAAGTAGGACTTTCTATATTGGGCGGGCGTGGCTCTGTGGATTGCTCCAAGCACTGCCGAACTCGCTTGGTAGATCATGTTTAGCTGTTTTGCCTCCAGACGTATTAAATAAGATCTTTGAAACCGATTATGAATGTTCTTAAAAAAAAAAAAAAAAAAGTCTAGCATTTTTGTATTGGTTCGGCCGGTCTTTGGGTTTCCTTTACAATCAATAGCCACCTACATACGTATACGCAGGTACGCAATAATACATGAGGTTTACACACACACTCACGCACAACGAACTCCACCTACATACTTTCTCCCAATGTGTCGAGCTGATTGGGTTATTTCGATCGTAACTCATACACAGTGTGCCATGTCAGAAAACCAATTTATTTCGAGTCAACATTTTTATTATTGTTTACAAATTTTCAAATAAGGAATTGTACGTACATTTTTTCCCTTACACTCATTCGAGTACAGCGTGACAAAAATACAAGTATTATAATGCTGTAACACGAGTTTACGTAATACGCATGTGATAGTAACTCGAGAGAATACTTCGGATATACGCATGTAATTATTCTCCGACTAACTTACATCCTAAAACCGTTTTTGGGGATTTAGTCGTCTCTTAGTTCGTGAAATATTTTTTTCTCGCATACTAACTTACTTGTTTCTTCGAGCTAATTAATTTTATTAATTCTTCTCTACATACATATTTCGAAATTGTCGTGTTAGGGAGGGCCAGTAACATAAGGGACGAGTCACAGCAACTTGGATGAAATAGCTGTATGATTGACAGGACTCGAACACACTTCCAAAAAGGAAATAACATATGATTCAATTCGGTTTAGTAGTGGGCCGCGGCAGGGGCGGATCCAAGACCGACTTGGGGGGGGGCGGTGGATTGTCATACTGCTACTTTTAAGGGCTCCAAACTTTGGGGTGGGTTTTATTTATATATAAAAATAAGAAAGATTCCTCTTCTGGGGGGGGGACGATCGCCCCCCTGGATCTGCCTATAGACCGCGGTGACACAGTGGTAGAGCGTTCATCTTTGGTGCATGGGATTCTTCGTTCGGTCCCAACTCGCGCCAAGTGAACTTTGTGGTGGACAAACACCGTGTGCGTGGGTTTTCTCGGAGTTCTCTCGTTTACTCCCACCTTCTTCATTCCACCATTTCCTTCATTTATCATAATCACCGTCTTCTTTAGCCTAACCAGCATAACTGTTGGACACAAAACTTTAAGATTTCATTTTCAGTTGGGCTTAGTATTCAGTTTTTTTTTTGTGTGTGTGTGTGTGTGTGTGTGTGTATGCTGCCGAGGTTATGAAGGACATATTATTAATGTCATCTACGAACCACGACCGGGACTTCAATCCATCCAAAACACTGAAATAGAGTTTTGTACTCATTTTTGATAATTTTGTTAAAAACAAGATTTGCATCATTATTTAATTTTTAATAAAGTAGAAATCTTGAATGGAAATAGGAAAGATAAAATGTGAAACATAACGCGTTTTGAAATTTGCTAAAGCTAAAGTGTAAATGCTTATTACAAGTTGGGTATTTTCATAATTTCATATTTCTGCCATAACTTGCACCCCCCCCCTGGTAGGTTTTCTCACTCCCACGTTGGGATTCTCTTTTGTAGATCAATATCTTTTTTTTAGTAACAAAAATATTAATTTTTGTTTTAATGAGGAATTTAATCTTAATAAAATTAACAAATAACATTTTTAAATACAAGTATGTTACAAACATTTTAATTGTAGGGTGCATTAATTTACTTATTAATTTTGTATTTAAGTGTTTCAAATAATATTGTTCAGTGCTTCAAATTTTTGTGATGTATTTGGATCAAAAAATACAATATATTTCAGCCTAAAAGTTTCTTGTAGGTCTTATATCTGGAGAACTACATATAATGTAGCCAAACCGAAACTATCACTTAACTCCGTATTATGTGTTTATTCCGTAAAAAAATACGAAAACTCAATTTCTGTTCAAAAATTTTGTGGCCCCTGATCCAAAAACTAGTTATTGGCCAAGATCGCAATCTTGTGATTCATTTGGGGGGGGGGCATTCCTAAAATTCTTGTTATTTCAGTGAGGAAGTTAATCTTAATAAAACTAAGAAATAACATTATGTAACAAACATTTTAATTGTAGGGTGCATTAATTTGCCTATAGTTTTGCATTGAAGTGTTTCAAATAACATATTTCAGCACTTGAAATTTTTATGTCGTATATTTTGTGCTTTATATTTTGTACTAACGTAAACATGGAAAGCAAAATACTGCGTTCTAGTTTCAGGACTCTGTATAACTTAAGTTAAAATCAAATTTGACCAAAGCAAAGACTTATTATACTTACAAATTATGTTATACTTTGGACTTTCTGTTGACAAGCATCAGAGAAAAAAAAAACGGTAAGAGATATTGAGAATTCTTTTCTTGGAATTGATTCAGCGCCCCCGGA
Source organism: Thermobia domestica (assembly GCF_964235325.1). Taxonomy (NCBI): domain Eukaryota; kingdom Metazoa; phylum Arthropoda; class Insecta; order Zygentoma; family Lepismatidae; genus Thermobia; species Thermobia domestica. The sequence continues at coordinate 320,477,186 of NC_137458.1, forward strand.
AAAGACTCTATCTCGTAGTTAAGCCGCAGGAAGTGTTAAAGTTTCAACATTTCCGGTTTTAACGTTGAGCGCCATTTAGTAAACACGGTCATAGATAATGAGAAGCAGTTTTCTTCAGTCGATTGAGTATCCGAAGAATATATTCCAGCTCCAACCTAGTCTTTCTACTAAAAGCGAAAGTGGTAGAAATTTACCACTATTTCCAGATTCAAAATTAATTTTCATAGAATGAAAATGGCCACAAGAATAGATCTTGTGACCTTCTTTAAACCTCTATTTCAACTAGGAGTGGTAGAAATCAACCATTTCCGTTTTTAACGTTAATCATCATAAAAACGGTAATATATAACTAGAAGTACCACTGTCTCAGTGGGACGCTGAAGCCATATCTAGACACTGAGGCCATATTTGGGAAGCTGAAGCCATATCTGGGACGTTCAAATCATATTTCGGACACTGAAGCCATACGCTGAAGTCCCATCAAGAAGACATTTGTTGTTATGTCTTACGGTTTTTGGTAAATGAAAATTAATATTCAAAACGGAAATGGTAGTAGATTTCTAAATTTTCGTTTGCTCTAGTGAAATACCGTCGGAGCGAAATATGGTTTGAACGTCCCAGATATGGCTTCAGCTTTCCAAATATGACCTCAGTGTCTAGATATGGCTTCAGCGTCCCAGATATGGTTTCAGCGTATCAAATATGGCTTTAGCGCATCCCAGGTATGGCTTCAGCGTCTCAGATATAGCTTCAGCGTCCCAGATTTGGCCTCAGTGTCCGAGATATGGTTTGAACGTCCCAGATATGGCTTCAGCTTTCCCAATATGGCCTCAGTGTCCAGATATGGCTTGAGCTTCCCAGATATGGCTGTAGCGTTAGGTCTCTAATCTTGTTTCTGTATTAACAATTAGAAGTTGTAGTGCTACTACGACTAGTGATGGGTCGTTCATGAACGAACTGACTCTTTTGAACGACACCTTCATGTGAACTAGTATGTAACTAGTTCATACATTAGGAACTGTCCGTTCAAAGTAACGACAGCTCCGCAGATGACATCAGCAGTTGAGTAATGAGAGCACCATACACAATTCCAGTAGTTCAAAGTAACGACGACTCCGCTCCGAAACAGCCAATAAGAATGCACCAAAGTACCGCACACGCCTACCGACACTGACATAGCCAGAAGCCAGTAAGAATGCATACAGGGAACTCAGTGAACGTAGTCGTTACCTTTTGAATGACACAACACCAGTTGACAGAGAACTGGCACATTTGAACAACGACTCCCAACCTTTCAAATAAAGAACAGGCTCCTTTTTGAACGACAACTCCCAACCGTTCAAAAAGGAACTGGCACATTTGAACGACAACTCCCAACCGTTCAAAAAGGAACTGGCACATTTGAACGACTCCCGTATCGGTGCGGGAGCGAATGAGCTAGCTCCATCAAATGAACTGCCTCGACCCATCACTAACTACGACCAGTTCAGTATCGAGTTCGCATACTTCGGAAATTTATTGTAGTTTTACAGTATAAAACGAAACCCACATGTTATTGATAGTCTGGGCTACAGTTATTCAGTATAATTTTTTTCAAATGAAAATTAAATAAATTTTCACATCTCACGATCATGCCCTTTAGGCTAAAGGGACGGATGATTAAGTTAAGTGAATGTTGATAGACGAAATAATGGAATTAGAATGTCGAAGGAAACGGGAGTGCCCCGGACGTTATCCACCACAGTTTTACTTGCTTGAGAATCGAACTAGGGACCTCACTACCAGAGGTTAGTGCTCTACCACTGAACCCCTGCGTCCCTGTGTACGATTATTTGATGATTTGTTGGATGAAAGCAATGATATGCATGTACTTCCGGAACTGTAACGTATCTTATAAGTGTTTGCTTCTATCAGATTATATCAAAGTGGCAAGTATACGTTTCTGGTGGACAGCATTGTGTCTGTGGGTTTTCTTCCACATTCTCATTCCACCAATGCTTCCATTATCATTCACTTGCCTTCCTAAAGGGCATACTCATAGGACATTAAAATGAAAGATTTCATTTCATTTGCGGCAACAAATTTTCACTGTAAAATTACCAATTTTTGATGGGTCTAAAGTAAAAGCTACTCCTTATTATTAAGAGTCTTCATCCCGGCGAAATTAAAATACCGCTAATTTTACAGTAATTAAGTGATATCTTCAAATAGATAAAAGATAATTGAAATATGGAACAAGAGCGCCCTAGACAATATTATTTCGCGTGAGGTACCGTTATCACAAGTCACCTAGTGGGTTTCCGTTTTCAGTTGTTTAGAAACGCGAAAATAAATGCCGATTTTCAAAATGGCTCGAAATCGAAAGCAGATAAATGAGTCGTGATAACGGTTTCTCATGTAAAATAATATTGGCTAGGGCGCTCTTGTTCCACATTTCGATTATCTTTTATCTATTTGAAGATATCACATAATTAATGTAAAATTATCGGTATTTTAATTTCGCCGGGATGAAGACTCTTAACAGGACGGATTTAATACTTGCAATCGTAGTTTAAGACCCAATGGATTTTATGCAGAGTGGTTCTGAAGCGTGATTAGTGACATACTAAAGACAGAGTCCGACTAACATGTGTTTCCTGCAGTAGCCAGCCCTTTAGTATGATGCTAATCATACGTCAAAATGACTCTGCATAAGACCCAATACCTCTTTGCAGCGATTAAGAACACTTTATTTTCTGTTTTGTATATGGGTTGTACTTGAATGCTGGAGCGTCAGTTGCAGAACCCGTTCTACAGTTTTCTCAATTCAGAAACCGATGGATGGAGGGAAGGGTTTATTCCAACGTGGACATGCAAAAGGGCCAAAGACCCGGAGGTCGCGCGTTGATTAATTAGAGAGGCGTGGCTAGTAATGGTCGCCTCATATGAGCAGAAGGAAACACGCATAATATGTTATACGCTGTGCAACTATCCTTTAAAAAAAAAAAAAAAAATGGAAGAGGGGTTTGCGGCGAGAGAAACGAGGAATTTGTTATTGGACCAATCTCTTTTCGCCTTCAAGCTGATATCCACTAGAGAACTTTCTCCAACAAGCGGTGCCTCTGTTGTAAGTTCTTGTAGGTCAGAATGCATGTTCGGTCCACATCTTCCCATGTGATCAATACTAGTTTTCCTTTTTTTTTTTTTTTGCGTGGTTTTTAAAATAAGGGCGTTTTGATCACATAAAACTTCTTTGTAATTAGAAAACTTGTCTTCCCCTTCGAAAATACATAGCATTTAGACAATACACGTGTTATAATGGTATATAAATATATATAATCAAGTTTGTTATTTGTGGTCAATAAGAAGGAAGGGTCATACCTTGTAAAAGGAAATTCAGAGAGAAAAGAAAAAAAGATTAAAAAGAAAAAATCTTATTCGAAAGAAGATCTGGGTAAGTCATTAATGTTTCACTAACATGCTCACACCAAAGGTGGGTTGCTGTATAAAGTGTTAACAAGTTGAAATTTTCACCGCCTACGGCGCATAAAACATGCGAGTATTTGTTCTTATTATATTTTATTAGACGTATGATAAATATGTGTACAGGGTGCGAAAGAAAATGCGGAAACAAAGTTCGGAATGTGATTTCTCCCTGTTATCCCAGCTAATCTGGTGGCATTTTATTGGCAAATTACTCAGAATATTCCATGCACCTCGTTCCTGACATATTTTTTAATCTTCAATTAGAAGTTATTAATTCTCAGATTGTTTATGAATTGTAACCTCTTTCGCCTCTCCCTGTTTTTCTTTTTGTCGCACCTCGTATCATCTTCACCATGATACAGTTCCTTCTCTCCTTGTACTGTCTCAATCAGTTTTCTCTTTTTGAAATAACCCCAAAATTTTGTTTTCTTCGCCCTTCCACTACTGTATCTTAGCATTGCCCACAAGCTCGTCTTATATCGTAAATTTTGTATATAGAAATTTTGTCTAGTCTCGATTCTCAAAGAATTCTATCCGGGCTCGGTTTATAAATTTATGAACAAACTTTATGGCCTGATTTTTTTCTTAAGTTCATCTAGAAATTACCAAAATCCTTCCACAATCACGAGAGGTCCACAAAGGGTGTGGTATAACAACATTCAAATTCAGTGGCGTAGAGAAGGGGGGCAGAGGGGCCGGCCCCCACAAAAGATGTCCGACAATGTACTTGGGTACTTTGATTTTTGTAATTTTTTAATATATTTTGATATTCATATATTTTTTGTTTGTAATTTTTCTACATGTACCGATAATAGCACTTGCTCCCTCCCAAACACACATCCTGGCTACGCTACAGTTTAAATTATATTTATTATTAGAAATGAAATGAAATCTTTCGGTTTAACGTCCTACGATTCTGCCCTTTACGTTAAGGGAGATGATGATTAAGGCAAGTGAATGACGATGGAGGAATTAGTGGAATAAATTGCAGAAGTAAACGGGAGTGACCTGAATAAACTTACGGACACGATGTTGTCAATCAAAAAACTTACTTCTCCGGGGATCGAACCAGCGACCCCATACACCAGAGGTAAGCGCGCTAGCACTGAGCCACGGTGCCCCCATTTATTACTGGAGTGCATTGTGTAACGGCTTCTTGTATTTAAACATTGATTGATAAATGCTATTTAATTGTGTTCGTACGGTCACTTTATCAGTTCATAATTTTATTAAAACATTGTTTTGAAATCTAAGACTTGGAGGAACTAATGTTGCCAAGGAGACCTCTTGAAATTTTTCGTTCCGTCTGCATTCTTGACTGGAAAATGAGACGAATTTCTCAGAAGAATTTACGCTCAAGCACTGACACACTCAAGTGGGGAGTCTACCGAGCCGAACCCCCCTCCCCCCAAAAGAAACTTCGTAACTCAATGCATTACATACCAAGAAACGGTTACTTGATATGGACTCGGCGTGGCAAAAATAGGCTCTACTCCTGCCATTGTCCCTCAGCTACAACCGGAAGCGATAGAAATCTACGACAACTTCCGGTTTCAATATTGATAACCATAGAGCAGAAAGCAGTAACAGATTTCTTTTCTTTTTTCTTTTTTTTTCTTTTTTTTTTTTTTACATAGGGTTCAGGGTCAGGATCCCAATGGGTTTCTAAAGTTACCCTTCTATTGTAACTTGAAATAGTAGAAGTATGCTACAGCTTGCAGTTTTAATCATATTCCCGTAAGAGACAGCGAGAATTTATATTTAACGTCTCATAATTATACTCCGTGGCTAACGGAAACGGCGATGGTGATAATGAACGAAATTGTGTAATGTTACAAGTAGAAGGAAACGGGAGAATGCCGAGAAAAAAACACGCATACAGTGTTTGTCGACGACAAAGCCCACTTGACACAAACTGAGATCCAACCAAGGACCCTATGCACCCAGGCCCATATTTAGGTATCTAAGTGATGTTCTGTATACGAGCACAGGGCGGCAAAATTTTAGATTTATTTTTAAAAGATTCGCAATAAAGTAATATTTAAAACTAGCAATCCGCAAAGTCCCGCGCAAGCGCGAGAAAATATGTTCATGTGTTTAACTCGCTCTAATTACAGTAGTTACTAATTAGCTAGCTTATCTGATTGTTTTTAAAAACTCATCCTTTCCCACCCCCGCCCCAAGGGGTGAGGATGCGGATGAACGTGAATATCATGAAAACTAATGCCGTTAAACTCAGCGACCTAGAAAACTATGAATTCAACACTACTATCCGTTGTTTTTGATTACTTTTAAAATCTCGCCCCCTCTCTGGGGAGTGGAGTATGACCTTGAAGTTGAATTGGATTAAAACTGTCACTATTCAACTCAGCGACCTCGAAAACTGCGACTCTAATATAGGTCTTTTCGCGGGCGAAGGGTGTGCAAATTTTGTGCGAGGACGGCAAATTATTTAGAGCACAGGGGCGCACAATATATAAATACGGGTCTCTATGCACTAGAGGTAAGCGCTGCACTATTGAGACACTGCGACCTCTTATTGTTTTTATTGGATTCGATTCGTACTGGTGGGGCCGGTATTTAGCGACCCTTTTAGTAGCGATCTTATGTGAGTCATAGACCTACAATTTAAGGTGAAATTCGAACCATCGGAACGCGTTCCAATTTCAGTCGTGCCCCAATGGGATCATCAAATCCAAGACCCCATGCACCGAAGATATTCGCGTTGATCACTAAATCAGCCGGGAGGGGTTATTATTATTATTTTGAATGAATGAAACATGGGTACGTGGTACGCTTAATTCGTTGTCGTAGCATTATGTAAGCAAAATAAATTAAGCCCAATGATGATTTCGGAAGATTTTCTCCGAGGGGATCTTCAGTATATTGAGGACTGAAAAGTACGGGAAAAAATATCAATAATCCATATTGACCAAAATTTGAGATATGCCCCCAGGGCGGAAATCACCTCTGAAATCAGCTCTGGTTTGTGCTATTCGCCTCCGAATAAATAAATAAACACGTCATCCGTCAGTTTAAAAAAGCAAGGCTAAATTACCTAAATTGTTTACTGCATAAATTACTTTAGATAAAGAAAAATTTCTGATGATAAAATCTGAAAGCTATGATGGTTAAGTATTCAAATTAGTTTTAGTTAAAAGATTTCGTAAAATAATAACAAGTAAATTAAAGAAAATTATAAAGTGATATACAGGGCTAGCATAAATGATTCTTTCGTTTTGAAAAGGCTATATTTTCAAAAGTATTACACATATACACATATGAAAGATATATGAAAAGAACCAGAAACTCACCAAGTTTATACACCCTCTACTAATGTTCAATATGTGTCCCTTTGGTAACACGATACTCGAGCTCATTCCATACATTTTGTAGCATAGTTCTGTCAATTGTCTGCACTACAGCACTGATGCGTTCTTTGAGCTCGACTAAGGATTGCGGTAGTGGGGGGCACGTAAACAAGATCCTTAACGTACCCGCACAGGAAGAAGTCGCAGGAGGTTAAATCAGGAGATCTGGAAGGCCAGTGGAACAAAGCTAGGTCATTCTCACCAATACGCCCAATCTAGCGATGCGAAAGTTCATCGTTTAGATAGTCACTAACTGGGATGTGACGATGAGGGGGGTTCCACGTCTTGTTGGCCTTGTTTACGTACCCCCACTACTGCAATCCTTAGTCGAGCTTAAAGAACGCATCAGTACTGCAATGCAGACAACTGACAGAACTATGATACAGAATGAATGGAATGAGCTCGAGTATCGTCTGGACGTGTGTCGTGTCATCAAAAGGGCACATATTGAACATTTGTAGAGGGTGTGTAAACTTGGTAAGTTTGTCGTTCTTTTCATATATATATATATATATATATATATATATATATATATATATATATATATATATATATATATATATATATATATATATATATATATATTTCATGTGTATATATATTTCATGTGTATATATATTTCATGTGTATATAGAACTGGCAGAATCTTAAAAACCTTAGTGGGTGGTAATTGGAACTGTCCGAACAATCATATCCTCTTACTAGTGACATTGTAACTTAACTTATGTTCAACGACGTTGCCATAGCTTTGGTCCCCATTACACTGTGATTAATGGTTTACACATGTGGGTTCTTTCTTTCTATATAGAGAAGGGAGAAATAAACAAATACTGACCAACTTGCCTGCATATATAGATCATTCCTTCTCAATGGAGAAAAGAAATATTCTGTTAAAAGCAGGTTGAAAGTGTCAAATAACAAAGCAACATCAAGCACTCGGAGTTTCTAGAGTACTTTTTTCTTCGCCAAAACATTTGAAACATTCCATTCCTTATTCATGTGACGGAGAAGATCAGCTTTTGCTCACACCCTATTTTCGCCGAGAGATGCCGTCCAGTTCGAATTTTGTTCCTCTCCAAAGGAAGAAGGAAGATTTTTCCACTCAAGGTGTCAAATAACAAAACAACACAAACCATTCGGAGTTTCTACGCTACTTTTTTTCTTTCTTTTTCGCCAAAATCTTTCTCAACTGACAGAGAAGAATACTCAGCCCTCTGGTCGAAAATTGTCAGCTAGCTTGAATTTCTTGGCAACACCGGATTTCGAAGAAAATATCTGTTTCACTACCATGTACTAGGAGGAGAAGGCTAATAGGTCAATTTTCCATACCTCCCCACAAGGTTTTTAAGATTTGAAAATATAGCCTTTTCAAAACGAATGAATCATTTATCCTAACCCTATATAATGTTAACATGTATAGTTGGCAACACTGTTGTTGTCTTCCATCTTTTTTTCTGTTAATTATGGACGTTCCTTTGAGCCTTCGACACTTGAAGAATGCACATCAACACTTTTATTATTACGTGGTCTCTTCTATTTCCTTTGTGTAAACTTCTTTTGAATCGCTTTTGTGGTAAAATGGCAAGGAATGAAGAGAACATAAACTAAAGAATAAAAAAGAAAGTAAATAAAACGAGCAAGAAGTGAGTGAAGAAAGAAAAGACTTCGTCAGGTGAAGTAAAGTGCTAATTCTGACAATCAAAAAGATAATCATAGATGAACAGAAAGCGAAAACCCATTTGTTGTTTTTCCTCAGCAAATAATACGAGCTATCACCAAAACTAAGTGTTGCATAAATTTCGCTTCCTTTATTATGGTAATTTACAGCTCGTCCATTATTGCGTGTCAAGTGCAACAATGTTGATAATTTTAAAAAATATGATGGAAGAACAAAACTTTGGGTTGTTGACAGAGTATAAAGCAATCTCGCCATCATAACCTTTGCTTAAAATGAATTATTCTGTCTTTAAGATTCTCATCTTAAAGTAATGGAGAAACAAGAAACTCGTCATGACTTTTTGTTGTTGTTGTTGATTTAAACATATCTCTTTCTTACTTTCTTTGATTCATTCTTTTATATATATATATATATATATATATATATATATATATATATATATATATATATATATATATATATATATCAATGTACTCTACTGCTGAGTTGCGTATTTACAATTTTGTTTCAGGAGGGCTTTGCTAACCTTATTGCTGGAAAATGTGAAAATTCTATAAGATATTTCATTTATTTCAAAATAGGAAATAAATTTCGGATGGGGCTTAAGCCCAGAAATCCTCTCCTAAAATATGCCACTGCTCAAAAGGTTTCGAACATCCCGAATTTTTGTATGCATCTACTGTGATATTATTTTTTCACGAGAACTTTACCGCCCTGCATTGTACTCCTGTCTGAAGCATAGAATTTGACGACAGTTGAATTGAGGTCTGAGAGGTACTGCAGATGATATATCAAGTTATAATTCTTAAAAATTGAAACCAAAAAAGGACAATTTGATATAGATATTGTATAGCATAAATAAAAGTGTGGAAGATGAGGCATGATATTAGTTTTGTTTGGAAAGTGTATAGAGGGTGAATGTAGTGACAAAAATTTGAAAGACAAAGTATTTTTCCAAATTTTGCAGTTCTTTACACCTAATAGGTATGCTGACTTGAGAAAGCTAAAAACGCTGTTCTTTGAAAAATATTTACGACGGTCAATATACATCCTTGTCTGTTCAATTGTCGCTGAGTGGTACCGCATATGTAACGCTCGTCGGTACTATTTCAACAAGCAACAATCTAACATGGGAGACACCGTAGTCTAGTGGTTAGAGCGTCGGATTCACGTCTGCTTGGTCGATTCTGCGTGATCCCGGCCGGTGCTTCCGCAATTTTCGGCGTTCACCTAGCGTCGTGAGGCAAATTGAGGATTCACGTAAATAAAAGACGTGACGGCCACGATACGCCGGTTAGCGATAGGGTGACGCGGCGGGCTGACCACGCGTTCGTCGCTACGCTGGATATAGTTCCACCGATCGCTAACAGATGGCGTGGAGCGGCTCAGGCCCACAAATCAGGCCGGTAAACCAAGTGGTTTTTGGTTTTGAACAATCTAACATATGAAAGCATCGTAAGCACTTTACAAAGTATGGCATTTTTGGAGTTTTAAACGTTAGCATTTCTATAAGGTACAGGTAACTACAAAATTTGGAAAACTACTTTCTCTTCCAAATTTTTGGCACTGCATTGACCCTCTACAGTAGCGTATTTACGATTTTGTTTCGGGAGGGGCTTTGCCTGAAAATGTGAAAATTCTGCAAGATATTTCATATACTTTACCATAGTAAGTAAGATTTCGGAGGGGCTTAAGCCCGGAAGCCCCCCTAAATACCCCACTGATCCTCTATGTCTACACTTTCCCAAGAAAACTAATATTTTGTCTCACCTTCCACACTTTTGTTTATACTATGCAATATCTATATCAAATTGTCTTTTTTGGTTTCAATTTTAAGAATTATAAATTAACATATCATCTGCAGAACCTCTCAGACCTTGATTCAACTGTAGTCAAATTTGATGTTATATTTAGGAGTAGCTCTGATGCAGGGCGGTAAAGTTCGCGTGCTAAAATAATAATATCACAGTAGATGCTTACAAAAATCCGGGGTGTTCGAAAACTTTTCAGCAATAGTGTTAAGAGCTGCTTTGTCTCACACCGCCTTCAAGTCAACCTTCTTGTAGCTAGTGAAAACGAGTCGAGATGGGGGACCACAAGTGCCATTTTAAATATGAGACGAAATTCGAAACATTACAAGTCTCGTCTCGTTTTCGACACGAGTATCGAGACAAAACGATGAATTTCAGGAGTCTCGTGGGCACCACTATAGATATACCACATACCACACGGGCACCACACGGGACCACGTGGGCACCACATTGTCTTGATACCTAGTCTTCTGTTCCAAGCTCTACAATCGGCTGAAGGAATTCCACTCTCACTGCTGCAAGGCTCTCTCCCTTAGCGACAGCTCAACCCTTATTGGCTCAACGCGTGGGTGTGTCAAGGGTGTTAGTTTAGTTCGCATTTTTGCCACGGATCAAGACATTTTGGCAGCACTATAGTTCATGCAAGTCTTTGATCTCAAACACTGTTTTTAAGTTCATAAAATGATTATACGAAGGTAATGAAATGAAATCTTTGAGTTTAACGTCCTACGATTATTAAGGGACACGATGATTAAAGCAAGTGAATGATGTTAAAAGAATTGGTGGAATGAGAAAGTTGAAGTGCGCCGAGAAAACTCACGAGCTCGATGTTGTCCATCACAAACTTAATTAGGCGGGGATCGAACCAGGACCCCACGCATTAGAAGTAAACGCTGTACCACTTTTTAAAACTTAATTACCTAATTATCACTACGTGTTTACTTCATTTTTATTTGTTTTTCAGTAATCTAGAATGGCAGGGATACGAACACGGAAGCATCAAAGATAGTTAAAATTCCAAAGGCTCTTCCACGGGAATCGAACGCGGGACCACGTACACATAAGGCGCACGCGCTAGCCACTAGACCAGCCGGGAGGGCAACCACTGAGCCACCGTGCTCCCGTATCAACGGTTAAAGATACACAAGTCTTTAAGCAATATACTCCAATATTAAATATGGTTAAATGTTGTTATATCACACCGTTCGTGCACCTCTCGTGACGAGGAGAGATTCTCATCATTTCTAGATAGAATTAAGACAAAAGTAAGGCATACATTTTTTACGTAGATTTACAAAACCAATCGAGAAAAATTTCGGGACGGGATGCGAAAAGCTTGATGAGAATCGACACGAAACTATAAATAATTCTTCAAGAATCGAGACGAGACAAGAAAACATTATTTATCTCGTCTCTTTCTGGGGCAGCACTGCTCGTGGCTATAACGAAGTGGTTTGATGCGTTCGGCAACAGAAATCTATTGTACGGTTAAGGAAAACTGGCGTCTGACAGATAGCTGCACATGTTATGTAAACGAAACGAGGTGGAAGACTTCAAAGTTAGTGCAGTATTCTTTCACATGTTCTTTTAGACAACCAAGGTTATTGGCAGTGCTGTTGCCAGTAGTTGAATGTTGAATCTTTCGTCAAATTTTGCAAGTACTGTGGCCCTTGTTATTTGGAAATCATACGTTATAAATCATTCTGCCATATTTGATTTGATTTTTCAGTTTAGCATTACTTTTTAGCAGCCAGGCTATATGAGATGTGCGCCTACAGCTTAACGTGGGATCCGAACTAAATGAGCTCCCGACGGGAATCGAACCCGGATCTCCCACGAAAAAGGCGCGTACGATAACCGCTTAGCCACGAGAGATCTCTTCCTACTGTATTATGGCAATAGTCCTGTTTAACATTCTAAATTTGTCGCCAGCGCTGCTGTTTCTATTTTCTCAATCTTCGGTAACGGCTCTTCAAAAAAAAAAAAAAAAAAAAAAAACAAAAAAAAAAACGTGTTCTGTTTAATTGTTAGACGTCAGGTTTCAGGTTACTCAGTAGAGTCAAGTCCCAATGATGCTCTAGTAGTGAATCTAACACAGGGCCGGGGGACCTAGGCCACCATTTTTTGAGTAACAAAAATATTTGAAGCTATTATTTATATATTTTTGAAAGTTTATAATAAACTTATGATATGGCTATCATAATCTGGGTTCTGGCTGTCCTCCCAGTTTTTACTTTCTAGATCCGCCACTGACGAGCATGGACATGTATAAGTGTCCTCGATGTTTCTGCGTTCGTATCCCTGTCTTTTCGGATAAGATGACAAAAGTAGTATACAGGTAAGCAGACAGGCGGCATAAAGTACAACCTGTTTTAAGGAACAATAAATTATTCCATTGCATATAGAAGTGTTACGTTTTCATATATACAGTTTATTTACTTTTAACACACAAAGATATTAACTAGAATAGGTTCACGTAACACCATTAAACTACGTGGTTCAATATGTAATAAGACAAATCAATATAATTATTTGCTTTTATATTATTTAATTATTAAAACTTACGAATAATTCTATTCGTTAACTGATTCCTTACACAACATGTCGGATATTACAACTTATTACATTACACATCACCATAGCAACGGTAAAAAATGACAATCGAAAATAAAATTAACACATATTTCTTTCAATTACAAATAACTGCTCACACAGTTCGCCTCTGATCCATATTCATAATAGCTGGTACAGGTATATTTTAAGCACATTTACAAATAAATTATAAATTTATTACAAAATAAATTGCAACGTTATCGTTGTACTGTGAAAGCATTTAAAAAAAATTAATTGAGGAGAGCGAGAAAACACTGTATAAGCCATTAAGTAAGAGCACCCCGATTTTTGATTGATTGATTGATGGTTATTTAACTTCCTTTTCAGCACCGAGGCTGTATGAGACGGTTTTCATGACCAAAAGTAGCACCCGAATTACTGCTTAGGCTTGAATCCGAAAGGAGTTACCCCACAGGTAATCGAGTTCAGTACCTTGGTTCAACAAGCAAGCATCACAAAGAGGCGCTCTGACTTTCTTAAGCTTCACGGAAGTCGTATTTAAAATTTTCTTGTTTGTCTGTTTTTGGTTTAAATAATGAAATGAAATGAAAATAATTAAGTTTTACGTCCCACGGTTATGCCGGTTAGCTAAAGGAGACGGTGATGATCAGGAATGAATGAAATGGTGGAATGGAAAAAGCGGGAGGAAAAGGGATAGGGTTGCCATTAGTCCCGAAAAATCCGGGACTGTCACGGAATCGAGGTCTATGTCCCGGCCTCCCGAAAATATTTCTCGGGACGCTTAAATGCCCCGGATTTCAGCGAAGAAGAAACGAAGGGAATATTATAGTTTGCTTTTATGACGACAATTCAAAAGTTGAAAAAAATCGTGGATACATAAAACATGGTTTTAATTAAATTCACAATTTCATTACTTTGACATTGAACGACGCATTCGTTTCATTGGGCCAGGGACAAAAGGTTTTATTGCTCAATCGTATTGTAATCTTTAGTACTTTGTTTCAATCTGAATCTTGCTTCTGAAATATTTTAATCAATAATCCTTGATCTATGTTTTTGGTAATTTTCCACTGACCATTCAAGAAGAAAAATATACTTAATAATGCTAAATCCGGCCCTGGGGACAAAAGGTTTTAGTACTCAATCTTATTGTTATCTTTAGTACTTTGTTTCAATCTGAATCTTACTTCTGAAATATTTTAATCAATAATCCTTGATCTATATTTTTGGTAATTTTCCACTGACCATTCAAGAAGAAAAATATACTTAATAATGCTAAATCCGGCCCTGGGGACAAAAGGTTTTAGTACTCAATCTTATTGTTATCTTTAGTACTTTGTTTCAATCTGAATCTTGCTTCTGAAATATTTTAATCAATAATCCTTGATCTATATTTTTGGTAATTTTCCACTGACCATTCAAGAAGAAAAATATACTTAATAATGCTAAATCCGGCCCTGGGGACAAAAGGTTTTAGTATTCAATCTTATTGTTATCTTTAGTACTTTGTTTCAATCTGAATCTTGCTTCTGAAATATTTTAATCAATAATCCTTGATCTATATTTTTGGTAATTTTCCACTGACCATTCAAGAAGAAAAATATATTGCTTTACTTAATAATGCAGAACAGACAACAGTGGGTAAGTGTTCGCGTATTTTTTTTTTTTTTAATAGAAACTTATAAGGTGGGAGAAAACACTTCTTTTCATTTTAACATTTCAAAGATTCTCGTAATTTAGGAGCGTACCAGATTTTCATTTTTGAAATATGTCAACCCTAAAACGGAAGAACCCCGAGAAAACCCAAGCACACAGTATTTGTCCAGTACAAAGCTCACTTGGCGCGAGCTGGGATCGAGCAAGGACCTCATGCACCAGAGGTGAACGCTCTATCATTGAACCACCGCGACTCTCTAGTTTAAATAATGTGTAATTCAAAATGCTGGTAATTGGAAAGCGGAAACTTGGACTCACAAACTCTACTTCGTTACGCCACTGGAAGAATGACTTTTGAAGATTTGTAGGACATATCACAAAACATTCTAAATAAAAAGCACTTTTCAAAGTTCATCTGATACGAAAAAAGAATGGATCAAAGTGTAATTTTTTTGCGTAATTGTCACAAACAATTTGTCATCACGAATTTTCTACCTGTCCATCTGTCACTGCATTTGAATTGACCGACTGAAAAGTTACCTTCAACGCTGAAATGTCAAAGCACATTCCACCACAACAAGCGGCGCAGTGTTTGCGTTTTGTAAAGGGCCTAGATTCATATCTGTACTCTGTAAAGTCTGTTACAACGAGAGCTCTGTCTGCTAATTAAGCAACGGGGCAGCCGCCTTCACTTTGCATGTCTGGGAGGAACGAGGGCGCGCAATCGAACAAGAATTCAGGAGCTGAGAATGTAGTGCACTTGGGTGAAAACCGGTTGAAAACATTTTTCATTCCATAGACCACCCGCTGACAAAAATTACGTCCAAGTCATTTATCATACTTGCATGTGTTCTGTGTGTATATACACTATACGTGTGTATGGATTCCTTACGAGATACCCCGCCTAAGCGTTATTTTCCATTCTTAGGACTAAGTCTATGCTTTCATGATATAAAGCTAATGTTTCGAAGATTTATTCATTTGTTCTTTTCGGTTTTAATTAACGAATATGCTTTTTAAAACTACATATAAATGTAGTTGTAAAATATATATGAACAGAGTTTTTTTTTAATTAAATTAAATGAATGTACATATTTGTTCAACTACGTTGGTCAAAACTAATCCCCTTCGATTTTTTTTTTTTCGAAAAGGCATATGCTTTCATGAAGCTTCACTGCTGGTTGTATGTTTGAGTTTAGTGTCAGCACCAAAGACTATAGTTGTAGGTTCACGAGTCAAATTTTTAAATACTCTATCTCACAAGAATCGAACCCGGGACCATGTCCACCAAAGGTGCATGCTCTAGCTTCTAGTTCAGCGGGAAGAGTTAACCTTGGTTCTGATCAGAGACGTGTTATAGTGATCGCACGGAGTCGTGAAGCTTCACCTAAAGCTACCAATTTCAGCATCGAATAGAATTCAAGGGTATGTCTCGATCGTGAACCCCCAACCATGAAATTTTGCCAATGATGTTTCTCACGCTATACGTAGAAGATCTTCCGGGGGTACAATGTTGTCGGATTGCCTCTCATTTCGTTCAGTGTATTTTTTTTGTTGTTATTGTTGTTGTCTTTATTTTATACTTTTGTTGTTAATCGTGTTACAATTCTTTAAGTTCTTTTTTTTTTCGTTTTGTCATGATTTCTAAGTTTGGCAACATTGTTGATGAACTTCTGCCCTTTCATGTTTTCTCAAGTGTACGTTCGGAAGGCAGCTCAACAAATTGTAAAGAATTTTTCCGATGCATCACATGTGATCGAAAGCAGTCCTATAAATGGTATAGAACCCAGGCTTCACGAGCCCTCACGCTCACTATAATCTACAAGCTGAGGCGAAACCCGCACATCCTTATTTCTTGAAATGGCTCAAGGAAAGATCATGAAACTTTGGATGTCGTTAATTGGGGTGGGGGTACACTAGATGGTGTCATTTGACATCATGGCGGCCATCTTGAAATATGTCATTTTGAATTCAGGTCCAATATACTCTATTTCAAATAGAAAGAGGGGAATAGGAAATGTGTATTTCATCAGAAATACAAATCTAAAGTAATTTTTCGCCTAACTTTACAGCTCATAATGTAGAAATACAAATTCAAGAAGTCTACACCAGAGACAAAAGCAACAGTTGTCTTGTTGCTAATTCGTGACGTATCATTGTTTTCATCCCTGTACAGGATGTTTCAAAACAGCGCCAACTACGATGATTCCTAACACCAGAGTAGTTGGTGAGTACTTTAAATTATTATATGCCCATAGCCAAACTCCCTCTATAAAAATTGTTGCGTGAGTGCCCCAGTACTCTGAAACATATATTTTTGGATAGCGCAGATATTAGTTCCTAAGTGAAGTCTTGACCCGACTGCGGTAGATCCCATAGTATTGGAGCTATGGACCTATAAATTCATTTTTTCATGTTTTCGGCAGCCTGTAACTCCGAAATGACGGATTTCTGCACCCTGGCTGGTCTATAATTTTTGTCTTATTTTGGTGCCAGGAATTACCTCCCAATCGTTGACGCTGTTGTTTTGAAACACCCTGTATAAAATACTATATTTTTAAAGAAATATTTCATGCTTTTTTATTATACGCTGAAAAACTTTATTTTTCTATATAAGAAAACAACTTGTTGAAGATCAGAAAAGTATTTTATGATTTCATTTACGATTGTGCAATCGAAATAGGTGGAGAATACTATATTTATTTACACGAATTGTTTCCTCTCTTTTAAAAAAAATCCTCGAAAAAAGCAACTACATTAATGCAGAAGTTTATTTAATCTTGCTTTTGCTTTGATTTATTTTTATTTAATATTTTTGTGTTCTCCTTTTTTAAAGAAAAATATTTCATAGATCTTTAATCTTTATTTTTTTTTCCATTATAAAACTTGTTCATTAAGAACGAACAGGTTTTTAATAATATTTCGTTTTGTTTTTGTTTCTTTCAAAGCTCGACTTTTCTAAATTGTTTCTTTTAACGAAAGGGAAAAAATGGATTTACAATCATGCAACAGAAAAAGAAACTGCAATCATGTAAATGATAATAAATTTCAACTTGTCTTCAAGTTCATTTCCCCTACCCTTTTTCCTTACTACTAATAATCATAGTAATAATAATAATATTTTAAACATTTTTTGAAGTGTTAAAAACAGCCTAAAGCCAGATATTATATTGTGATAAAAATCCTTATGAAGCAAAAACATATAAATATGTGAGTGACCCAAATATGCAAACTTCAATACACTTAAGGTTGGTGTAAAGGGACAAGTTTTGCCAATAGATGTCACTTCAGTCTTCGTATCTCTCTCATGTATTTTTTACCTTTCACGAAAATTCATCATTTCTCTTACAAATTTCAAGCTCCAAGTTTCAAATTTTTAGAAAAGGAACTTCATAACCTATCGAAGGCAACAATCCGTGCCGATTTCTTATTTAGAATTTTCTTCATTGTTGAAAGTTATATTGTTAAAGGTTTGGTTATCCCTTTCAACAATGAAGAAGATTCTAAATAAGAAATCGGCACGGATTGTTGCCTTTGATAGGTTATGAAATTCTTTCTCTAAAAATTTGAAACTTGTAGCTTGAAATTTGTAAGAGAAATCGTGAATTTTTATGAAAAGTAAAAAATACATGAGAGAGATAGGAAGACTGAAGTGACATCTATCGGCAAAATTTGCCCCTTTAATCAAAAGGTGAGTGTCGTAACACCAGGTGCCAAATTACTTCCTCATAAAAATCTATGATTCGTGACATAACGCCTCCACACGAACAGCAAATGTTACGATAATTACACTCACTTGAAGTGTCAAAACAAACCTTCGTTGCACAGAATGCGTAGTCACACAAAGTAAAAAATGACAATAAGTGTCTGTATTGTACTTGTTGAGTTTGTACAGTGAATTGATTTAGTATTAATATATTATGTATTTACAGGGGATTCTCATTGTTTACAATACTTTCGGCAAGTACTGCACATACTGTGAAGGGAGTATGGAACTACTATGGACTACTTCATAGTACCAAAATACTTCAGAAAGCGGCACAGTACGTTAGACTACAAGATTGGGAAAGGCATCCGAATTGTGACGATTTCACGGGCTGGCCCTACCCCATCAGGAAGTCGCGGTCGGAAAGAGGGATTGCTGCAGTCGACGGTAGCGGGCCGCCGGAGGCAGCCGGCACCCGTCCGCGGCGGCGGCACGAGGTCGAAAATCGTAAAATAAAATGCCCTTTGTCAACTCTTTGCCGACTGTTGCCGACCGTCAGGGTCGGCAAAACAGTCGGAAACGCCTCTTTCCGACCCTCTACCGACTCCTTATGCCGGCCTCTTTAGAGTGCTATGCCACGGACTCACAAATACCTCCAAAAATATGTACGGCGCCTCCCAGTTCCTGAAAAAATATAATGGGCAAAGATAGGCGGGGGAATGGCGTTACGTCATGCCGATACCTACCTTCCCCCTACCTTTTCAGGCCCACTTTTACTCCTGATGACCAGTGTTTGTTTTCTACGGAGTACCGGTGTATCGGTCAAATGATACCCTAGGAAACTTTTACCTGGAAGTAAAATTTGCCCGGTCAATTTGACGCCAACAATGATGGTGAAAATATTATCTCCCTTTCGTGTGAAGTCATCTTCTTCCGGGTGAACATTTACCCCCTTGCAGAAATGTATTTTTATTAACATTTATAAGGTAATATTTCCACGATAATATTTGTACTTCCATTGTTGGCGTCAAATTCTATCGGGCAACCTTCATCACCCAGGGTAAAAGTTTGTTACGGTATTATTAGACCGTTACGCCTGCTTCTTTTTCTAAAATTATAAATTTCGTTTGACCATTTTTTAAAAAACGTATTTATAAAATGAATTGTTCTCCGTTTATTATTATTATTATTATTATTATTATTATTATTATTATTATTATTATTATTATTATTATTATTATTATTATTATTATTATTAGGGTTCCCGAAGGTGTTGCTCGGTACAGAGGTTAGGAACCATTAGTTTAAAATAAAGGAAAAAGTAGGTCTGGAACAGCGTACCCGAATGCATAAAAAATCCAAATCCATAATTGCAGAATAGAATAAAATTCAATTTTGTTTCCTTTACTATTAATCATAAGTCTATTTCGGCAATTTAATGAAAGACTCTTAGTATTAAACTACGTATTTCCAGTACTTAATTTCCATCCTGAAGTACGTATCTCATCTGGAGCAACAAACGTTTTCATTCTAAATTGCTTCTTTAATAATATTCATCTAAAACTGAATAAATTTATTAGCAGTGTAAGCAACAATTGAAACACATTAAGATGCCTACGCATTTTATTTTTCAATGTATGTAGTTCTATAACGCCTTAAATAGTATCATAATAATGCTCTTTACGAGTTTTAATTTATTGCTCTCGAGATTCTTTTCTATCGCTGCTGAATAATCTTTTAAATTCTACTTTATGATTCACGCCTTATTAAGAGACTAATTTTCATGTCGTACTCTGTAACATACTGGGATTGTGCAGTGGTATTATCTTTCACCTGCAGATGTTGGGGCAACTCTTTTTATTTATGTTATGGAAGTACTGTAGTTCGTTTATGTCAGCATTAAGTAAGAGTGTTGTGCTAAGTTATTTCATATTAATACTTTCTTGAGGGTATGTTTAGTACAAGGGGTCCAGAAGCACGTAAAAAAAAAAAAAAAAAAAAAATTAACAGGAGAAATGAGTGATGCAAGTACTTAGACGTAATAACGTAACCAAATCTAACGTGACCTAACATAAACTAACGTAAGCTAAGCTGAACTAACCTAAACTAACGTAATATTAGTAGAAATAAGCGAAATTCTATCATTTTTTGGAAAATTATGCGGGACTCCTACATTAATATAACATACACTAAACTAACCTAACGTAACCTAAACTAGCCTAACCTAACTTAAACTAACCAACCCTACCCTAAACTAACCGAATGTGAACAGAAATTACCAAAATTGTAACATTTTTTTAGAGAAAAGAGCTGGACCCCTTCTGCTAAACATAGCCCCTTTCTTGTTTTGAGAATTATAGTAAGGAAATTGAGATCTGTATAAAGCGATCTGTATAGCTACCTAAGTTAAGTTTCTGTAATGAATGATGTCTAGCAACTTGTATGAATTGACGATAAAAACCTGCCGTAGACGAAAGTTGTATCTGTATCGTTACAATGCTGGGTTGATACTGGTATAATAGGATTTCGTTAAAGTAGAAACGATATCTTGTCAAGCCCGTATGCAAGGGGGGCTAGGGGGTGCCGCGGGACCCCCTAAATTTTGGCTGACCCCCTAAAATTTTCACGATAGACTGGTAAATGAACTATAATATGGTTGTATCGCCCCCCCCTAACTTCAGCCGGCACCCTTTCCTACATTTTTGGGCTGGCTACAGGCCTGTATCTTGTGCAACACAAACCAAATTTAATTATCCCATGCAATCGACCAGTAGGGCTGTTCTTGTTCATAGATTGAAGGGGAATTTGATAACAAACTTTATTAAATAGGAAAAAACTACTTTTAGGAGAAAATGGTGAAAGCCAGAGAAACGTTCGAGTTGAGACAAACAGACAAAATTTAACGGCCTGGGTTTCCTTCTACGGGGTATCCGAGAAGTCCTCGTATTTCTAAATTTGAATATCAGATACCATTGACAATGTAACTTTAGTTTATTTACTTAGTATATACTATAGTTAAGTTCAGCTGCTCTTTTGTAAAGTGATTTAGTTGAGCACATCGCACTTGAGCCAGCGACAGCAGCGCATGTTCTCTTACGTGATTGACATCTACTGGACGATGTTGACACTTCTAGCGCGTAATGCTTTAAATGTCTGCCAGAGTTCAGTTTATTTTCAAATGCGTGATAAAGATCATTCGAAGAACTACTATGTCAGGAATGTTTAAGGATGAGAGAATCTATTTGTCAAGAATACAAAATATTCCGTGAATCTCATCTGCCATCCCTTTCATTCCAGTTAAGCTTTTATTTCCAATCACAACAGACCCCAACGACAAACATGCCGACATTCATGCCTAACCCAACCTAACTTAACCTAATATGGCTAAACTTAATTTCTATCCAGTACTCCCTGGCAGCACAGACAGACAGTGATCCAACAGTGAGCTGCCAACATTGGCCCTTGGTTCTAATTGACCGCTTTGCCTATCATTTGCTAACCTAACACCTACCAAAGAAATGAAGTTTGCGACTGGGGAATACGAGGTCGAAACTGATGAATAAATGACGGCAAATGGTTTAGATTGCCAACGTAAATTCTTTTCCGTGTCGACCGTAAGCCAACGAAAAGACTACCAAGTGTATTGCGAAGGAAAGCTTTCGGATACAGTTAGTGTTCAGTTAAGCTTAAGAATGCTTCCACATGATGTGCTAACAGTCTGGTTGCACTGTAATGGCTTAGGGTTCGTCACATTCAATAATTTCTTTCACAAGCTGAATGTTTTGTCAATGATCCGTGTTGATGGTATCTAGAGCGGACTTCATCTTCACACGATTGTCTTCTATACTGAATTCAAAGGTAAATATAACTAACAGAAGCTAAACTAACCTGACCGAAACTATATTGGGTGATTGAAAAGTATTGTTACACCCATGTACAGGACAAGACACCCTGTGCTAGAACAGTGGAACTGATCACACCATTTGCGGAACTATTTTGTATCTCAAATTTAAGCCAAAGTTGTATCCTTTAGATTTGGTTTCAGCAAGGTGGAGCACCAATCCATTATTCATCGCAAAATACATAAATGAGTGGGGGGGGGGGGGATGTAGCCTAACTGGTCTTTTGGATTGCGCTGTACTTATGAAAGATAATATAACCTAAGGTGATCTTAAGTGATCGAAGATAAGTTATTTATGCTACTTAACGTACCGGGAAATATTTTAAGCTGCATTTACCAAAACTAAGGTGATCGTAAGTTATATTTATCAAAACGAAGCTAACCGTAAGTTACATTTACCAAAGCTAAGCTAACCGTGTGTTATATTTACAAAAGCTGAGCTAACCGTATGTTATACTTACTAACACTAAACTAACGTAAGTGGGCTGGCTCAGTAGGAGAACTCTGACTTCTGATACGAGTGGTTCCGATTCGATTCCATCTCATGTAGTTTGTGATGGATAATATCATGGGTGTTCTCTGGTTTCTCCCTTTCTTTCCCAGACTCTTTTCGCACCAATTGATTCATAATCGTTCATTTACATGACTCATCCGTCTCCTTTAGCCTAAAACGTATCTATAACCATGCAGGGGCGGATCCAGGACGGACTTCTGGGAGGGGCGGTGGGTTGTAGTACTGCTACTTAGAGCTACTTTTAAGAGCTCCAAACTCTAGGATAGGTTTTATTTATATATAAAATAAGAAAGTTTTTTTTCTTGGGGGGGGGCGATTGCCCCGATCACCCCCTCTGGATCCGCCCCTGTAATCATGGAACTTTAAAGATTTCATCTTTTTCTCTTTTTCCTTTCTTTCTTTCGTTTTTGTTTTCTTTTCTTTCTTGCTTTAACTAAATTAGCTTAAGCTGAATATAATTTAATGAAAACTAACTTATTTTTTTATTTACGTAACTTAACCTTAATCAAAACTGTAACACTTACTAAAGCTAAGCTAACTAATCCTATATGTGCCAACACTAAGATAACTTAAACTGATCATGACTAACCGAAGCTACTCTAACCTTAAGTATCTTCACTACAGCGAAATTAAACTACCGCTAATTTTAGAGTTTTTCTGTAGTATCTTCAAAACAAATAAAAAAAATTTAAAAAGCAGAAACGTAGTGAACTAGACAATACGATTTTGCATGTGATACCGTTATCACAAATCATCTATCTGCTTTCGATTTGGAACTATAGATAGATTTAGCTTTTTTTTTTTTTTGTGGGTTCTGTAAATAGCGGTATACCAAAAGCAGATGGGTGAATTGTGGTAAAGGTATCACATGCAAAACCGTATTGTCTAGTTCACTACGTTTCTGCTTTTCGAATATATTTTATTTGTTTCGAAGATATTACAGAAAATATCTAAAATTAGCGGTAGTTTAATTTCGATGTAGTGAAGACCCTTAATTACTTTTACTTAACCTAACCGGAGTTAATTTGTGCTACATTTACCAAAGCTAAGGCAAACTACTCTAAGAAGTTGATTTTGCACCCCCGATTAAGACTGTCGAAACTCAAGATAGGTTTGTAAATTGTTATCAATTTTTAATGTGTATTTAAGAACGGTTTTCTGTGCAATAATTAATACCATACGTATTGAAGTAACACTAAAATTCCCAAGTCAGAAAAGCTAATCAAGTTTCTTTAGATACAATGATTTTTTTTTATGGTTGAGTTAATTTTGAGTTTAACGTTCCGTTCAGCAGCGAGGCGATATGAGACGTGGACCTACTGATTAACGTGGAATCGGAACCGGGAATCGAACCTGGTCCTTCCACGCTAAAGACGCGTACGCTAACCGTTTAGCCACGAAGTTTTTTTTTGGAAGGGGGGGTGGCTTACCTGTAAAATTCACATTTTAAAGTTACGGCATTCTTATTCTGGAGGTGTGATTTATTCCAAAAGGATCTACGTATAGTCATTTCTTTGTGCATCCCTAAAGTAAATCTAATTTAAAGAATGTAAAGATAGTTATAAAGTTCAATTCCTTAAACCACATAGGCTATACATACTTGTACACTCATGTCCAAAATTGCCGCGGTGGCTCAGTGGTAGAGCGTTCACCTCTGGTGCTTGGGATCCCGGGTTCGATCCCAGCCCCCGCCAAGTGAATTTTGTGGTGGACAAACACCGTGTGCGTGGGTTTTCTCGGGGTTCTCCCGTTTCCTCCCACTTTCTTCATTCCACCATTTCATTCATTACTCATCATCACCGTCTCCTTTAGCCTAACCGGCATAACCGCGGGACGTAAAACTCAAAGATTTCATTTCATGTCCAAAATTATTGTTGCATGTCTATAAATATGTTGTTGTAGGAAAATAATTTGATAACAAATTCGCCCAGTATTTCTTATAATGTTAGTATGTGTATAATTGGCAAAGACATGCATGTATCTGGCAAATTTAATGTCAAAAGATCAGTAAATAAGAACAAATAAAACTTTCTTGTCAATTTAGCAACATTTTGTTTTACTCATTCTAATTTTCGTATTTATAATTCTTTTCCTTTGAAATTTACCACATTTCTCGATTATACACATAGTATCAGTATTAAAAGTACCCTGCAGAATCATTATCAAATTATATTCTTACAAGAAGACAGTTATAAATATGCGACAATCATTTGGACATGAGTGTGCATATATATTACACAAAACACTACATTTGTGATGCTTTTATTTGTGATAGACTTCAAGTAAACCTGAACGTATTTTATTTCGCTTTTATTACTTGCGTGCAACGTATTTGCACTATGTCATTGTGTTATGATTTAGTAACAATTTATTGCATATAAGAACTCAGCTGTCATATTGATTGATAACCTGTGTCTGTGCTAGTATCAAAAATTTTGAGCTAACCTACTTATTGGATATGAGATAAATTTACGATTTGTAAGATACCATATCTTTAAGTGCAAGGGAGGTCCTTTCCTTCTCTGTTATTAGGTCGTAAACACTAGAGGAGATTAGCGACAAGCGAAAACGTTGTTTCGCCAACAAGAAAGAAAAAAATATTGAGAAAAAGCAACCAGGTTAGATCATTTGGTCTTATCGCACTGCTGTGGCTTCACCGATTGACAGTTATATGGGCCATTTTCATAGCTGGTAGCCTCATCAAGCGATTGGTGGCATCTAATTGTGATGCTTGGAACTACAGTCTATAAAACATATATATATAGGTATAGTTGTATCCACGTCCCTGCTTCATATGGTAGTGTCGAGTTATACTACCTTCGCGTGATCTTGGATACTTACGCGTATTATTAAAGATTTTTAGTTTTGACCCTGTGTGCGGTACATTAATATATATTTCTTTCCTGTGCCACATTTTATGTGGACCTTCCGCAGCGATAGAGTGGATTATTTTTGTTTCTTCTTCTAAACCTGTTCTTATTTTTTAAACAAACTTTTACCGTTAAGTAATGACAAAAGTGTGGTGGTTTAACTTGATACTTGTTCCATGTTACATACTTAGGTGGAGTAATTCCTTTGCTCCGTGACTAGCAGCGGATTTTATAGAGAGAAACTAGCCTTTGGCTAGCTAGAAGCCTCGTCCCCAGACCCCCACGTTTGCTCAGCCTACGGTCTCGCATCTCATATGTATTAGCCTTTGCTTCAACGGTGAATTTCGTATATTTGCTTTAAAATTTCCTGAATTTGCTTAGCTGAAGGCTCGTCCCCAAACCCCAGCGTTTGCTCGACCTACGGCCTCGTATCACATAGCTATCAGCCTTTGCTTCAAGAGTGAATTTCATGTATTTGCTCTTAATATTTCACTTGTCCATAAAACCTCACTAAAGTTTGAAATTTTCATTTTCATTTAAATTTTCTGAATTTGAATTTTCTGAATAAATTGAATTTGGTGATTTACTTAGGTAACGCTAACGAAAACGTACACGCGTACAGAATTTCTAGTTTTTATTCTAATTCTAAGTACCTAAAACATAACATGATAGGTCTAAACTAACGCCCATTTTAATAACATGGAGAAAATTTTCAAATCTCCATTTAGACCCCTTAAAAATTAAAAATATTCACTTTTGGCACTTTTCCTGTGGATTAGTCCCCGAAGGCTACATCATATTAAATTTAATCATTGTAGCCCTACGGGAAGTGCCCAAAAAGTTTGGGGTATAAAAGGTGCCCCATATAAATAACATGGGGAAGATTTTTCAGTTCCCCATAAAACTACTCTAAAGTTGGAAATTTTTATTTTTAGTGATTTACTTAGGTAACTTTAACGAAAACGTACAAGTATTCCGAGTTCCAAGTTTTTATTCTGATTCCAAGTACCTAAAACATGAGATTGTAGGTCCAAAATAGGCCCATTTATAAATGACATGGAGAATTTCTTCATCCCCTCTGTAGATCCGGAATAGTCCTGGAAGACTACAATCATGGCGAATTTCAAATTTCCACGTGAACCGGAAGTACCCGCTATTTTATGTCAATGAGTTCATGTAGTTTTATATATAGTTGGGTTATAAGATTTAGCATATCCATAGTTCAAGTATGCATATCCTCCTGAATCCTATATTGACATGACTCCCAGTAAAAACAAGACCTCCTTTCCGGTTTTGGGGCCGCGGTGGCTCAGTGGTAGAGCGTTCACCTCTGGTGCTTGGGGTCCCGGGTTCGATCCCAGCCCCCCGCCAATTGAACTTTATGGTGGACAAACACCGTGTGCGTGGGTTTTCTCGAGATTTTCCCGTTTCCTCCCACTTTCTTCATTCCACCATTTCATTCATCACTCATCATCACCGTCTCCTTTAGCCTAACCGGCACAACCGTGGGACGTAAAACTCAAAGATTTCATTTCATTTTTTCCTTTCCAGTTTTCTCCTTCTCCCTCCTGAGTGCTGTTTCGGTTCAAAAGTTTTATCCATGGCGACATTCGCCATTTAATAATATACACCATGTTTGATCTGCATTTACATGGCATTGCACTGCCATTTCAATGCAAACATAGGTCAGTTTCTTTCTGTTTTTAATTAAAAATCATAAATTGGAGTACATTTCTAAGCTTTATAGCAAATGAAAATATTAAAATGTATTTTCAGTTTTTCGTAACACAAAACATAAATTATAACTTATACCTGTCGCGTGTTAAAGCAATCGTAATATCCGTCTTTTCAATTCAAGTTAGCATTTAAAAGATAATTAAATTGGTTTGAAATGAACAAACAACCAGACCAGTTTTTCAGTTTTTAAAATGGGAAATGAATTGTAACAATTATATATCAAAGTGGAAATATAAAATAAGTTGTAACACTTTTGTGTTTGAAGTTTTGTGTAAAGTCGAATAAATTAAGATCTAGAGCATTCAAAAGAATTACATCTTTATTTATGAATGTGATTAATTATCATCCAACTATATTGGTGATGATATATATATAGTGGCGGACAGTGGCGTATTTAGGGGAGGCTTCTGGGCTTAAGTCCCCCCCCCGAAATCTTACTTACTATAGTAAAGTATATGAAATATCTTGCAGAATTTTCACATTTTCAGGCAAAGCCCCCCCCCCCCGAAAGTTAGCAAAGCCCCTCCCGAAACAAATCGTAAATACGCTACTGGTGGCGGATCAAGGGAGGGGCTAAACCATAGTTTGCAGCTTTATCCAGTGTAGAGCAGGATTAAGCCCATTTTATCCCGTGTATACCTGAGCGTCAAGGGGGGCTATAGCTCCTATAGCCCCCCTTGGATCCACGCCTGTAACTGCATGAAATGACATAAAATAAACAGGTACTTCCAGTTAACGTCGAAAGCTGAAATGTGGCATGATTGTAGCTTTTCGGGACTAAGCGACAGGAAAATTACCCAAAAATTAATATTTTTAATTTTTAGGAGTCTAAAGGGGAGATGATCAAATTCCCCATGTTATTAAAATGAGCCATTTTTTTTAAAATCCATAATCTCATATTTTAGATACTTGGAATTGGAATAAAAAACTTAAAATTCGGTATGCTTGTACGTTTTCGTTAGCGTTATCTAAGTAAGTCATCAAAAACGAACATGTCCAACTATAGACTTGTTTTATGGGGAACTGAAAAAGCTTTTCCATATTATTAATATGGGACGTCAACATCTCAAAATGTTTAGGCACTTCTGGCAGGATTAGAATGATAAAATTTGGCATGATTGTAGCCTTTCATGACTGTTTCATAGGAAAATTGCCAAAAGTGAATATTTTTTAGTTTTAAGGGGTCTAAAGGGGGATGAAGAAATTTCCATGATATTTAAATGGGCATTTCCTTGGGATAGAAAAGCTTATCTTTTAGATAGTTAAAATAGGAAAAGAAATTTGAAATTCCGTAGAATTGTGGGATAAGTGGAACGATCCGTAGGTCGAGCAAACTCGGAGGTCTGGGGCTGAGCCCCCAGCTAGCTAAAGGCTAGTTCTAATATATATTTATTGAAAGTAATGGAGAATACAGATACAACTTATCAATGTGGAACCCAAATGACTGGTGCGCAGGACTGGATCCAAGATTGTCTGAGGAAGGGAGGGTGCACAAATAGCTACCAAAATAGCCAATCATACTGAAACTCTTCAAAGTGATATGTGGCAATATTCATTATCCCTGATAACACTGAAACGTAAAACGGGGAAGGGGGGTATTTTAAAGATGGTCGCAAGTGATATGCAAGAAAAAAAAAATGTTTTCTCCTCCTGGATTCTGTTTTCTTCCCTACTTGACAATGTTATATTGTTTTGCTTGGTGAATCGTTTTCCTTCAACCTTCAGAAAATTAACTTAAACTATTACTTTTGATAAGCTCTGCTTTGTTTAAAACTCCAAATGGAAACATGATGGCAGAAAGTGTCAGATTGTGTTGCTATTTTCACTGCTAGTTTCTAATTGTAGATAGTGAATATTTATAACGAAGGGGAGTGCACGTGCACCTTTGCACCTCCCCCCCTAAATCCGGCCCTGCTGGTGCGGTTGAAAAAATCCACTATTTGAGGTTGAGAACCATCTATTTCCATTAACTTTCGTCTCCTTCCATGTTTTTTTCCTATCTTTACACATAACGAAGTTGATCTATGGCCCTGGACTGAGATAGGAAAATGTCATAGGGCGCATCACATGGTGTTATTGTGGTGACTCCCAGGGCCCTCCTTCAAGGGGGCCCGGGGGCCAACTCCAAATTTTCAAATGGGAACACGTATTGAATCATACCTCATTCAATAGTACTTGAAAAACGAAACAACTTTTGTAGGAAACAATTTTCGATTTGGGCCACCGTTTTTAAATGGCCGCAAAAAGTGGGTCCTATATCAGATAAAACGTCCAGTGCTTATAAATCCGAAATGGCTGAGAATAAAAAGATGAAACAAAAACTGAGATAGGAAAATGTCATAGCGCACATCACATGGTGTTGTTATGGAGACCCCCAGGGCCCTCCTTCAAGGGGGCCCAGGGGCCAAAATCAAATTTTCAAATGGGAACACGTATTGAATCATACATCATTCAATAGTACTTGAAAAACGAAACAACTTTTGTAGGAAACAATTTTCGATTTGGGCCACCGTTGTCAAAATGGCCGCAAAAAGTGGGTCCTGTATCAGATAAAACGTCCAGTGCTTATAGGCCTAAATCAGAAACGGCTGAGAATAGAGAGATGAAACAAAAACTGAGATAGAAACGATGATAAAGCATATCAAGTGGTGTCGTTGTGGTGACCCTCATAAAACTCCGTGAAGGGGGCCCAGGTGCCAACTTCAAACTGATGCAGGACTTTTTGCGGCCATTTTGAAAACGGTGCCCCAAATCGAAAATTATTTCCTACAAAAGTTGTTTCGTATTTCAAGGACTATTGAATGAGGTATAATTCAATACATGTTCCCATTTGAAAATTTGAAGTTGGCCCCTGGGCCCCCTTGAAGGAGGGCCCTGTGGGTCACCACGACAACACCATGTAATGTACTCTATGACATTTTCCTGTATCAGTTTTTGTTTCATCTTTTTATTCTCAGCCATTTCGGATTTATAAGCACTGGATGTTTTATCTGATATAGGACCCACTTTTTGCGGCCATTTAAAAACGGTGGCCCAAATCGAAAATTGTTTCCTACAAAAGTTGTTTCGTTTTTCAAGTACTATTGAATGAGGTATGTTTCAATACATGTTTCTATTTAAAAATTTGAAGTTTGCCCCTGGGCCCCCTTGAAGGAGGGCCCTGAGAGTCACCACAACAACACCATGTAATGCGCCCTATGACATTTTCCTATCTCAGTTTTTGTTTCATCTTTTTATTCTCAGCCGTTTCGGACTTATAAGCACTGGACGTTTTATCTGAAACGCCCTGTATATATA
Organism: Thermobia domestica; assembly: GCF_964235325.1. Lineage (NCBI taxonomy): Eukaryota > Metazoa > Arthropoda > Insecta > Zygentoma > Lepismatidae > Thermobia > Thermobia domestica. Next base: position 320,507,766 of record NC_137458.1, read on the forward strand.
TATATATATTTGGTCTAGGAATTAATTCGTGCGGTTGGTACGCACACATTGAAGCTGTAGTACAAACACAAAATACATAAATACCTTAAGAAAAATATTGTTCATCGCTAGCCACCACTTTCGCCCATCTGTCAGGCAATGTACGGATTCCGTGGCGAAAGAAGTCCTCATCCTTGGAAGCGATCCAGTCAGAGACCCATGTTTCGATATCTTCTGAAGAAGTAAACCGCTGTCCAATCAAATCGTTGTTCATGCAATCGAACAAGTAGTAGTCCGAAGGAGCAACGTCTGGTGAATACGGCGGGTGGGGTAAAACTTCCCATCCGACATTTTCTAAATAGGTTTTGACCGGTTTTGCGACATGTGGGCGAGCGTTATCATGTTGAACAATAAGTTTATCATGTCTGTTCTCCCATTCTGGTCGTGTTCTGGCCAGAGCTTGCTTCAAACGCATTAATTGTCGTCGATAACGTTCTCCATTCATAGTTTCACCCGGTTGCAGCAGCTCATAGTACACCACACCTTTCATATCCCACCATATGCACAGCATAACCTTTGCACAGTGAATATCTCGTTTTGGTTGTGATGGACCTGGTTCACCTGGTTTCACCCAGGCCTTTTTTCGTTTAGGGTTCTCGTAATGGATCCACTTCTCATCACCCGTAATAATTCGATGCAGAAACCCCTTTCTGCTCTGTCGTTGAAGCAGCAATTCTCTAATGGTTTTTCGTCTTTCAACGTCTCTGTCTTTCAATTCATGTGGAACCCAATGTGACATCTTTTGAATCATTCCCATGGCTTTCAAGCGTTTGGAGACTGTTGTTTGATCAACGCCTAATGCTGCTGCAAGTTGTTCCTGCGTTTGACACGAATCCTGCTCGAGCAATGCTGTCAATTCTTCGTCTTGAAATTTTTTTGGCTGTCCAGCTCGCTCTTGGTCTGCCAAGCCGAAATCACCACTTCTAAACCCTGCAAACCACTTCTGACACGTTCGCTCAGCTAGAGCATGGTCACCATACACTTCCACCAAAATACGATGACTTTCAGTCGCACTTTTCTGCATGTTAAAGTAATGCAGCAGGACACCCCGCAAAAACACTTTATCAGGCACAAATTGCGCCATGTTCACTTAACTACAAACTGGTGTTGTTGACGCTTTAATCCACTGCCCTATACTACGAACGATACGCGATGACAGGGGTTTGCAACACATGTGTGGATACACGGAACTGTGGGACGCTCCGTTCGTTGCGCCATCTCTTGTCCACCCGCACGAATTAATTCCTAGACCAAATATATATATATATATATATATATAAAATATTTTGCTACTTAATATTTCAGTTTGGCAATAGGTGTTTCCATAAAGATGAAGAGTAACAACATATAACCAGCTTTCTGATATCGTATGAAGGGTTAAATACATAGCTTCCGGGAATTAAGTTTTTTTTTTTAAACAGGGCTGTACAATACTTGTTTATGATAAATGATAAAAAGGTAAGTGTTCGAATTCGTAAAAAGTTACTACCAGTATGCTCGTATGCATCCATTGGCTTGTTACATATGTAAGCATTTTTTATAAGCTGTTAAACAATAATTTTATTATACTTTTTCTTTTATGACAATGCATCTCTTTTATATACATACTTGTGTCGCACGCGAACTGTAATAAAATAGGAGATATTACGAGGAGACACGATTAGGCATTGCGTAGTTAATTGTGCGATCGAATCAGCACTTATATTAGATAGTTTTTTTTTTTTTTTTTTACTTCCAATATATTTTCTGACATCTTTATTTACTACAGCAATACCGATTCATATCGGCGCAATTCGACATCTGCCCATAGATCAATCAATAGACAGGTCCCGTATTTTTTTTTAAAGAAAATTCGTTATTATTATTAAGTATTTGGCCTTTTGGCAGGTTCCGGGATTAATGAGGGTTTTTAGTTTTTAATTTTAGATGTAGACGTGGAAATGTTTCTTACACGCTTCCTCTTTTAACTCCCAATATTTCTTCTTTTTCAAATCATCGATCAGTTGTGTTCTTCTTCTTCCTATTCCTCGCTTTCCTTCCACCTTTCCTTCTATGGCTGTATCAAGAAGACAATTTCTTCGTAAGATGTGTCTGATTCAATTGGCCTTCCTACAAAGGATACTGGCTAAAAGCGTCCTCTTCTCTCCTATTCGTTTTAAAACATCTTCGTTTGTTACCCTCTCTGTCTATTTTATATTCTCCATCTTCCTCCAACACCACATTTCAAAACTCTCTAAATATTTCTGCTCTAACTTCTGTAATGTCCAAGTCTCTGAACCATACAGTCCAATGCTCCATAGTATATATAGCATGACTCTATAACGAGTAATTTTCAGTACTTAGAAGTTCGTTGCTGTATTTTCTTAGAAAGAAAAATAAACGATCAACTGTTTCTGATTTTCATGTTAAAACGTCTCTTCTTTATTTGTGATTCAAGTTTTCTTTAAAATATCATTTGTCACAAAGGTTTTTTTTTAAAAAACCAACCATATCTTTTATTGTCACAAAGGTTTTTTTTAAAACCAACAAATATCTTTTAACACTGTAATTTAGCATCTCAAAAAAAAGAAAGAAAAGAAAAAAGAAAAGAAAGGAAAAATAGGAAGGAAAATGCTGCAGATAGCTCACAAAACGTTTAATCGAGAGGTTACTGTATAATGTGCAAAGATACCAATAATTCATTATTCAATGATTACATGTAATTTGTCCTAATATCATGCTGTTCTGTCAGATTAATCTGGGTTTGCATGTCCACATTGCATGCAGTTTAACATGGAAAAGTGCATAGTGCATAAGAACCTGTAGACGTTATGGAATAAAGAAACTTTAAAAAAAAAATAAAAAAATAAAGGTAAAATTCTGAAGAATTAAGCCGCACAGTTTCCATACATTACAACTATGCTAAAAAGGTTCATGTGCTCAAACCTGTTATTTTAATTCGTTCGTCTGATTTTTAGGTTTCGTTATTTCATTTAATAGGCACCATTTTCTTCACATTTGTCGTCATTACCGTATAAGAAACAACATTTATGGCGAATTGATGACAGAAATCTGAGAAACCACCTGGAGGGTTAAAAAAAAAAAACTCGATCATTTAGCACCTTATAAAACGTTATATTGTCTTGAATAAAGTTAGCAGGTCATCAAATATGTGGAAAAATTTGTTCAAAACGTAAATGATTTCGTAGAAATTTGCTATTAATTTGTTGTTATTTGCTATGCTAATAAAAACCAAAATATTCTGTTTTTTTCGAAGCTCACGCACATTTAAATAGTGAAATTCGTAAATCGCGTGGCGAGCTTTTTTTTTTTTTTTTTTTTTTAAATCAACGCAGCATAAACTTGTTTATTGTTGTTTAACATGATTCTACTAAATTCGCTACAGCATTGAGAAAAGTATATAACGAGTTTGGAAGTGGCTGTATGATTCACCTTTATAAAACAGTTTTGTTTTTACATTACCCAAAGGACTTTAATGAAAAAAAAAAAAGAATAAAAATGTTTGACAGTTAAAATGAAATGACCGCATGTGTATATTTTTTATAGGTCATGAATGAATCAATTGAACACGCAATGATAGAAGGTGGAGATAGTCAACTGGGTCAATGAATCATTTCGGGTTTGCCTTCAAGGTTGATTATTTCTTGTGATAGCCTAGCCATGATCTCAAGTGCTGCTGCTTTCGGAGAGAGAGAGAGAGGCAAAAATATCTTTTCCTTATACTGGTAATTATGATACCGTTCTTTTGATTGTGGACCTGATTGAAATGTTATAAAATGAAATCTTTTGAGTTTTACGTCCCATAGTTATGCCGACTACGCGAAAGGAGACGGTGATGATGAGAAATGAATGAAATGATGGAATGAAGAAAGTGGGAGGAAACGGGAGAACCACGAGGAAACCCACACACACCACAGTAGTATAGCACGTACTTCTCACGAACTTGTTCCGAAAATCTCACGAAAAACGCCCTAAAATCCGCCATTTTGTACCAAAATTTACCCATGTTCCCAAAATCTCACGAAAAACGCCCTAAAATCCGCCATTTTCTACCAAAATTTATCCATGTTCCCAAATCTCACGAAAATGAGGGTAAAATCCGCCATTTTGTACCAAAAAATTTACCCATGTTCCCAAAATCTCACGAAAATGGGTGTAAATTTCCTCTTGAATGTTTTATCATATATTTTAATACAATTTATGTTGATTTATACAATTTATGCTGATTACTTACCGTTTTTCCCCAAGCCTTTAAGAAACTTGTTTCTTCCTTTCTTATTTTGCCCTCAAGTGGTGAAGAATAGCTGAAGGAACTTCACATCATGTCCACACAAGTCTTTTTCGTTAATCTTGAACGCAGTTGGTCTTGGTATTCAAGAAACTAATTCTAAAGAAAGAAGGCACATATAATAAAAGAATGGGATGTTCTAAGGTGACGTAACTAAAGGAGAAAGACGGAAAACAAAGGATAAAAAAGTAGGCTTATACCTAAATGTATCCAACGTGGGTGTTCTTTGTTCATTGGATTGCCGACAATTAGCTTTTGTAAACGTGAGAGAAGCTCTTATGGAGCTGTCTCGTAATTCCATCATTGTGTCAATTAAAGAAAGAAGAAAATTGTCAATTTAATGTGAGATATGGATGTTGCACAATGCTTTAACCATGGGAGGTGAGAAAGACATGTCAAATAAGTTAGTTTCATGTATTTAGAAACATGGGAAACTCTGGATAAACAACAAATGTTAAAAGCACAGCTATATGTTAGGTATAGGTTAGAATGGCGGGTGGGAGTGAGAGAGCCCTTTGATGGGTGAAGAGTAACGAACGTAACATAGACACCTGCTTGTATGTGTGTGTTCCAGAATGCTGGAGGTGGAGGGGAGCGAACTGTGCTCTGGACATTGCTTAATTGGGGGGACTGTGATTTCTACTGTATGGAAACTGAAAAATATGTGAAAAAGAAAGAAATAGGAATCATTATTCTAACGACAGAGAATTTAAGAATGAGATAGGTACGTGTCACTTTTTAAAAGTTAATGTATTGCCCCATATTGAGGGAACCGCACATAAGATGGAGGGGTGAAGTGTGTTTTTTGTTTTGTGAGCAAAGGACCACTTTAAACCGGCGTGCGACTTGTTACGCATTTTGTTAAGACCTTGCCATATACGTAGAGGGGAGAGAAAGGGTGGCCCTTCCTACCTGACTTGCAAAGAGGAAAAAGACTGAATGAATTGTGTACTCAAGACAACTTTCACTATTGTGCTTTTTGGAAGAAGTGTTCAAACAAGATTTCTTTAGGTATTTTCACATAAATGATTTTATCCTTTTAAAAACTAGAGTAATGAATTAATTATTTATGAATATTAATGAAATGATAATGAATATTAATGAGATGGTAATGAATATTAATGAGGGGGTATTTTATGTACTGATATTGTATTTTCAGTAGCTGATATGTGATTTTAGCATAGAATATCATATTTTGGATATTGTATGGGTCTAATGGTGTACGAAGCTTAGAGGAATGACAAATTGCATGTATATGTGATTAGTTTGTAAGTGGGGTACATGTATGTGTAGCTGATATGTGATTTTAGCATAGAATATTGTCTTTTGGATATTGTAGGGGTTTAATGGTGTACGAAGCTTAGACGAATGACAAATTGCATGTATATGTGATTAGTTTGTAAGTGGGTACATGTATGTGTAGGTGATATGGGATTTTAGCATAGAATATCATGTTTTGGATATTGTATGGGTCTAATGGTGTACGAAGCTTAGACGAATGACAAATTGCATGTATATATGATTAGTTTGTAAGTAGGTAGATGTATGTATGTAAGTATATTGGTTTTGATATCGGGACAGGAATATATGTATCATATTGTAGACATATTATCTTTCGTTTGCATGTAAGTGTTTTAAGCATGTGTTGTTGGTTGCGTAGCTTTAGGGGCTATACTAGGCTGGATGCAAACACCTGAAGTGTTTCTATTGTAGGGTTATATATATTGTAGAGTTGTATATGTTGTTGTGATGATATGTTATGTGAATGCAAACACATGAACTGATTATATTGTAGCCTTATAATTTGATTGCTTATGTATATAGATTACCTTGAATACCATGTTAGAATGTATATATTGTGGTTTTTTACGTACGCAGATACTTGTTAGACATGTTCTAGTGGTATTTGAAGCACAAAGGATATCACTGTGTTATAACCCATTTACATATAGATATCTTTTTACTACAGTATTCTAATGTCTTATATTGATACCTTTACTTACTTCTAAGATACTTGTTCACCTTATAGAAGACATTATGCCATCAACATGGTTTTGAACTTACGGTCATTTATTGTAGGAACATAAAATACGTATAAATAACCTTATATGAAGCATAGGTATTCTTCCTTTATCTTATATAGAATACAGATACTTCGTATGATATCAATATTTGTTTGGAGAAATAAAACATAGTATTGTAAATTGTAACGCTTTATTGTATTTATATACTCTATAATATTGTATTTTGCAATATTGGTATATTGATATACATATATAGATATATTTAATTAAGATATTTACTATACTTAGAATATTCTTAATAACTTATTGACATATTTACATTATATATACGTACAAGTACCAACAGATAGCAAAACTTATGGACATATTTGATGATATTATGACCATGTTATGACATTATAGTACCTTTAGACAGTTTACTATTTACATATATACAGAATACCATTCATTTCACGCACTTAATACTTTGATAACCATATGGCAATGTTCTATAGTCAGTAATACTGTTATGATTTAATCGTCGTCTTTTATTTTGAACTTTCTGATGTGTTTTAGTTTCAGACTTGGATACGATGACAAATCCAGGCTTACGAACAATTCTTCCTGGATTGTGTAACTGTTTTTTGTCAGCTTTATCTTGAACTAGTTGATAAAAATGATCAAAGTTAATTTCTTGTCGTGTACGATGATTTAAAGTAATTCCTCTAATTTTAAATACATAATCTACTTTTCCTGTTTGAACTTCTTTCATTCTATAGGTATAATTTTTTGGTCCTAAGCCTATAAATGCATCAATTTCCCAGCCATCAGGAACTTCATTAGTTAACTGACCTAAATAGGGACCCAAAGAAAGTGGAGGCTTTTCATTACGTTGCTGCACAAACATAATACTATCAGTGTCGCAGTACAATACACGCTCAGGATCTATAGCTGTTAGTAACTCATAAAGTTTTAGACGCGCCCAAGAGGTGATGAAGGCTGCAAGGACAACATTGGAAAATTTCCATGGTTTGTTTTTGTTTTCAATGTTTTTATATGATACAATGAGATGTCGCTCTCCAATAGGCAATACAGTTTGTACCTCATATTGTGGTGCCCATAGATAACTTAAAAATTTTTCTGGAGTATCTACAATTACAGATTGAGATAAATCTGTTCTTTGTCCCCATTTCCCATACAAGGAATTGAGAAATATTTTGGAAATATATCTTAAACCAGGATTTGATTGAATGTTATTTTCCGTTAACTGAATGCATTCATGTTCATAATAGTCTACAATATATTTTTCTTGATCTTGTTTACTTTTGCACCAGCTAGGAAATCCTGAAGACTCCTGTTTCATTTTTAAGAAGGAATTGACATAATCTTTAAACAGATTATTTTCTGAATCGGATAATTTGAATTCCCAAATTTCGATAATTTGTAGAATTTTGTATCCGAGATCTAAAGCTACATGAAGTTCAGGAGTACAGTATGTACCAGTAAGGACACGCTCGGCATCATTATGGATGCAATTGTTCTCACTTTGTTCCATACACGTACGACATAACCCAAACAAAAGGCGATCATTACATGTATATGGTAAAATTGGAAAATATAAGTCTTTGGGAGGCAAGATACTACATTTCACTAATCCATGAATACTTTGCACTTGTGGAAAGTCAGGCCCCTTGTATATTATAGGTTTACCTATAGGCAATGGCTTACGTGCCATTACCCACGGATAAAGACTGGTAATATCATAATATGCCACAAACTCTTCGCTGGTACATTCGTACAAGGCATTAAAACATTCTGTACGTCCCCCATGAAAACTATCTTTAGGTACCAGATGGTTGACAAGATCATGACACTGTGTTTGAATAAACTGTTGTAATTTTTTATCATTTTTTACCATGAGGTCCCATTCACATTCCCACATTTCAATGACATTAAGATTTAATTTTTTAAGAAATGCTATTTTTGTGGTGGTGTTTTCATACCGATCTTGTACTGATGTACCTTGCTTAGAGGATGAATCTAGGGACACGTGTCGTAGTGTAGGATAACAGTTTAAACACCCATGATAGTAACATCCATGAAATTCGTAAACTGTATTTGTTTCAGTTTCAAATCCATCAACCTTATACCTCCCAAATCGTTTTTCCAAACCATTTCCAGAATGAAGAATTTTATTACCAGTAGTACGTTCTAAGTATCGCAGCCAGTACATTGCCTTCAGACTTTGACGATCACGATGGTCAAACCCATAAGGTGGAATAATTGGAATAATTTCTTTGGGTAAATATAAGGTACGATATGTTAGTATTGCCAAACTAGCAATAGTTGGTGCAGCGATAAAACATTGGATACCATTTGTTTTGTCTTCAATTAAGTTTGAAAATTTAATGACAGCCTCTGCTAAAATTTTAACATCATTCCGACAATATTCAATCATTTCCTTTTGGAGATTATACTCCTCATTACTTGCAACACGTTCTTTGTGCCATATGATAAGTTGCTCTCGATCTTCAGTGCTCCTTGAATCAGCATCAAAATATTTTAGATCAGGAATTTTGCCTATATAATTTTGGTTTTCTAATGTATTAAACAAGTACGGAAAATCTCCCTTTCGTAAATTTGCAGAAAGACCTAACGTCTTAGGTAATTTAGATAATTTAACTCCCATATACAAATATGTGTCACGAAAGTAAATCTTTTGTCCTAAACGCATTTCAATAATTTTTTGCCCTGACATTATTACTTCAGGTGTAAAATGATGGTTTATGATCAAAGTTTTAGCACAGAATTGCATATCATAATTACTGCCATTATGGGAAAGCACAATGATTTTTTTAAACATTGGTCGAGTTATTAATACATGATTAACAAATTCTTCAATGTTGTGAAAATCAAACGAACGGAATCCATTTTTATCGCCGCATACAAAGCATGTATCATCAAGCTTCATGTCCTTACACTTGTAACAAGCATGAATACAATTTACGAAATTTACGCGATGTTCTTGTTCTCCTTGTTCATTTTTAGGAAGCAACATTGTTTCTACATCAAAGATAATGTACAAAAAGGTATCTACATGTTGCATCATAGCCGTTTGAACAAAACAAATATGGTCATCTATTACATATGAGTAACATGTTTTACAATAACGTTCACCACATTCATGTTGAGACCTGCGTGAACGCATGTCAATCATATCACCACATTGGACACAAATTTTCTTTGTTTCGCATAAACTTTTTCCGGAAACATTTATTGTTTTATGATTAGCAAAACATTCTTCTGAAGAAAACAGTCTATGACAATTAATGCATTCACGTTTAATATTATTATCATTATTACAAACATTGTGATACTTTTCACACATTGGGCATTTGAAGTTACACTTATGATTTTCTGTACGATGATAACCTTCCAAACAATACTGACAATAATTTTTCTTGTTTAATAGTGTTGTAATACTAGTAATTAATTCATAGTGTCCCTCAGTATACAAAATTAAAATTTTCTTTGATGCATATATTCCAGGATAAATTACATTGTAGTTTCGAGTTAAACGATTTTTTTCGTAAACAACAATTTGATAATGAGGTGCTAGCTTATTTTGAAACTTTTTTACATCATCAATAGTACATCCATCATGGATTTCAATGTCAACTTTAGCACTAACACACAAATCCTTTGCTTGTTTCATCAATCGTTCAGAATGATTTTTCAATTCATATACGTAATTATAACGATGATCAGCTCTACCCATTCCAAGAATAATACTCTTGGGAAGACAATACACATCCTTTTGTACAGGAATAGTACATTGATGCATGTGTGTTACAAGATCAACATATTTTGATGAACCCATAGTTCGTCCCCTACCTTTACGTAAATCAACAATATGAATTTTGAAATTTACTTTATCACCTAATAAATAATTTTCATTACTATTTAAAACATTTTCAATTTTACGAAATAAAATGTCGGAGCTTAAATTTGACTTTTGACGCCACGAAATGTATATTGGTTTATTAATTGTGGAAGCAGAACTTTCTATTGTTATACCAACATACATATCATCATCGGCATCATTTAAAACATGATCCTTTACAAATTCAAATAACAACTGAATATATTTTTCAGGATCATCTATTCCGCTAGTGTGCATACGTTCAATTGTAACTTCCTTTCCCGTAAGTCCAAAATAAGTATAATGTTTGGTTCTATTATTAACAATACGAAAATATTCATTTGTTTTACCACTCCCATACATGGTAGGTTGTGATAGATTATTAGTATTAGGACTTGGAAAGTTTATAAAATTTTCCATGAAAACGCTAAAATCATTTGTAGTTAAACTATTAGCTTTTCCTTCAGACACAAGTTCCATAAACTTCTCACGAGCTAAATTCTTTATATTATCTTGACGAAAGAAGCCTACATGATATAAATCAATAATATCTTTTGCAGACTTACATTTTTTCAAAACAACATGAGGATCACAACCAAAATGCATAAACAACGCCTGCAATAACTTGGAATAAGCTTCATTGCTTACCCTTGCACCCGTAGCATGACATTGTGTTATCACTTCCCATGTAAATAAAACTTCGTTTGGATTTTCATATCCACGTGCTTCTTGTGCCGCCAACATGGTACAGATGACAGACTGTTCTTCCATTGTGTGATTGACACACTAAATATGTAATTGCAATTTGAATTTTTGTCTTATACAATAAATATTTTACACAATGATGTACACAGAACTTTGATATTTCTTTCACAGTTTTTAAATGATAAGGTTTCGTAAGTAGGCTTTTATGATATAATTCACAATGTGTTGACCAAAGATACACTTTTTAAGAATTTTTTACACTTACCAGTAAGTATAATAATAAAACTTTCCCGAACTTGTTTCAGTTCACAACAGATTTAGTTGTAAGTTTACCGACACTACACTTAAAAGGTTGTCGGCAATTGCACTAACACTTGCCGTTAACCACAATGATAAAACTTCCCGTAACTTTTTTCAGTTTAGTATCGATGCACTACCACTTGTCACTCACTAAGTATATTTTAGTTTACCGAAGATATACTTTTAAGTTTATCGGTTAATCCTTTAGCACTTTCCGATAATTGTAATTTACAAACTGCCGTAATAAAATTGATTTAGACTAATTACAGCACGCAAAGTACAAACAGGAAGTGTGTTTACTTTTTATTGATTGTTTATTATCAACACTAATAAATGGAAATTCCAAGAACTCCACACGAAGATTCCCGAAGATTGCCGAAGGTTCCCGAAGTTTCCCGAAGTTTTCCGAACATTGCCGAACCTAACCGAAGATGAACATGAGAGTTTATCCACAATTCCTGTACATGTTGGTTAATGTACCACACGAATGGTTCCGAAAATTACCGAACTTAACCGAAGATGGACATAAGAATGTATGAACAATTCCTGTACACGTTTAGTAAATGTAACTTCCAAAAGACTTGTAACTTTAAGATATATTTCAAAGTTTATTATTATTAGATGTAACTTTGTAACAAAATCGATATTTTAAAATAAATGATTTAACAACAGAGAGTATACCAATAATTGGCTTTACTTTAACACTAGTAATTCTATAGTGCGCGGCGCGGCTTGCTCCGCGGGATTTATAGTTTAAAATTTAATCTCATACCCAAACACACTTAGTTTTTGTAATCTCGTACCCAAACGCAGTTAGCTTTGTAATCTCGTACACAGGTGCTTTAACATATTTTAAATTAGTAACAGTAATATTACATAATGTGATATAATTTGTAAATGCACTATTAAAGTTTGCAACACTTCAAATAATTATAGCTACTTGTTTTGTATGCTTTTCCACTGTGTTATTGGCCTTAAAAAATTCCTTTGTTAGTAGTGCTAAAAATTTGTTTTGTCTACATTGCTACAGGTGTTTAAACTGGTTTAAACCGGTTTTATTGTTTTTGTTGTACAATTATTTAGTTCTGCAAGAACTTCGTTGTTAAAATAGAGTGTGATCGTATTTAAATTGCTGTGCAAGCTCATTATTTATTTAACCTTTCGTAATATTCATTGGATCGTTTGTTACTCAAACTCTTTATTTATTTAACCTCTCGTAATAAATTACTCGAACACTTCGTGTGAGCATACAAAATATGTTCCGAAAAATACTAAAATGTGTCAGCATACGAAAGATAATTTGAAAATAATTAAAAAATGAAGTAAACTTAGAATTAATTCCGATAGAAACACAAAGTAACATAGTTACAAATATTTTATTCGTTCGCTTGATTAGCAGCTCAGAGGAATTACATTCCGAAAATATTAAAATTAACAAAACATAAATATAAAAAAGTTATTTTAGCATGACACAAGATGATTAAACTTAAAATTTATTACATGAAGCTCTTTGATTGTTAAATGGAGAAGTAAAATTTAAGTCAGTGTTGCAATTGAATACAGAAACTATCAGTAAAAGTACAAGTTCCCAAAAGTAAAATGTAGAAACAAAACTTAAAACACAATGTTGCAATCTAAATTGGAAAGAAAATTAAAAATACAACTTACAAACAAAATGCAGAAACCGAAAATAAAATTGCAGAAGCAAAATTAATACTACAAGTTTAAAAAAAAATTGAAACTGACATGAAAATACATAAACAAAATTAAAACAACGCTACAATTTAAATTTAAAGTACAAGTTCCCAAAAGTAAAGTGCAGAAACAAAACTTAAAACACAATGTTGCAATCTAAATTGGAAAGAAAATTAAAAATACAACTTACAAACAAAATGTAGAAACCGAAAATAAAATTGCAGAAGCAAAATTAATACTACAAGTTTAAAAAAAATTGAAACTGACATGAAAATACATAAACAAAATTAAAACAACGCTACAATTTAAATTTAAAGTACAAGTTCCCAAATGTAAAGTGCAGAAACAAAACTTAAAACACAATGTTGCAATCCAAAATGTAAAAGAAAAAATTAAAAGTACAAGTTTAAAAAATTAAAACATGCATACTAAAAAATAAAAAATACAGAAACAAAACTTAAAACACAATGTTGCAATCCAAATTGCAAAAGAAAATTAAAAGTATAACTTTAAAACACAATGTTACATTACAAATTCCGAAACAAAATAAAAATTACAACTAAAGAAATCAAAAATGTAAACTGAAAAACTAAAAATGCAGGAATAAAAAATTTTAAAGTACACAATGTTGCAATCTAAATTGCAAAATGAAAATAACAAGGAGGAAACAAATTTAAAAAAATGCAAAACTGAAAACAAAAAATACAAAATAAGATTAAAACAATGTTGCAATCGAAAATACAGAAAGAAAATAAAAATACAAACATAAAACATATACGAAACATTATGTAGTAGTATAGCACGTAGATCTCACCAACTTTGTCCGCAAATCTCACCAAAGCTGGTGCAAACTCATGTTATTAAAATAATGACGTGCTATATTTTGTATTTTATTTTCTTATTTTCTATATTTCTAATAATCTTATTTTGTATTTTTTGTTTTCAGTTTTGCATTTTTTAAAATTTGTTTCCTCCTTGTTATTTTCATTTTGCAATTTAGATTGCAACATTGTGTACTTTAAAATTTTTTATTCCTGCATTTTTAGTTTTTCAGTTTACATTTTTGATTTCTTTAGTTGTAATTTTTATTTTGTTTCGGAATTTGTAATGTAACATTGTGTTTTAAAGTTATACTTTTAATTTTCTTTTGCAATTTGGATTGCAACATTGTGTTTTAGGTTTTGTTTCTGTATTTTTTATTTTTTAGTTTGCATGTTTTAATTTTTTAAACTTGTACTTTTAATTTTTTCTTTTACATTTTGGATTGCAACATTGTGTTTTAAGTTTTGTTTCTGCACTTTACTTTTGGGAACTTGTACTTTAAATTTAAATTGTAGCGTTGTTTTAATTTTGTTTATGTATTTTCATGTCAGTTTCAATTTTTTTTAAACTTGTAGTATTAATTTTGCTTCTGCAATTTTATTTTCGGTTTCTACATTTTGTTTGTAAGTTGTATTTTTAATTTTCTTTCCAATTTAGATTGCAACATTGTGTTTTAAGTTTTGTTTCTGCACTTTACTTTTGGGAACTTGTACTTTAAATTTAAATTGTAGCGTTGTTTTAATTTTGTTTATGTATTTTCATGTCAGTTTCAATTTTTTTTAAACTTGTAGTATTAATTTTGCTTCTGCAATTTTATTTTCGGTTTCTACATTTTGTTTGTAAGTTGTATTTTTAATTTTCTTTCCAATTTAGATTGCAACATTGTGTTTTAAGTTTTGTTTCTACATTTTACTTTTGGGAACTTGTACTTTTACTGATAGTTTCTGTATTCAATTGCAACACTGACTTAAATTTTACTTCTCCATTTAACAATCAAAGAGCTTCATGTAATAAATTTTAAGTTTAATCATCTTGTGTCATGCTAAAATAACTTTTTTATATTTATGTTTTGTTAATTTTAATATTTTCGGAATGTAATTCCTCTGAGCTGCTAATCAAGCGAACGAATAAAATATTTGTAACTATGTTACTTTGTGTTTCTATCGGAATTAATTCTAAGTTTACTTCATTTTTTAATTATTTTCAAATTATCTTTCGTATGCTGACACATTTTAGTATTTTTCGGAACATATTTTGTATGCTCACACGAAGTGTTCGAGTAATTTATTACGAGAGGTTAAATAAATAAAGAGTTTGAGTAACAAACGATCCAATGAATATTACGAAAGGTTAAATAAATAATGAGCTTGCACAGCAATTTAAATACGATCACACTCTATTTTAACAACGAAGTTCTTGCAGAACTAAATAATTGTACAACAAAAACAATAAAACCGGTTTAAACCAGTTTAAACACCTGTAGCAATGTAGACAAAACAAATTTTTAGCACTACTAACAAAGGAATTTTTTAAGGCCAATAACACAGTGGAAAAGCATACAAAACAAGTAGCTATAATTGCAAAACAAGTAGCTAAACAAGTGTTGCAAACTTTAATAGTGCATTTACAAATTATATCACATTATGTAATATTACTGTTACTAATTTAAAATATGTTAAAGCACCTGTGTACGAGATTACAAAGCTAACTGCGTTTGGGTACGAGATTACAAAAACTAAGTGTGTTTGGGTATGAGATTAAATTTTAAACTATAAATCCCGCGGAGCAAGCCGCGCCGCGCACTATAGAATTACTAGTGTTAAAGTAAAGCCAATTATTGGTATACTCTCTGTTGTTAAATCATTTATTTTAAAATATCGATTTTGTTACAAAGTTACATCTAATAATAATAAACTTTGAAATATATCTTAAAGTTACAAGTCTTTTGGAAGTTACATTTACTAAACGTGTACAGGAATTGTTCATACATTCTTATGTCCATCTTCGGTTAAGTTCGGTAATTTTCGGAACCATTCGTGTGGTACATTAACCAACATGTACAGGAATTGTGGATAAACTCTCATGTTCATCTTCGGTTAGGTTCGGCAATGTTCGGAAAACTTCGGGAAACTTCGGGAACCTTCGGCAATCTTCGGGAATCTTCGTGTGGAGTTCTTGGAATTTCCATTTATTAGTGTTGATAATAAACAATCAATAAAAAGTAAACACACTTCCTGTTTGTACTTTGCGTGCTGTAATTAGTCTAAATCAATTTTATTACGGCAGTTTGTAAATTACAATTATCGGAAAGTGCTAAAGGATTAACCGATAAACTTAAAAGTATATCTTCGGTAAACTAAAATATACTTAGTGAGTGACAAGTGGTAGTGCATCGATACTAAACTGAAAAAAGTTACGGGAAGTTTTATCATTGTGGTTAACGGCAAGTGTTAGTGCAATTGCCGACAACCTTTTAAGTGTAGTGTCGGTAAACTTACAACTAAATCTGTTGTGAACTGAAACAAGTTCGGGAAAGTTTTATTATTATACTTACTGGTAAGTGTAAAAAATTCTTAAAAAGTGTATCTTTGGTCAACACATTGTGAATTATATCATAAAAGTCTACTTACGAAACCTTATCATTTAAAAACTGTGAAAGAAATATCAAAGTTCTGTGTACATCATTGTGTAAAATATTTATTGTATAAGACAAAAATTCAAATTGCAATTACATATTTAGTGTGTCAATCACACAATGGAAGAACAGTCTGTCATCTGTACCATGTTGGCGGCACAAGAAGCACGTGGATATGAAAATCCAAACGAAGTTTTATTTACATGGGAAGTGATAACACAATGTCATGCTACGGGTGCAAGGGTAAGCAATGAAGCTTATTCCAAGTTATTGCAGGCGTTGTTTATGCATTTTGGTTGTGATCCTCATGTTGTTTTGAAAAAATGTAAGTCTGCAAAAGATATTATTGATTTATATCATGTAGGCTTCTTTCGTCAAGATAATATAAAGAATTTAGCTCGTGAGAAGTTTATGGAACTTGTGTCTGAAGGAAAAGCTAATAGTTTAACTACAAATGATTTTAGCGTTTTCATGGAAAATTTTATAAACTTTCCAAGTCCTAATACTAATAATCTATCACAACCTACCATGTATGGGAGTGGTAAAACAAATGAATATTTTCGTATTGTTAATAATAGAACCAAACATTATACTTATTTTGGACTTACGGGAAAGGAAGTTACAATTGAACGTATGCACACTAGCGGAATAGATGATCCTGAAAAATATATTCAGTTGTTATTTGAATTTGTAAAGGATCATGTTTTAAATGATGCCGATGATGATATGTATGTTGGTATAACAATAGAAAGTTCTGCTTCCACAATTAATAAACCAATATACATTTCGTGGCGTCAAAAGTCAAATTTAAGCTCCGACATTTTATTTCGTAAAATTGAAAATGTTTTAAATAGTAATGAAAATTATTTATTAGGTGATAAAGTAAATTTCAAAATTCATATTGTTGATTTACGTAAAGGTAGGGGACGAACTATGGGTTCATCAAAATATGTTGATCTTGTAACACACATGCATCAATGTACTATTCCTGTACAAAAGGATGTGTATTGTCTTCCCAAGAGTATTATTCTTGGAATGGGTAGAGCTGATCATCGTTATAATTACGTATATGAATTGAAAAATCATTCTGAACGATTGATGAAACAAGCAAAGGATTTGTGTGTTAGTGCTAAAGTTGACATTGAAATCCATGATGGATGTACTATTGATGATGTAAAAAAGTTTCAAAATAAGCTAGCACCTCATTATCAAATTGTTGTTTACGAAAAAAATCGTTTAACTCGAAACTACAATGTAATTTATCCTGGAATATATGCATCAAAGAAAATTTTAATTTTGTATACTGAGGGACACTATGAATTAATTACTAGTATTACAACACTATTAAACAAGAAAAATTATTGTCAGTATTGTTTGGAAGGTTATCATCGTACAGAAAATCATAAGTGTAACTTCAAATGCCCAATGTGTGAAAAGTATCACAATGTTTGTAATAATGATAATAATATTAAACGTGAATGCATTAATTGTCATAGACTGTTTTCTTCAGAAGAATGTTTTGCTAATCATAAAACAATAAATGTTTCCGGAAAAAGTTTATGCGAAACAAAGAAAATTTGTGTCCAATGTGGTGATATGATTGACATGCGTTCACGCAGGTCTCAACATGAATGTGGTGAACGTTATTGTAAAACATGTTACTCATATGTAATAGATGACCATATTTGTTTTGTTCAAACGGCTATGATGCAACATGTAGATACCTTTTTGTACATTATCTTTGATGTAGAAACAATGTTGCTTCCTAAAAATGAACAAGGAGAACAAGAACATCGCGTAAATTTCGTAAATTGTATTCATGCTTGTTACAAGTGTAAGGACATGAAGCTTGATGATACATGCTTTGTATGCGGCGATAAAAATGGATTCCGTTCGTTTGATTTTCACAACATTGAAGAATTTGTTAATCATGTATTAATAACTCGACCAATGTTTAAAAAAATCATTGTGCTTTCCCATAATGGCAGTAATTATGATATGCAATTCTGTGCTAAAACTTTGATCATAAACCATCATTTTACACCTGAAGTAATAATGTCAGGGCAAAAAATTATTGAAATGCGTTTAGGACAAAAGATTTACTTTCGTGACACATATTTGTATATGGGAGTTAAATTATCTAAATTACCTAAGACGTTAGGTCTTTCTGCAAATTTACGAAAGGGAGATTTTCCGTACTTGTTTAATACATTAGAAAACCAAAATTATATAGGCAAAATTCCTGATCTAAAATATTTTGATGCTGATTCAAGGAGCACTGAAGATCGAGAGCAACTTATCATATGGCACAAAGAACGTGTTGCAAGTAATGAGGAGTATAATCTCCAAAAGGAAATGATTGAATATTGTCGGAATGATGTTAAAATTTTAGCAGAGGCTGTCATTAAATTTTCAAACTTAATTGAAGACAAAACAAATGGTATCCAATGTTTTATCGCTGCACCAACTATTGCTAGTTTGGCAATACTAACATATCGTACCTTATATTTACCCAAAGAAATTATTCCAATTATTCCACCTTATGGGTTTGACCATCGTGATCGTCAAAGTCTGAAGGCAATGTACTGGCTGCGATACTTAGAACGTACTACTGGTAATAAAATTCTTCATTCTGGAAATGGTTTGGAAAAACGATTTGGGAGGTATAAGGTTGATGGATTTGAAACTGAAACAAATACAGTTTACGAATTTCATGGATGTTACTATCATGGGTGTTTAAACTGTTATCCTACACTACGACACGTGTCCCTAGATTCATCCTCTAAGCAAGGTACATCAGTACAAGATCGGTATGAAAACACCACCACAAAAATAGCATTTCTTAAAAAATTAAATCTTAATGTCATTGAAATGTGGGAATGTGAATGGGACCTCATGGTAAAAAATGATAAAAAATTACAACAGTTTATTCAAATACAGTGTCATGATCTTGTCAACCATCTGGTACCTAAAGATAGTTTTCATGGGGGACGTACAGAATGTTTTAATGCCTTGTACAAATGTACCAGCGAAGAGTTTGTGGCATATTATGATATTACCAGTCTTTATCCGTGGGTAATGGCACGTAAGCCATTGCCTATAGGTAAACCTATAATATACAAGGGGCCTGACTTTCCACAAGTGCAAAGTATTCATGGATTAGTGAAATGTAGTATCTTGCCTCCCAAAGACTTATATTTTCCAATTTTACCATATACATGTAATGATCGCCTTTTGTTTGGGTTATGTCGTACGTGTATGGAACAAAGTGAGAACAATTGCATCCATAATGATGCCGAGCGTGTCCTTACTGGTACATACTGTACTCCTGAACTTCATGTAGCTTTAGATCTCGGATACAAAATTCTACAAATTATCGAAATTTGGGAATTCAAATTATCCGATTCAGAAAATAATCTGTTTAAAGATTATGTCAATTCCTTCTTAAAAATGAAACAGGAGTCTTCAGGATTTCCTAGCTGGTGCAAAAGTAAACAAGATCAAGAAAAATATATTGTAGACTATTATGAACATGAATGCATTCAGTTAACGGAAAATAACATTCAATCAAATCCTGGTTTAAGATATATTTCCAAAATATTTCTCAATTCCTTGTATGGGAAATGGGGACAAAGAACAGATTTATCTCAATCTGTAATTGTAGATACTCCAGAAAAATTTTTAAGTTATCTATGGGCACCACAATATGAGGTACAAACTGTATTGCCTATTGGAGAGCGACATCTCATTGTATCATATAAAAACATTGAAAACAAAAACAAACCATGGAAATTTTCCAATGTTGTCCTTGCAGCCTTCATCACCTCTTGGGCGCGTCTAAAACTTTATGAGTTACTAACAGCTATAGATCCTGAGCGTGTATTGTACTGCGACACTGATAGTATTATGTTTGTGCAGCAACGTAATGAAAAGCCTCCACTTTCTTTGGGTCCCTATTTAGGTCAGTTAACTAATGAAGTTCCTGATGGCTGGGAAATTGATGCATTTATAGGCTTAGGACCAAAAAATTATACCTATAGAATGAAAGAAGTTCAAACAGGAAAAGTAGATTATGTATTTAAAATTAGAGGAATTACTTTAAATCATCGTACACGACAAGAAATTAACTTTGATCATTTTTATCAACTAGTTCAAGATAAAGCTGACAAAAAACAGTTACACAATCCAGGAAGAATTGTTCGTAAGCCTGGATTTGTCATCGTATCCAAGTCTGAAACTAAAACACATCAGAAAGTTCAAAATAAAAGACGACGATTAAATCATAACAGTATTACTGACTATAGAACATTGCCATATGGTTATCAAAGTATTAAGTGCGTGAAATGAATGGTATTCTGTATATATGTAAATAGTAAACTGTCTAAAGGTACTATAATGTCATAACATGGTCATAATATCATCAAATATGTCCATAAGTTTTGCTATCTGTTGGTACTTGTACGTATATATAATGTAAATATGTCAATAAGTTATTAAGAATATTCTAAGTATAGTAAATATCTTAATTAAATATATCTATATATGTATATCAATATACCAATATTGCAAAATACAATATTATAGAGTATATAAATACAATAAAGCGTTACAATTTACAATACTATGTTTTATTTCTCCAAACAAATATTGATATCATACGAAGTATCTGTATTCTATATAAGATAAAGGAAGAATACCTATGCTTCATATAAGGTTATTTATACGTATTTTATGTTCCTACAATAAATGACCGTAAGTTCAAAACCATGTTGATGGCATAATGTCTTCTATAAGGTGAACAAGTATCTTAGAAGTAAGTAAAGGTATCAATATAAGACATTAGAATACTGTAGTAAAAAGATATCTATATGTAAATGGGTTATAACACAGTGATATCCTTTGTGCTTCAAATACCACTAGAACATGTCTAACAAGTATCTGCGTACGTAAAAAACCACAATATATACATTCTAACATGGTATTCAAGGTAATCTATATACATAAGCAATCAAATTATAAGGCTACAATATAATCAGTTCATGTGTTTGCATTCACATAACATATCATCACAACAACATATACAACTCTACAATATATATAACCCTACAATAGAAACACTTCAGGTGTTTGCATCCAGCCTAGTATAGCCCCTAAAGCTACGCAACCAACAACACATGCTTAAAACACTTACATGCAAACGAAAGATAATATGTCTACAATATGATACATATATTCCTGTCCCGATATCAAAACCAATATACTTACATACATACATCTACCTACTTACAAACTAATCATATATACATGCAATTTGTCATTCGTCTAAGCTTCGTACACCATTAGACCCATACAATATCCAAAACATGATATTCTATGCTAAAATCCCATATCACCTACACATACATGTACCCACTTACAAACTAATCACATATACATGCAATTTGTCATTCGTCTAAGCTTCGTACACCATTAAACCCCTACAATATCCAAAAGACAATATTCTATGCTAAAATCACATATCAGCTACACATACATGTACCCCACTTACAAACTAATCACATATACATGCAATTTGTCATTCCTCTAAGCTTCGTACACCATTAGACCCATACAATATCCAAAATATGATATTCTATGCTAAAATCACATATCAGCTACTGAAAATACAATATCAGTACATAAAATACCCCCTCATTAATATTCATTACCATCTCATTAATATTCATTATCATTTCATTAATATTCATAAATAATTAATTCATTACTCTAGTTTTTAAAAGGATAAAATCATTTATGTGAAAATACCTAAAGAAATCTTGTTTGAACACTTCTTCCAAAAAGCACAATAGTGAAAGTTGTCTTGAGTACACAATTCATTCAGTCTTTTTCCTCTTTGCAAGTCAGGTAGGAAGGGCCACCCTTTCTCTCCCCTCTACGTATATGGCAAGGTCTTAACAAAATGCGTAACAAGTCGCACGCCGGTTTAAAGTGGTCCTTTGCTCACAAAACAAAAAACACACTTCACCCCTCCATCTTATGTGCGGTTCCCTCAATATGGGGCAATACATTAACTTTTAAAAAGTGACACGTACCTATCTCATTCTTAAATTCTCTGTCGTTAGAATAATGATTCCTATTTCTTTCTTTTTCACATATTTTTCAGTTTCCATACAGTAGAAATCACAGTCCCCCCAATTAAGCAATGTCCAGAGCACAGTTCGCTCCCCTCCACCTCCAGCATTCTGGAACACACACATACAAGCAGGTGTCTATGTTACGTTCGTTACTCTTCACCCATCAAAGGGCTCTCTCACTCCCACCCGCCATTCTAACCTATACCTAACATATAGCTGTGCTTTTAACATTTGTTGTTTATCCAGAGTTTCCCATGTTTCTAAATACATGAAACTAACTTATTTGACATGTCTTTCTCACCTCCCATGGTTAAAGCATTGTGCAACATCCATATCTCACATTAAATTGACAATTTTCTTCTTTCTTTAATTGACACAATGATGGAATTACGAGACAGCTCCATAAGAGCTTCTCTCACGTTTACAAAAGCTAATTGTCGGCAATCCAATGAACAAAGAACACCCACGTTGGATACATTTAGGTATAAGCCTACTTTTTTATCCTTTGTTTTCCGTCTTTCTCCTTTAGTTACGTCACCTTAGAACATCCCATTCTTTTATTATATGTGCCTTCTTTCTTTAGAATTAGTTTCTTGAATACCAGGACCAACTGCGTTCAAGATTAACGAAAAAGACTTGTGTGGACATGATGTGAAGTTCCTTCAGCTATTCTTCACCACTTGAGGGCAAAATAAGAAAGGAAGAAACAAGTTTCTTAAAGGCTTGGGGAAAAACGGTAAGTAATCAGCATAAATTGTATAAATCAACATAAATTGTATTAAAATATATGATAAAACATTCAAGAGGAAATTTACACCCATTTTCGTGAGATTTTGGGAACATGGGTAAATTTTTTGGTACAAAATGGCGGATTTTACCCTCATTTTCGTGAGATTTTGGGAACATGGATAAATTTTGGTAGAAAATGGCGGATTTTAGGGCGTTTTTCGTGAGATTTTGGGAACATGGGTAAATTTTGGTACAAAATGGCGGATTTTAGGGCGTTTTTCGTGAGATTTTCGGAACAAGTTCGTGAGAAGTACGTGCTATACTACTCACCACACCACAAGGTTCACTTGCCGCGAGCTGGGATCGAACCAGGAGGGACCCCATGCACCAGAGGTGAACGCTTTACCACTGAGTCACCGTGGCCCCTCTAATTCAAATTTAATTCATTCAAGTTGTAAGATTTAGCATTGTTCTTCTAATTATGTAGTTTTAGACTCTTTTAAGTTTATCAACCCAGAACCAAAATACCCATATTTGATCTCAAGGAGGCAAGAGAAACTTATCTTAGCCTATATGTAAAATTTTTTAAAACACATTTTTCTGACCAGAACAAAATGAATTATTTAATAACTATACGATTTTTGTTACAGTTTCAAGGACCTAACGTCCTCTTCATCAGACATTGAGAAAAAGACAGATGACAGCAAATCTTATATCTTCCTCAGCCTTGAAACTGTAACAAAAATCGTATAGTTATTAAATAATTCATTTTGTTCTGGTCAAAAAAATGTGTTTTAAAATGTTATTGTGATTATCCAGAACTATGGAGTATATTTATTTAAAATTTGTGTCTTAATTTTTCATAATTTTGTCACGAGAAATTCACGAAGGGAGTAATATAACATTAAGCCATATTTATTACTAGCACAATACTCGTACTTCGCACGGGAAGAATACGTTTCATTTTGGACATAAAGGGGTGAATTTTAATTTGAACGGCATCAGATAAAAACCATCCGGAATCTCATCTAGGTGAAAATTTTATCGAGATAGGTCAAGTCATTCAAGAGTTATGAAGTAACAAACATTTTCACTTTCATTTGTATGTACTCGTAAGTTGGAGTGTATTGCGTATCTGTAAATCTTGATAAATACTCCTCATTGGTTCGAGCAATCGTTTTATCTATTTATAGTTTTTTAGAACATCTATTTATCGTTTTATATCTATTTATCGTTTTATCTATTTATCGTTTTCTATTTATCTATCTATTTATCGTTTATCTATTTATCGTTTTATCTATTTATGGATCATGTAACACTAAAGTACTGTTTGAGACCTAAGACTTGCATGAACTAATGATACCCACGAAATTTTTCAAATTTCTCGTCTCGTCTCGTCTCGTCTCGAATTTAACAAAGTACTTTTCATCTTGTGGGCGGCACTATACAAGGATGCCCACACGCCCAAAAACCATGACGCATCTCCTTTTAAATTCCCTAACGTGGCCTCACATTTTATTCTTCAATTTCTGTTTTCAAATACCTTCATCCTCTTGATAAATTTCAGTGACCCATGTTGCGCCTTGAACGTCCCTTGTGATGAGCACTGATTACCTTCGATGTGCGCGCGCAAATCTCTCAATTAACAAATATAATCCACATTATTTGAACTACGGAGATAATGTATTTGATGAAGGAAATGCTATTATATTGCTGAAACTGTAAAGATTATTTAGTTTAAGATTTTTTTTTTAGTTTAACGTCCCACTTTTATGTCCTTTAGGCTAAAGGAGAAGATAATTAATGAAACTGAATGAGTTTTACTTTCTTTTGCTCCCACCTGCAATCGAACCGGGGACCTTGGCAACAAAGACACGTGTGCTAGGCACTAGATTAACGGACGGAGAGCTACTGGTTATTAGAACAGGTGTTTGCCTGGCTATTAGAACAGGTGTTTGCCTGGTTATTAGAACAGGTGTTTGCCTGGTTATTAGAACAGGTGTTTGCCTGGCTATTAGAACAGGCGTTTGCCTCGTTATTAGAACAGGTGTTTGCCTGGTTATTAGAACAGGGGGTTGCCTGGTTATTAGAACAGGTGTTTGCCTGGCTATTAGAACAGGTGTTTGCCTCGTTATTAGAACAGGTGTTTGCCTGGTTATTAGAACAGGGGGTTGCCTGGCTATTAGAACAGGTGTTTGCCTGGTTATTAGAACAGGTGTTTGCCTGGCTATTAGAACAGGTGTTTGCCTCGTTATTAGAACAGGTGTTTGCCTCGTTATTAGAACAGGGGGTTGCCTGGTTATTAGAACAGGTGTTTGCTGTGCTCAGATTTTATTTTCATTTAGACTTATTTCCTTATTTTAGCCCCGGATTTATAGCCCGATAGGAATACTTTCTAGTTTCACTCGAGTAAATTCCCTCTCTGTAGGCCTACCCGGTGGGAGAGTATTAAACTCATTACGTCATTAGGATTCAATTTTAAACTAACCTGTCTGCTAAAAAGAAATTCTAAATTCAATCAGTTGAGGTTCTGATTCCACTTCGAAAAGAAAGTCTTGTTTTACATAACAGAGTGTAAGTAAGTTCAAAAGAGGATTGAAACTGCAATTATTGTAATTGTCTTCACGCTTACTGGCATTTGAAAGGGAGGAAAATATGGAGCCCTTGATTAAGGTTGGATAAGGGTTAATTTTTTAAAAAACATTTTCAGAAAGCTAGCGAAATGATTATTTCCACTTTCCCTCAGTAGTGTTCCCAGATGTTCCAAGGGCGAGGTCAAGCACCCATTTCATTTCCTTCTAAAGATAGTGTGATTTTTTTTTTTACATATATTGTAATCAGAGGCGTACACAGGGGGTGGGTCCTGGGAGTCCGGACCCCCTTCCGAAATCCCGACATTTTGTAAATGTAGTCTACTTTTAGGGGCAATTTTAGAAATGTTGATATAATTTAGCCTCAAATTGTATTTGGAGCCCCAAAACGCTTTAGACCCCTCCCAAAATAAATTCCTGCGTACGTCTCTGGTTGTAATATAGTAAATGTTTATTTTTTCATATCTTGGTCGGGGGATGAGCAATGATAGAGTGACAGAGAGCTTACCTCTGGTGCGTGGGGTCGCTGGTTCGATACCCGCGAAGTAAGTTTGTGGTGGTGGAGAACATCGTGTCCGCGAGTTTCTCGGGATATTCCCTTTTCCTTCCACATTTTCATTCTGTCATTTTTTCCATCATCATTCATTTGCGTTAATCATCATCTCTCTAATCGTGAAACGTTATATTGAAAGATTTCATATCATTTTTCACTACAATGTTTATTACACTTTGTATTACACAAAAACATACAATGTCCATTTTTAGTTCCATATGTAGCATATTTTTTTTGGAACTCAACGTAAACAAGTAATACCGGAACTTCTCCAGCTTGACCCTTCCATTGTTTGCAGTACTTTATGGATGAAAAGTTGATCACGAAGGAAGACTAAACAATCTATAAATTCTGGTACATTGCACTCTCGGTTCACGCAATCAAGTCGGTTTACGAACAAGTTCTGTGAACATCCCCCCCCCCCATCGGCTTACAAACAATATTTCGGGATTCGAATGCAGACACACGTCTGTACCGACAATTCAACACGCCCAGGAGTGCTTTTGCGCGTTTTCCGTAATATTATCTCTCAAGAGTGTCGAACGTTTTGTCTTATTTAAGCTTTTATATTATCTGATCTTGGAAAAGGATAGCATTAACCTCAATTTATATTCTTCTTGCATAAAAACACTTAAAATTGTTTAAAAATATACAGTACAGTATCATGTATCTATGGGTAGAACAGGTTAATTGTGTTTACATTAATTTCAATGCGAAAATTAATTTCGGTTTAGGAACAGCATTACGGAACGGTTAAGTTCGTGACCTGGGGATCCATTGTGTTATAATTTACAAACGGAATGTAGATAGAAGTGAATGTAGAAAATTACATAACGCCAAACTGCACTTAATATATGCACCACAGGATGTTACTATATTAACTACTGAATGCGTAAGATAAATAGGACACACATCGTTCGTATGAGGAGTTCGCGCAGAGTACGAAGAATTGTAGCTGAATAATATTTCCTAAAGAGATCTCTAGATAGGTCTACAAGGTGGTAGCAAATATAAAACAAAATCTTCTGGAAGTAGGGCGTAATAATCCCGACTATATCTGTATTCTTTTGTTTCTACGGTGATGAACGTCAGAGTTCCTTAAGCCGTAGGCTTCAGTTCTGTACCGGTAGTGCTTTTTGAAAACTTTATATTTGCCAACATTTTTCACAAATATAAATTGATTCAAAAAGTAAATAGAAAGTTATATATATATGAAGAAATAATGCCTTATCTATGTCTTGATCGACAGTCTCATTTCAGCGTAGAATATTATGTCCTTGAGTCCACAGCCACTGAAATCTTCCTTTGACAAGTCCACTTAAAGATGCTGGTTCCTCTCGGAGCAACGCATCGGATTAGTAGCTCATAACAATGGTTGCGATGTGTCTGATTACGAGACGTTGTCAGTTTTTTTTTTACGTTTGACAGCACGAGTAGGTGTACGTCGCGTCATAAAATTTCTGGGGGCTTCATAGCTGTCAGCTCAGAGAACTTAACGCATGCATTTTTGAATAGCATCGTGAAATGCGGTTTTCTACAGTGTTCCCGAAGATGACTGCTGGAGCGCCTTTTCCAGATCGTAACCCTCATCACTTGAAGTGATACCAACTATTTTGCATAAAAACTTGCGAATTTAAAATTTATTTAACAAACCTTTGGATGCATGTTGTAACACCAACTTATAATGGAATCATTAACAAGTCTGTCAGAGCTATATTTAAAGGTATAATTCCGGCATTAGTCTGATGGAACTACCGAAAAGCCATTGAAAGTTTCGGTCAAGGTGTCCGACCACAAGACTTCTGCTTATTAATCAACGATCTCATTTCAGTGTAGATTACTGTGTGCCAGAATCAAAAGGCTTCGAAGCTGATATTTCACAAGACAAGCAGAACACGCCACCCACACGAAATACATGCAAGATTCATATATAATTTTATTATGACAATCAGCAATTGGCGTGTGCCAAGTATATATATATATGCAATAACTGAGTCATATGCTGTCTGCAAGTCAATTAGGTCATGCTTTTGTTTCAGTGTCACTATTTTGGAGGAAAAAGTCGTTAAATGTCGGAGATTTGATTCTGTGTGTAGGTATAGAGGGAAAATACAATAACTACGGATTAACGATATTGTAGGAAGGCATTTAGCGATTAATCATAGGAATCTTATCGTCACTAATACTTCCATAATTGATTGATGTTATCAATATTGAAACCTTAGCAGACAACTGAAACTTGATGTGAACAGTAAAGAAAAGAAAAGTTCTGAAGTTGTTTTGCCTTAAACTTTGTAGGAAAGCTCGGTGCATCCCTGTTGCCAACAAATACAAAAAGCCTATGTTCTAGTGTGCTAATAGCTATTGGGTTCTTATGTTGAAAAATACGCGGCACTTAGTTTTGTTGTGTAGCCTATATATTTTATAAGAGTTTGGTTTTCCATTAAACTTTTGGCAGAAAAAAAGTTCTATTGTGTATTTACTTGATAACAGTTTGTCTTTCTATGAAACTTTTGGCGGAAAAAGAAGTAGTGTGCTTTACTTCTCGATCTCTCATCGTATAAGTATTGAAAGATCTCCAGACTTAGTGAAAAACCGTTTTGAGTTGTTAGCATTTATCCGATTAGGTTTCGTGATATCCGTTGGCAGCCGACGTCAGCATGACATCACAGCAGGGTGTCTATGCTGTTGATTGTCATCGTCATAAGGTGAAGGACGTGTTCTGATTTCTTTAACATGTCATTCGTAATGAAAGGGAGAAAACCAACAGCTAACAACAGATTTGCTTGCAGTAAGAATAGAAGATTAACCCTTTTTTCTTGTTGATAAGTTAGATATTGTGCACTTGTTTCTTGCTGTATTGGAGTCTACAGTGAATTTAAAACTGAAGCAGGAAAGGCACGGTGGCTCAGTGGTAGAATGCTTGCTTACCTTTGGTGCGTGGGGTCCTTTGTTCGATCCCCGGCCAAGTAAATTTGTGGTGGACAACATCGTGTCTGTAGGTTTTTTCGGGATTCATCATTTCCTTCCACATTATCATTCCACCAAATTGTTCCATCATCATTCACTTGCCTTAATCATTCGTATCCTTCAGCCGTAACAGGCATAATCGTGGGACGTTAAACTGAAAGATGTCAGAAACTGAAGCATACACAAGAATACCATCTCCTCTTTGTCCTTGATGTATCTCCCACAAATTAATTCCAGACATTTCTCCAAACTTGCGTTATGTGCTTTTATCTTTGCTCCAGTGAGCGAATTGACAGGAGAAGCAGGACAGGGATATCAGGGATTTATTCCTCTGACAAAAATTTATATCCGTCTAGGGAAGAACATTTTCATCCCTGGCAGGGAAGATAACTTCATCCTTTTAGAATGTTTTCGAGTGGACATGAAGGTGCAAACGTGGAACAAGCTTTTATTTTCTGGAGCCAAACTAAAAGAAGCACTTTCATTTGAGCTAAAACAGTTTATGAAACATGCATTCGAGTATATAAATATCGTTCGAGTATATAAATATCGAATGAAACATGCATTCGAGTATATAAATATCGAATGAAACATGCATTCGAGTATATAAATATCGAATGAAACATGCATTCGAGTATATAAATATCGAAACATGCATTCGAGTATGAAACATGCATTCGAGTATATAAATTCGAGTATATAAATATCGAGTTTATGAAACATGCATTCGAGTATATAAGTATCTATCTGAATGCCGTTCATTCTGCCTTTCGAACTGCTTGGCTTCATTAGAAATATGATCTGACCAAAGAAAACAACTTTCAACATGTAACTGTAACACTGTTATTTATTAAAAATGATTTCCTTTTCTCAGGTTTTATCAAACTGTGCTCCCCGCATTTTTCTTAGCAACAGCGGGAATCTTGCCATAACTTTTAGCGTATTTCTGGGGGATCTAGTTCAGGAATCGAGTGGAATTTTGATTTTTTTTTTTTTTTTTTTTTTTGCATCATTAGGTTACATATTTTTGGGTTTTTGTAATCGCACTATAATCTTCCTTGGGTAACAAATTTTAAATGGTTGATTTTGATCTTAATCAGGGTTGGCAAAAACCATGGTTTTTATTAAAAAAACCAAAAAAACCGGTTTTTTGGGTTTAAACCAGGTTTTTTGGTTTAAACCAGGTTTTTATGGTTTAAATAATTTGCTCTATATATTCATATCATATATGGACAGAAATAAGTTTGTTTCGCCTTGATGTTATTATGAAACAACCGAGTTATGCTGGAAGGGGTCACATAAGCTTAAAGCGGAATAAAAACCGCTTCTCGAGTTACATCCGAGAGAAATTATCCTCCATTTGAACTCGGAATCAGGACTAATTGGCCACAAATGCGATACGTCTGCCGACTCACTCACGAAGGAATCCTGATAAAAAAAAAAAAAAATACGTTGTACTGATCTTTACATGCTTCTTAATATAACTGTCAAGAGTCATTTCAGAAGGACAAAAAGATAAACAGTTGCACAAGTGAAACCATTACACAGAATTACATATGAACTATTTCAAAGTACTACGGAGTATAGAAGAACTAATTTAGTTCAAATTAGTTAACAACGACTTTTATTGGTCCAAATTAAAGAAATACAACGACTTAATATGCATATCAATAAGAAAAGTGAATAAAGATACGAATTATTTGAGTCCACTTTGGCTCAGACTCATTTATACATAAATAGATACCAAAGATACTTATTTCACTAAATGCCTCTCGTGGGGTCTGTATGACCCCCCCCACACACAAAAAAAATACGACATTTTCGATTTATTTTATCAATAGTAAACATTGAAACGAAACAATATTTAGAATTTTTCTTCGATTGCAATTACATAACAATAATAACAACTACAAAAAATCACAAAATAAACATTTATAAACTTATAAAAAAAAAGTTGCTTTCGTAGTATAATTTTTTGAGTAATGAATGGGGAATTTAGGTCTGAATATAATAGGAATAATATATGGGAGTGAAACGTGTGTGTGTGTCCATCAAGATTTTACAAACACTTACACTTTTACGAACATTTTTTGTTTTTTGGTTTAAACCAGTTGGTTTTTTTGAAAAAACCAGCTGGTTTAAACCTTGGTTTAAACCATGGTTTAAACCACCTTGGTTTAAACCAGCCAACCCTGATCTTAATTATTTGAAACTTGAATGTAATAAAGTTTAAATGAGTATTAGGAAATACATTTTCGAAGATAACACGAAATATAATTTATTATCTTGCAAAGTTTTTTTTTTTTCATTTCTTCTAAACGATTAATGGTTATAAGGGTTATGAGCCAGCACCCAGATCATGTCCTTCACGTTAAGTAAGTTTGTTAAAAAGTAAAGTATTGAATTAGATAGAAATATATATATATATATCACAGCTGTACTACAACTAATATGACACATGCATGTCTGAATCTCCCGGTGCAAATATAGAAGTTAAAATAATCTTAATTGCTCATATTACATAATAATCATAGTACTAAATATAATTAAAATAAGCTACACATCACAAAGAAACACTCAAAATGGAAAGTAACCAAAATTAAAGAAGGTTATTTGTATCAAAGTTGAAGTAATAGTAAAGCTAAAAGCTCTTGAATTATGACGGTCTCCATGTTGACGTGATTCAGTGATGCCAATCTGAAAGTTTATAATATCCCATCTCGAGAGACCGAAAGTCCCATTTTGCTCTTAAATTTCCCACGCTATACTAATACCAAATTTAAAAAAAATGAATGAATGAACAATACAATTACTATATATTAGACATTTTCTTCAATATATGAGTGAATTATTCAAAAATTCCGATTGTCCACGTTTATCAAAGAATTTAAGAAAAACATATTTTCCTTAATCGAAAGAGACAACTGAAAATGCATATGAAAATAAGTACATTTTGTTATGAATTTAGTATTTGCGTCACATTTTTATGTCACGATATTCCACTGAATGTAATAAAAAACTAGATAACTTTTATTCTTCAGCAAGGACGCCCCAGGGGGGGGGCAAGTACAAGCGACGTTTCAAATACAGTTTCAAATTTTGCTGTAACTAATGTAAAAATTCTATTGGGTTTTCGATATTCCCAAGTGCAATTTCCTCTTAGGGGGGGCAAGCGCCCCACCTTGCCCTCCCTGATGGGCGCCCTTGTTTTTCAGTCATTTCGTATGGAACGTTTTGTAAGTTGGGCGGTTCTCGTTTTAGCTTCTTCCGTTAATTTATTCGCTCATAGACATTTTAGTTGGCATTAACCCATTAATGGAATACAGAGACCTATATGACAAATCCCATAAATCCTGCCAATTTTTACTAAAATTCCCTTTATCCCATTTCAAGAAATCATTGTCAAAAAGTCACACAATATGGGATTTTTCCCACGGACGTGATTCCGACCAAACACTCAAGCAGAAATAAAATGTTTTTTAAAAAAGCGAATGGAAAAAAAAACAAAACCACAGAAAAAAGTGAATACTTTTCGAAAAAAAAATGATTATGCTTTTTTATTGCCATCTGTGTTCCTGTATTGTCGAACAAGACAAAGAACAGTTCCTAGGAAATCTGACTCACATCTAATTTGGTAATAAATATTGACACGATAGCCAATGTTCTTCCCTGAAATAAATAATGAGCTTCTCAAATTTAGCCTTTGCCTTCTTTTCATACAAGTTAACCAGGCCTTCTTTTTCTGTATTTCATACTTATATATAAAAAAATAGAACCGAAGTGAATAATGTCTCTTTGTGTTAATGTGTTTCTTAGAACACTAAATGAAAGGCCTATAAATCCTCGCTTCTTTGTTTTAATTAATTAGACTCCAAAGCCTTTTTTTTTTTTGTTGTACTTCTGTTCTTGTTATTGTTCATATTTGGACAGCTCCTTTCATAAATTACAAGGGAAGTTTCGTTGGTCTCCGTTCGAAAGAAATAACAGTGCTTTTCGGTTCGTTGATTCAGAATTGGTAATTGTATACTAATTTCTGTACTGATGGCAGAATAGATCTTTTTAGTGATGGAGTTATCACATGCTGTATGCATGATCGTTTGTGTATAAGACTGATTATGTTAGAATTGCCCACAAGACTAAAAGAGACATTTTTTTTTTTCTGACGAGAAACCAGACAGAACAGAGTTTTCCGATAGAAGCAGATATACTTTCCGAGACGAGGCGTAACTCTCAGAGTATCTTTTAGAGACGAGACAGCCTCAACTCTTGTCTCGTAGACAATCCTACTATACATGAGTGGAGACAGAGCTCTTCCCGTAGAAACATTTAGAGACGAGACATTACTTTCACGATAACTTTTAGAGACGAGACAGCCTCAACTCTTATCTCGTAGGCAACCCTAGTATACATGAGTGGAGACAGAGTTCTTCCGGTAGAAACAGATAAACTTTTAGAGACGAGACATTACTTTCACGGTAACTTTTAGAGACGAGACAGCCTCAACTCTTATCTCGTAGGCAACCCTAGTATACATGAGTGAAGACAGAGCTCTTCCGGTAGAAACAGATAAACTTTAGAGACGAGGCATTACTTTCACGGTAGATTTTAGAGACGAGACAGCCTCAACTCTTTCTCGTAGGCAACCCTAGTAGACATGAGTGAAGACAAAGCTCTTCCGGTAGAAACAGATAAACTTTCAGAGACGAGGCATTACTTTCACGGTAGATTTTAGAGACGAGACAGCCTCAACTCTTCTCTCTTAGGCAACTCTAGTACACATGAGTGGAGACAGACTTTTTTCAATGGAAATAGATACACTTTCCGAGACGAGATATCACTTTCAAGTCTTTTAGAGACGAGACAGCTTTAAAAGATGTGACATCTAATCTAATCTAATGAATTTTGTAAGTTTTTATTGTATTTTTATTCATTATGTTAATATGGATAATACAGTAACACGATTAAATTTTTGATGTTCACGTTTATTAAAACCATTAGACTCTTAGACATTCACTGAGACAGCAAAATGATGAATGATGCTGTAACAGTACAAACTCAACCAACATCTAGTGTTGTCAGATCTGGAAACTAAAAAAATATTAAAATAAGAATTGAACTAGTATCAAATATGTTATCTAATCTAATATAAATAAAATAAAGAGTTTGTTTGTGTGTCTGTCTGTCTATATATATCTGTGAGCGGCCTAAGGACCTGACGAATGGACCAAAAGTTACCAAAATTTGGTCACGAGTACCTTGGTCCAGGCCCCAGACCAAGGCGAAGCGTTTTTGTCAAAATTCGAACCAGGGGGAACTAAGGGGGGCGTTTACCGGGACATGTAAAAATAGTAGAAAATGATCGATATGAATGTCGATTTCATAGTTTTCGCGGTCGCTGAGATCAATGGTAAAACTCCGATTGCATTAATTTCCAAATTCACCCTATTCGGCTGCGGGACGAGGGGGGATACCGAGACATGTAAAAGTAATCTAATATGATCGATATTAATGTCAAATCCGTAGTTTTCGCGGTCGCTGAGATCAATTGTGACACTTCCATTAGCGATGACTTTCAAATTCAGCTACCACTGTATGGGGGCCGGGAGTCAACAGGGAAGGGGGTTGGAATCCGAGACATGTAAAAATAGCCCAAAATGACCAATATTAGTGTCAAATTTATAGTCTTTGCGGTCTCTGAAATGAATTGTGATACTCCCACAGGCGTTGACTTCCAAATACAGCCCCCATGCGAAGAATGGGTATAATCAGCTAGTTTTTAGTGAAACTAATGCTCATAGTGAATAGAATATTCGACAAACAAACCTTATATAAAGCTAATAATCTGTAATTACATGTAATGTTATATAAATAAGGAAGTGGCGCATCTTAAGAGCTGTAGGCTTTAAATATAATTAAAAGTAGCCCAAAAGTACCGTGTCGCCAAATTTAAAATTTTTCACTTAAAAAATATATATAGGTCTGCTATATGAGACGTGGACCTACTGATTAACGTGGAATCCGAACCACATGGGCTCCCGCCGGGAATCGAACCCGGGTCTCCCACGCCAAAGGCGCATATGCTAACTGCTTAGCCACGAAGGAGCTCTAGTTTGAAAACGTCTGATATAAAGTATCATTCAAGGAAAGTGATTTTATCCACTAAAAATGCGTCCAACGCTGTTAGAGATCCCGGTGTTTCTTCATATGAAACAGAGAGAGGAGGGGGAATGACAGGTATTGGTTGACGAGAGGAAGAGAATAAGTTCCAGTCGAGGGGAAGACAGGTCTTATTGATATGCAAGTCAGTCAATTAATGATTTACTCTTGAGAAACAAACATGATTTATTTGCTGAGGAAAAAATGAGGCCGTGAGAGTTTCTAAGAAACACTTAACAAGGAACTTATTATACGAGAATAAACCTTTAAGAACAATTAGAGATTAATTGGTGTTGAAAGTTGTTCTTTAGGATTTGATAAGCATTGACAGAATGCATTACTGAGCTAAGTAGTGTAGGTGGTAACATGGTTATCTTCTTAATTGGGAAAAGCCTAGGATCAATTCCGAGAAATGTTCCAACTATTTTCCGTCTGTAAGATTCATTTTTTTAATATCTGTCAGACTGTATTAGTTACGTAACTGATTTTATAAGATAAAAAGATTTTTTTTAAATTGAACTTTAACTTTCTTGAATCATAATAAATAAACTTATTAAAGATCAGTAGCGGAATTTTACATTTTCCAGGGGGAGGGGGAGGGGAGGGTAAAATTGTCCATCGACATAAAATTTTCACATTTTTTTTTTTTTTTACTTATATGTAACTAAGTTCATGAAAAAGCATGTGTTTCTCAAACTCAACTCAAGGAACATTTTTCCCGTGCCCTCCCAAAATGACGCCCCTCATCAAAATATGTGGCCCCTACCAAGGGCGCCGATCCTCGCCTGTGGGCCCCTCTATTGTATTTATGAACATACAATATTTGGCATAATTTGAATGCAATTTGTTTTAAAAATTTCATATATATATATATATACCTTCTGCATCTGAATAGGGCTCCCCAAATTTAGAGAGAAATCGGCGCCCTTGGCCCCCACTAATTTCGCTTAATACTTTTCTTGAAAGTACAGTAGGTAAGTTAAAAGAATATCTTTCATATTTTTGGCCACAGTTTATTTTATGATGATGATTATATCTTTATGACTCTCTTTAGATAGCGAGTTGAAATTTTAATTACAATAGAGGCTTCTCTTCACCTGGAGGCCCAGGGCTACAGCCCCCTAAACCCCCCCTTAATCCGGCCCTGCTATGGATACAAATATATACACAATATATACAGAACGACTTACTTGAACAATTCAATATACCTTACGTATAATTGCATTCTAAGGAAAGATCATTTCTTAATGTTATTTCCATGTTTCATGACTTACATGTTTGACACATGTATCCTTAAAAAGTAGGCTATTCATCTTTTATAAACTAACAGATTTCACCTCTACATTTTCCCCATGTGGCCCCCATATTCTTAATCTAGACCGAATAAACAGTGACCCTTATGTAATCGCGCTCTTCATTCCATTATTATATATATTTTTTCAAAAGTCCCACTAGGAGAAATAACTCAGGAAATTTCTCAGGGGTCGTTCTGGAATACTTAAAAAAAAAAAAAAAAACGCTCGTAGAAGGGATTTCTGTAATCAGTTACAAAATAGATATACTCCCTACGTTTCCTAGCCTACTTCCAGCGTTTTGAAATATAACATATTGCAGCAAAAGAGACTATAAATCTTAAACGTATCTCTGAGTTTATCTATTAGCAAAACTATACGAAATATTTTATTTCACGCATTTTATTTCACCCAGTTTTAAGTAATTTGGCGCAATACACGGATGCTTCTATGAAAACGAAAATGGACCATGGAGCTGACCGTGTATTGAATTTGTTATAACTAGTATGAACTTTGTCGAAAATCAGATGTAAACCTCTAACTACTGGTTGATATTTTGATAAAAAATTTGGCACACTCAGTGATGTCAACTTGAAAACATAAAAATCTCATCCTGAAAGACAGAAATTCCCATTTTGCTCTTAAATTTCCCACGCAGTATACTAACCGTTTTCAAACTGTACAAAATATGAAAATTGTATCTATTATATGTTGCTTACTTTTTTTGATATTTGACTTAATTATTCGAAAAGTCAGACCTTCTAAATTTCTTTTAAGTGTCTTTCTCAGTTGAAAGAAACTATTGAAATTCTTGATGAAAAGAAGCACATTTTGTTGTCAGAATTTAGTATTTTCATCACGCTTTTGCAGGGGCGGATCCAGGGGGCGATCGGGGCAATCGCCCCTCCCCAGAAGAGGAAATTTTCTTATTCTATATATACAAATAAAACCCTTCCCAGAGTTTGTAGTTCTTAAAAGTAGTTCCTAAGTAGCAAAATTACAACCCCCCCCCCCCCAGCAGTCCGTCCTGAATCCGCCCCTATGCTTTTGTGTCATAATGTTCTCTCAACGTAATGAAACTAGACAAATCTTATTCTTCAGATATTCCATGTAGGATGTTTCAGAAATTGGCTATTTCTAGTATGATAATTTACTGTCTTCCGTTATTTTTATTTTATTTTATTTTATTTATTTTTTTAAGTGCAGAGTACAATTTACGTTTCCTGTTGCTTGTGTTTTGAGATTCATAGGTTCGTGCATATTTTCTAAATCACTTTCGTACTAACATTCACTTTCAAATAACAAAATTTGACAATTACCACTAATTTCATGTTTATTCAAGCGTCATTAGCCTACTTCATTTGCGTAGAGAATTTCGTGGGCGTTGATAAATATATGAAAAACCCTGTATATGCAGTGGCGTATTTAGGATTTTGTCTCGGGGGGCTATGCACAACATGAGGGAGCAGAGAGGGCAATTGCCCACCTGAGTATGAGAATTAAATATATTTTAATCGATTCTCTACTAATATACTAGGAAAAGACGTGAAACTTATATGTCAGTGGAGGATCTTATCCCCACTCCCCCAGACAAATCTGAAATGACGCTTCTGTAAATATACATTGAATATTTGTAATCTAATTTCAACTTAATTGATTTCATTTTAGAAAAAATGGAAATATTCATTGCATCTGTACGTCTTCACC
This sequence comes from Thermobia domestica, assembly GCF_964235325.1. Lineage (NCBI taxonomy): Eukaryota > Metazoa > Arthropoda > Insecta > Zygentoma > Lepismatidae > Thermobia > Thermobia domestica. Next base: position 320,546,307 of record NC_137458.1, read on the forward strand.
TTCAAGAAAGTGTCGAGACAAATTAAAGCTGAAGTATACTGATTGCAGTTTTAATGGGAAGAATAGCAGACTGGTGAATCTTCCTGATATGATACACACAAAAATTTTACAATGCTCTAATCTTTTATTCTAGTCATAGAAGAAAAAGGAAGAATCCTCTTGACCTACCTAATTTCCCGGGCCCCTACTTAGAAAAAATATTCCCATTCCCTCTTGATTTCCTTTAATTCAATCATTTACCTTTTTTTTTTTTTTTAAATAACTAAACGATGTAAATATCCCTTTGCTATAATAACTAAAGTTCAGTTGTGTTGATATCCGTGCAAGTTGGTGTGGAACACTAGTTTCGTTTATCAGCTCCTCTTAGTTTTGTGTTACTGAGTACGGCCGACCCCCTTAAATCACAACTAACAACTGTCGAAAGTATGACAGAGAAACGAAAGAAAGTAACAACTAAGAAGAAACAGAATAGTAGAATGGACGAAAGAAGGACAAAAGAACACAGTTCTTACATGAATGAAATTTGACATATACGTACAGCAACGGTGCCGATTTCTATGTAACTTTGTAGCAGAGGGGGCATTCATAAAAAATACATATAACAATAAAAAATACATATAAAACAACTACATATTCATAAAAATACATGGGGTCCACATGAGCTTTTGCGTTACCCGGCCCCCAGGATCGGCGCCCTTGACACACAGTATTATTTCTGAACAAAGAGCATTAAAAAAATGGAAAGTCAATAAAATTCCTAGAAATGGTAAGAAGGATTATTGTTGTTTCCTATTGGGTAGATCACTCGTTACATTAAAACAATTGTAAAAACTCTGTAAAACTGACTTTAGTTGTGTAACTACAAACTTTTTTTTTTTTTTACAGGCTAGCCTGACGGGCTAGCTGCCTTTCAGAGGGTTACGCCCTCTTTTAGGAACGAGACATGATAGTTAACTACGGAATGAGTATGTTAGATGGGCTAAGTGATTTTATACGTTATTAGCAACAACATTTACATAAATAAGTAATTTTGGAGATGGAGACTGAAGGAACATTAATCCTTAACATTTGGTACAGGTATATATACAAGGAAAATAAACATACAGTATATTTTAAACAAATAAACGATAACAAAAGAAAATGATGATTAGGTATAGAATTCATGATATGTACAAGTATAGCAATGGGAGTGAAAGATGTGGTGAGGTGCATACACAGGACAACACGTGGATGATGTTAATTAGACAGATGAGGTTATCTTCAGCCTAGGGGCTACTCTAGGCAATGATGTAGACGAATGAGGCCCTTGTTAGTAAATAATGGTAATCACTGTGCTGGAAATGATGGGTGAATGAGAGGAAGATGTTCATGAATGACGTAATCTGTGATTATAAGTAAAGCAGGGTCTAACGGTGGGAGAGTATAATGATATAATGTGAAGAGAAGCGAAAGTGGAGGATGATAATAACGGTGAGGTGTTGGGTGAAGTGCTAAATAACGCATTGTGTTTTGTAATAAAGGATGTCGTGTTTCGAAGCGTTTGGTGATAAATGTTAGCCGCAGCTTTTCTAGGTAATATTGTAAAGTCGGAAAAGTGATTTTGCGGTATAGATCCTGTGTAGGACTAGGCAGCTTAATGCGGAACGCTGTACGGAAAGCATGGCGTTCGAGAATTAAAAGTTTACTGTAGAACTTAGTGGGTGCAGCTATCCATGCAGTAAATCCATAAGTAAGGACAGGTCGTAAGAATACCTTGTAGGTATTTAGGATGGTGTGTGCTTTAAGGCCCCAGGTGGTACCAGTCAATCGTTTCAATAGATTGAGTCTATTATAGGCTTTTGTAGTAATGACTTTCAGGTGTTGGGACCAAGTAAGGTGGTGATCATAGGTAATTCCCAGATATGTGACAGTATTACTGATTTGAATAGGCACCCCATCAACGTACAGAGAGAAATTGCGTGGATTTCGGCGGACTTTGGAAGTTCTTCTGGGTGGTAGGAATATGATGGCTTGGGTTTTAGCTGCGTTGATAGTAAGCCGCCAAAGAGTGCACCAAGTGTGAAAGCGATTAATAGCAGTCTGTAACTTAATGTTGAGCTGCTGGATAGTTGCTCCAAGGGCGAGAAGGGCCGTGTCATCCGCATATTGGAAGAGATGGACCTGATCTGGCAGGCGGGGCATATCTGCTACATACAGAAGGTACAGTAAAGGAGACAAGGCTGACCCTTGTGGTACTCCAGAGAACAGAAAGATCGGATGTGACAAACTGCCTCGTATTGAGATATAGGTGATACGATTTGTAATGAAATGGTAAATGAGGCGAATGTAGGAAATAGGGAGCTGAAATTGCAGAAGTTTGTATATGAGCCCATGGTGCCAGACTTTATCGAATGCTTTCTCCAAGTCAAATAAAACTAAACAGGAAGGATTTGCTGAATTATAGTGTTGAGTAATGAGCGTTGTGAGTCGAAGTAGTTGACCATTTATAGAGAAAGCTGGACGAAAACCTGCTTGTATGACTGGAAGTAGGCCGTGATCTGAGATGAAAATATGTAATCGTTTAACTAGGATACGTTCCAAGATCTTACTGAATGTGGATGTAAGTTGTATAGGCCTATAAGACGCAACATCCTGAGGAGGTTTATGTGGTTTGGGAATCATTAGCGTCTTAGATGTTTTCCAAGCTAAAGGAAAGAAGCCAGTTCGCAATATGAAGGTATAGATATTCGCAAGAAGTAGTAATAATGAAATAGGGCATTCCTTGATATGGCGATACGTCACGTTATCTAAGCCAGGTGCAGTATTTCGTTTATTTTTGAGAACTTGAGAGATGTCATGAGTGGTGATTGGGGCGGAAACAGCAGTATTAGGAGGTAAAACATGAGTAGGATTGGGTTGTAGTTCCGGTGATGAAGTATTGAGTCTGTCTGCAGGGTGAGGTGTTTTCTCAAATGGCGGTGTGAAGATAACTTGTAGGTGATCTGCAAAGGTATTTGCTTTATCGCTATCGGTACTAACAGGCGTATCACCCAATAAAATGGGGTAGGGTGTATTAGAGAATTTTCCACAAAGCGCATTGAAGCGGGACCAGAATTTAGTAGGATGTGATGTTTCAGACAGGGTGTTGCATGTCTTTACCCAGCACCGAAGTTTATATGCTTTGATGTAATTGTGCACTGTACGTTGAAGTTGTTTGTGATGTCGGAGTGCTTCTGGGTTGCGAGTGTGGAGATATTCTCGATAGAGCTGACGTGAACGTTTGATCATGGAGAGATAGTGTGGCGGAAGTTTAGGCTGATATGGAACAGATTTCGTTGTCGGAATATACAAGTTGCTGGCTTCCTGGATTGCAGATGTAATGCGATCTACAGTCTGGTATAAATCGTCACATGTGGCCGGTTCTGTTATATCACTGGTGAGGTCTGAAATATGTGAACGATATTGATCCCAATTAGCTTTATCGTAGCGCAAGCTCACTCGTACTGGTAAAGAGGAAGGGGTTGTAGCTGAGTATGGTTTGTAAACAAGCTTGATTGGTGCATGATCACTACCAAGAAGATGAAGGATTTCTACAGTGCAATGTGAGATAAGATTTGTGGAGACAATGACTATGTCAGGCTTGGTGTTTGAGATTGGGCGTGTAGCTTGTGGAAGATCAACAATAACCCCAGTAGTGTGGGTTGTTATGAAGTTAATGAAATTTGTCCGGTCACCATCGCTGCGGCTATGCATATTGAAATCGGCCATAATGATGTATCTATTGAAAGTATTGGAGATATATTGTACGAACTGCTGAGGTAATGGATGATTTGGTCTGATGTATATAGTTGCTAGGGTGATGATGACATTTTTGAAATAAACTGTGGCAAGGAGATATTCAGGAAGAGCCGTTGCAGTATACTGATGCTGGCGATAAGGGATGTGAGGGGAAATCCCTATGGCTACTCCCCCATTTGCCCGAAGTGCAGGTACGGGATTTGCAGAATGTAACATGGTATAGCGTGGTAAACGGCAAGTACGAGAGTTTGTTAGAAAAGTTTCATTGAGTAAGAATACTGTAACATGTTCCTCAAGAAGAAGCTGTTCAAATAAAACTTTGTGTTTTGGTAGTGATCGGATGTTCAGAAAGAGAAAGGTTAAAGCCATGATGTTAAACGAGTGAACTAGCATGTGATTTATGAAAATGAACAGTATTTCCGGAATAAGTAGCAGTAAAATGAACATGAAAAGTGGTTTTTGCTGCCAGAATGATTTGCTGTAGAATATGCGGCCTAATAAAAGGGTGGATGTTTTGCAAAGTTAGCGTTAGAAACGTCAATAGCTGGTCTAATGAGACAGGAGCGTCAATTGGATGTGGATGGGTTTGAACTGGTGCCGGTGGTCGCAAGGGAACAACGAGTTCAGGACGATCCTGAATAGGGTCTGGCTTTGCCTTACACTTGTAACTGTAGGTCGGATGCTGCTCATTACAAGTGGCGCATTTTGGTGGCAATTCCAAGTTAGCACAGGTCCGGGTGTTATGAGGACCAGCACAATAGCCACATTTACTGGAACTTTTAAAATCGGATGTGTGATGGGAATTGTAAGCCTGGCAACGTTCACAGCGGACCGGCATTGGAACTGGTGTTCGGGATGGTTCGACTCTGTGCTTGTGATTATAAATGTATGCACCTGACGCTAGTAACTCATCAATGGTGTCTTGATGGTTTGTAAGCACACGAACCATATAAGTAGGACCTTTATCGTTTCGAATGCGTATTACTTTCGTAATAGTGTGGCCCTCTAGCTTGAGCTCCTCTTGGACCTCTTCATCTGTATAGGAGGGGTCAACCCCCCGAATAACGACAGATAACAATGGTGGTCGCTTTGGTGGTGGAGGCTGCTTACGTGTGGGGGAGTTCAGAGATTGGATCTTCGCATTTGGACCAAAAGTGTCAATAGGCACTTTGTTTTTTATTGTGGTAAGGAGAGTTGGGTCCGGTGTTTTTAAAATAATACCATTTCTCGTATGAACAATTTCTGAAATCGCTGCTCGAGGGAGGTATTTGCGCAGTTGTATGGCAACAAACTTCGCATTGCTGAACTTGACATCAAAATTAGTGAGCAACATGGAATGAACTGAAGGTAGAGTAGATCCATCAGAATGATTTGAAGTTGTAGTTATGTCCATGGGAACTTGGTTTAGATCTGAGTTAGAAGAGAGATGTTGCTTTTTCGGAGGTGGAGACTGTTGTAGACGTTCGGCATAACTGTCTGTATGGTCTGATGGATGTGGCGATCTGCTGCGGACAGAACCAGAAGAGAGGACTGAAGTTGCAGAGGCAACTGAGGCTTGAGAACCTCGCCGCTGCTGAGATTTGCTAATAGTAGAAGTGTGGCTCGGATCCTTGCGGGTCCTGCCCTTCGGGGTGCTCTCGGAGGGTCCGGGTAGAACTTGAGGTAACCCTGTATGTTTGCCTTTCATCGCTTTGCCTGATCCTAGCCGTGGGTCCGCCATCGAAAATCCGCCCTTGGGCTGATGCCCAAATGTAAATACGAAGATGTGTGTCTATAAATGTGAGATGAACGATTTGATGATAAAAGATAGAATGATGATGATAGCTTCACCCTCCAGCACTGAAAAGCGCCGTCAATCCCAATGAGAGCGTATGCGTGCTCAAGTAAATCGAAAACCCAATGAAATAGCAAGGTCGTCAACTTAGAATCAAGTACGTCTGTTTACCTCCGTGGAGGATTATAATCAATTCGACGGTTGTTTTCTCAACCTCAAAGAGGCAAGTAATCCAACCGTATATGAGAAGATCGCGACTAAAATAAATCAATAGGGATGGAATACCTAAGGGACTTGGTTATTTTTCTCCGCCAGCAACGGATACCCTATTTTTTTACCTGGTTAGAGATTCCAGGTGGCCAGTTCGAACTACAAACCTGAACAATTGTATTTTAATTTTCGTAAGTACTTCTTTTAGTACGAGTGTTTATGTCTTTTTAATAAAATTAGTAACATTTCTGTAAATTAGACAAGTATTTCTTTTGCTTCTAACTACAAATTATCCTTTAACATAAATGTTGTGAATAAGAATTACATAAATTTACTAAATTTACATTTATGATACTCATCCTTTCATACGTGTTACAACAGAGTTCTCTATGAGATACTTTATATATAGCAATGAAGTCATCGTTAATTCTTTCTATGCATATAGTAGCGTAATATATGCAGCATTATTTGTTCTATATAGTATATAAATATAGGCATCTCATATATATATATATATATATCGTTTCTTTTCTTTATTTTCGACAAACAGCAAAGAAATATGTATGCCCTTATTTTTATGTAGAGGTGGAATCATATATTACTGTACAAGAATTTCTAGTCTAATTAACAAGGGGGCGCGGCAGTCGTCGATGAAATAAGAACAAAAGAGTAACGGCGACCAGATGAAGAGTAAATTTGTATTGAGGTAGTCTGCCATATGTAAATGATCAGTTTCTTACATCCAGAACTGAGGTAGCGTTAACAAAAGTTCTAGTAATATCTAGATCGAAATCTTCAAAGAACATATATAAAATATGAGTTGCACTAGTTTTAAATAAAGATTTCCCACTGGTCATTTATTGGGCTTGTAGAAACGAAAGCTGTTATAATAAAGTGTGTGCATTCGCGAAGGCGTAGTTGTTCTTTCGTGCACATACGCGACATCTATGATTTATAGATTGGTGTATGCATATGTGTCAGCCAACTAGAACTATATTCATTTTCGTCAACATATATTTTGGCTCGATGTCTTTAGTTTAAAAAAGCCGCGCCCATTGCATGTACAACATAGGTAAACGAACAAATTGATTATTTTGCTGTGTATCGTTAGTCAGCCGGAATAGTACATTTTGTTTGTGTATGACGGATTTTTTTTTTCGGGACAAACAAGCAAAACCGTATATAAATTTATTAATGAAGTTTTTATTTATAAAGTAGTAGTGTCAATTACCCGTTTCGCTGGGTTAATATAAGAAAAATTAGTAATAAGTTCCGTAGTCACTTACATATTGTACTATTATTGAAGCGCTCTCTGATATCTGTCATAAGCCTATCTATCTATCTATCTATCTATCTATCTATTTAAACAATATATATATATCTCCGTCCTCCAAGTTGCAGGGTTGAATTTGGATGTAAACAGCATCGGAAGTGTCACTGTTCACCTCAGCGACCCCGAAAACTATGGATTCGACACTAATATAGGTAATTTTCGATCATTTTAAAATATCCCTCCCCCTGTCTATCCCCTTCCCTAAGTTTTACCATCAAAGTGAAATGATAAAGACCATCCCAGGCCCAAACGTCATCTATGTTAAAAATTTGATCAAGATCGGTCGTGTGGCTCAAGAGTTATTAAGTCACGAGCATAATCGTTTTGATTTTTATTTATATAGTTAGGTAAATAGATAAACAAAATGTTAACCGTTTGGGGCGAAGATAGAACAAAACTCGCTCCTCTGTAGTAAACTACCCTTTCCTATTTCTTCCGAGAGAAATAATGAAGTTTATATTCATAAAACACATTTAAAAATTGCTGTATTCATTTTCGGGAAAATAGAACAAAGCTCAATCATATACAGTGAGTACACTATCTTAAATCTTTTTTTAAAAAAAAAAAAAAAAAAAAGAAAAGAAATGGAATCATCCAACAGAGTTACTAATGAAATCTCTTTTTAAAAAATATGAACAAAATCTTTATAGCTGTTTTCGACAAAGGAGCCATTTTCAAATTTTAGTCACATCATTAGCCCTGCTTTTGTAATTGCTCACGATTGTGTATTCCGGGAATTGGTACAGATAATCAATCTCTCCTTACTATTTCGTTAATATTTTTAATCTCTATTTTTCACTGTTTTAAATGGAAAAGTTCGGTTATTTGTTTGTTTGCTCGCTTTATATATAACAATTACAATTGCAATTCCCACCCTTTCTTTCTTCTCTTTTAAGCGAAACATCAAGAGATGCTGAAACACATCAAGAGACGCTGAAACACATCTTTAACCAGGTCTCTAATCGTAGGTGATTTCGAGATATGCCATCTTATTATTACAATTGCAACCGCCATCTCTTTTCTTCCCGCCTTTTATCTTCCCTTCTAAGAGAAACATCAAAAAACACTGAAAGACATCTTTATTTATTTCAAATTAAAAGCGTAAATACGAATTTTCGTATCCTCAAGGGATTTCGAGATGTGGCCATAACTGCAGATCTCACTTTTTTTCTTCCCTTGTACAGGCAATATCTAAGAACTTTTAAACACATCTTATATTATTATAAATCAGAAGTGTAAATACCAAATTTTCTTGCCTCTAATCTTAAATGATTTCGAGGTATGATCATCCTGTTATAGCAATTGTAACCACTCTTTTTTTCTTTCCTTCTAGGTGCAATATCAAAAAACCGAAAAGCATGTGTCTAATTATTTTAAACGGAAAGTCCATACACCAAAATTCTTGTCTCTAACCTTCAGAGATTCTTTAAAATAGGGACATATTGTACTATAATAATTACCATCCCTATTTCTTTTCTTTCTCGTTGATTTTCCAAAAATCCTTCCATAGTGTTATCGTACGTCACAAATCCTATGCACTGTTAAAATTTCAAGTTTCTAGCTTAAGGTGGATCACTAGGTGGTGTTGGTGCTATGCTAAACACTGCTTGAATAGTACGGCGTTGCCAGATAGTGTCGAGTGTTTTACTAGTGCCAGATAATAAAGGAAGTAATCATGGAATTCTGCTTGGATATTTACTGAAGAAATTAGTTTTCGACGTTTACTGTGATTTACAGCTAAGTTCCGCTTGTCGAACTGCAACGCTAGAATCCAGAAATTAAACGTACACATTTGGGAACAACGTATTATGGAGTTCTGTGCAAGATTCTTCTCAAAATCTATTTCCTTAAATGTAAATTAATATTTAAATAAAATGTGAAACATAATATGAAAAACGATCAAACAATATATCTATTTCGTAATAAGATCGTTATTTTAAAATACTTTACACATACAAATAAACATTTCGTGAAGCTTAGCACTTTTAGTAAGATCTAACAGCAAGTGCCGTCTGGTGTGCTCATTGTAAAACGAATCAAATATTTTCTTTTATTTGTTACATTTTTCGATATTAGAAGACACAACCAAATGAATTAATGTCTTGTGTTGTAGCTGAAACATAACTTTATCTTATAATACAATATTTATAATATGTACCGTTTCATTGCGCAGTAGTTAAGGGAATGAGCTAAAGTATGTATTGACTTCCCGTTGGTGATCCACCTTGTCAGTGAGGACTTCTTTTAAATAGAGAGATAGCAGAAAGATACAAATATACGTAGGTAGCTGTTAAAATAATGGAGACTACTTAACAAAATGCATTTTACCTGATTATTACCTCGTTAGACCACACTTCACTTGAATAAGCTTGTGTTCATCATGGCTCCAGACATACAATTCGTGGATCTTGTCCTAAAGGGTGGTTGACCACACACTCGATATAAGAGCTGCTCAGTGGAAGACGATGATATGTCACATTTTCTAACTTTCGAGTAAACTGGAAAAGAAAGTTCAACATTCTCATACAATGCAATATAATGACACATGCCAAACGAGCTTCCTTTGCCATATACATTCCAGAAATTTAATTACCTACATACTGTTTTGTGGTTCTATCCCAAACCATTCCATTTAATAGCTCAAATTCACCGGAGGGGGCACCGGCACAGTGACTCAATGGTAGAGTGCTCACCTCTGGTGCGTGGGGTCCCTGGTTCGATCCCGGCCAAGTAAGTTTGTATTGGAGAACATTGTATCCGTGGATTTCCTCGGGATACTTCTGTTTCCTCCCACGTTCTCATTCCACTAATTCTTCCATTATCACTCACTTGCGTCGTTGTCTCCCTTAGTCAAAAGGGAATAATCGTGTAATCTTATACTGAAAATTTTCATTTAATTCATTTTCAAATTCACTGGAAGTGGACTTCCCATTTTCTTCTCCCAAGCCGCTCATATGAACACTGTATATGGAGTATACAGGGTGCCCCACAAGTAGGTATACGGTCCCGTACTGACCGGCTCATGGCATTTTGTATAATTTATTTATTATTATCATCCATACAAGCAGTGACTTACAGTTACTTTATTACATGTTTTTAATCTCTTTTCACTCATACCTTAAGCTTGGAACAAAGACAAGCAAATAAACTAATTATCTTAATAAACTAAAATGTCATACTTTGTAGTACTGTATACCTACTTTTGGGCCACTCTGTATAAATTACTTACACAAAAGTATAATTTAAGTGTGATAAGAACTCATAGAAATGATCGTCTCTTTCTACATATTCACGCATTGCTTTTGGAGACTAAATGTTAATAAAACCTTATATTACTTTCGGTGGTGTATCACAATATTCTCTAGTTTTGTATTTTTAAATTTATTTATTTACTTTGTGATTAGACGATCATCATCATAATAGGTATTCAGTCATTATTGGCAGATCTCTTGCCGCAACTGAGAACTTTCCATGCATCACGGTCTTCCGCTAACTTATTCATCTTCACATACAATTTTTCTGCTTTGATATCTTCCATTAATTGTAATCTCCTTCGCCCTCTCGCTCTTTTCCTGCCATCATATCCTCTAGCACGTCTCTCATGATGCAGTTCGTTCTTAGCGAATGTCCCAACCAATTTCTCTTCCTCTTCTTAATAATATGTAAAATTGATCTTTTCTTACCCACCATTCCTAATACCCATTAGGACGTCCCTCATGATACAGTTCCTTCTTAGCCAATGTCCCAACCAATTTCTCTTCCTCTTCTTAATAATATGTAAAATTGTTCTTTTCTTCTCCACCATTCCTGACACCCTTTCATTCGTTTTCTGCTCGACCCAACTAATTATCTTCATTCTTCTTCACACCTACATTTAGAAAAAAACATCTAGTCGTTTTTCATGATTTTTGCGTAATGTTCATGTTTCTCAACCATACAGTGCAACACTCCACACGAGGCATTTTGTAAGTTTTTTTTCTCAACTCTTTATTCAAGGTCCCACAAAACAATATTTTCTTCCTCCTAAAGGCTTCTTTCACCATTCCTATCCTTGCTTTTATTACACGATAGCTGTGTTTAATTCATTTTCCTCTGAATAGCGTAGTTAAATAAACAGCATAGAGTCTGCAAGGGGAGCAGGAAAATTCGGTGTAGGGAAACTTGGTGTAAGAAGATTCGGTGCACGGAAAATTTGGTGTACGGAAAATTCGGTGTGGGGAATGCTAGGTGGAAAGAAAGATTTGTTGTAGTAGACCGTAGAATCCATTAGAAACTTAAGTTTGAAGATAAAGGAACGTATTAGTTTTAAATTCAAACTTTGTGTAGAACATACTTTTACTGTCTACTATAAGGAATTTAAAAAATTGTGTTCCTGAAATAACTTGAATTCTACATTTCGAAAATCATCCTGTATATGGTCTATTTGTATGATGTACTATATGAAAGGTGGTTTTAGTTCTTTCTATAACTATTCTCTGAACTTACAGCTGTAATTGTTTTATTTGTGACAAAATGTGTCAGCTTCATTGTGTGATGAAAAGTAATTTATAGTAATATCCCGCAAAAGACATGCAATAGGTATTGGACTCAAAGCAAAATAAATAAATAAATAAATAAATAAATTTGCTTTTCTTGAAATAGGTAATATTGTATTCGTTACATTTTATGGTTTTTGTTTCCACAATATGAAGTTTCGTAAGTTATTGAAAGTGGTAATATTCAATATGTATTACACCGAATCTACCTTATACCTAAATTTCCCCCACACCGAGTTTTCCGTACACCGAATTTTCCTACTCCGAGTTTTCTTACACCGAAATTCCCCACACTGAATTTTCCTAGACCCGTCTCCAAGTTCTGAATAGTTTCGCATTATTCTAAATCCTGTTATTTAAATTTTAAAACCGTTGTGGTCGAGGTGTATGGATCGAGTTTCCTATAAGTGGTCCTCATCAACTATCGGAGATTTAACCAAAAAAAAAAAAAGCATGATATTGTGCGGATATTGTGGGTTTAACAAAAATAAAAAAAAACTAGTGATGTTCGACATGATATCATGTGGCTCTTACAAAAGAAACCGGCCACAAGACTCCAAACAGATGCCTCCAGACAAGAGTGGCGGAACGGGAGGAAGAGAAATGAAAACCACCAAACAGATAAGATGCATAATAGTAATATATCATAGCAACAGCGGTGATTCACAGCATGGAGTTGGTTTGATACTAAGTTTATCCCATTCGAAGTGGAGATGATCAGATTGAAATTTTGATGGGTTCTTTGTGTAATGTTTATTTGTATTTGTGCTAATATATGCATGAATAATCTTAAGAATGACGAGGCAAAAAGAATCGTGCCAGAACAAGGCTTGTGTGAGAAAGTACACAAAAGATGGTTCGCCTTATCCCATTTACTCTTTTGAATCTCTAATATATATACACAAAGTTTTAATTCTTATTCCATCTGTATATTAATGTTAAAATATAATATCTCATCTATGTATTTATTAAAATGTAGATTCATTATTTGCGTTAAGTATATATTGGGTTGGTGCACAAATTCGTAGCGTTTTTGTTTCATATGTTGATAACCCAGTTGCTATGGGTTTATTTCTTGATTGTTATTTTTCTCTTCAATTCTTGTCTTTGATCTTATATATTGAATTTTTGTGGATGATGATTACAGCTGTGGACGCTAGAAAACAAAGTGTCATATATGTGGAGAAAGTAGAATATTTTGACATATGCATTCTTTTCTGTGGGTACCCACTCATCTTTGTACGGGGAGTAGCTTTTTTGTTCAAGTCAATCTTTCCTTTCTTTCCTCAAGACACCATTTCTCGTCACCAGTAACAATATTGGATAAATATATTGCAAGAACCAGAACTCAAACATTGGCTTTCGTTCAAGAGTTATGGAGTAACGGACGGACAGATTAACATCCTAAGTCCGATTGCGTAATCCTAATAAACTATAATACAGGGTGGCGTAGAGAAACGGGAAATTTTTGAATTTACAATTAGCTAACAGTATAGCCAGCATTTGTTTAGTACCTTTTGCCATTTAGTAATAATAAAGCATTGAGGTTGTGAGGAACGTGTGTTCGCTCTGAAAGCGTGTGATAAGAATGATTACATTCTATGATCTCCGGGATCTCCTGAACTCAGTGCGTGCGATTTTTCTCCATGGCGAATCCATGGTGACATCTCGGAAGCAAAAAGTATAGTACACGTCCTTGCAAACATCGTTGAACTGAAATTTAGTGTTAAAGAAGGACTCACTGGCATTCCTCAAGATGTAATAAACTAAGTACTCTAGCGAATTTCCAAAATATACTCGTATCATAACGTGTATACCGAAATGGGGCACATATTTCTGATGTCATCTTCAAGAAATATAATGACATGTAAATGACATAGCTAATGTCATTGTTAATGGTATATTCTGTACGCACGGAAAAGCAAGTACTTCACAGTTGACAAATTTTCTTTTGCCAATAACTCGGAACAAATGAATTAATTTGAATATTTTTGTTGTTATTCATAGGATAGTTATAATTTGATAACTTACCAAAATCGGTACTGTAATAGGTTAATTTATTGTTGAGTTATTAAGAAAAGAATTTTGTCATCTGAAGAATACCTTCTTTCGCGACGTACATGCACCTGAATCATTAAAATATTCTTTCCTGTGTTGATTAGTGCATTTTATGTCAATTAAAATTTTTCTGTTTTCCTGGACCACCATGTATTTGTGTTTATATAATGATAAAGTGTTATGTGTTGTTGATTATACATGAAAGAAAAAATGTTGCGTTCAAAAATGTTGTTTAACATATATTTTCAATAAATTAATGTTATAACGTACTTTTAATCCCTTCTCAATTACCTCATACATCATTTTATTAATAATCTTCAGCAAGCAAAACACACACACACACAAAAAAGGAAAGGTAATGAAAATGTTGTGAATCCTGACTGCTCACATTTCCGGCGGTAGATTTTGTACAAGTGAATATTTTATAACAAAAGAGTTGTTTTACTTGCCCATTTGTCATCTCTTAAAACATTTAAGAAATGAAAAACTTTAGAGCGTTTCAACCACTCCCCCTTGGCTTGCTCTTTTACTTATATATATGCTTATGACAAAAATCGATCAAATCTCTGTGCAATCCTGACCTAGGACAAAAGGGCGGAAACAAAATGAGCAAGTGACAAAAAGAGTGCAAAGCTAAAAGGGAAGACTCATAAAGAGCGTCAACAAAAAGGGCACAGAAGGAATAGACGAGGGGACTAAAGACTTCAAATGTATATATTTTTTTGTTTTGTTTTTTGTGTTTGGTATTCCAACTATTACGTTATTATTTTTTTTGTTTTACTTTCTAAAGTACTTATGTAAATGTGTAAAAAAAAAAGAAAGAAATGTAGATATGCAAATAGAAAGAAATAACAGATTTTGTCATAACGTGGTTGGATACTTACTTGCAGCTCACATCCCTTTCCACTTTCGAAGTAACAGTCTAACATGTAAGTCAGTTATGAGATCCTAGGATACGATCCAAGTATTCTGAATGAGAAGCTGAAGCAGCAATCATTTATACTCGACAAAGGTACCTAAACACAAAACCGAGGGTTGCGCAAGAAGGAACCTTACTTCAGTGCACAGTCCCCAAATTTGGCCAGTGCTAATAAGACATGAAGGGGGCATCCGTAGTCTAGTGGTTAGAACGTTGGACTCACGTCCGCGTGGACCTGGGTCCGATTCCTGGCCGATTTTTCCCAGTTTTCGGTGTTCACCCAGCGTCGTGAGGTAATCTGAGGAGTCACATGAATAAAAGACGTGACGGGCACAAGGTCTAGAAACCTCCTAATACGCCTGATAGTCGCTAGGCTGGACGTAGTTCAGGGGTCACTAACAGATGGCGTTGGAGCAGCACAGGTCCACAAAGGGCTGTTATGCCAAGTGGTTTAGATTTTATTGAGAAATGTTCTCAGAAAGGGTAAGAGTTTGTTGGTTTGTTTGAAATACGATCTGAAGTTTCCCTAGTATCGTGATGCAAATAACTGTTCTCCGGATTCGACGAGATGATAAGTTCGTTGTCCAACGTATCGAAAACAGATATTGTTTTCGAACTGAACCTGAAGATAAGAATAATGTCTGTTCCCGAAACTTTGAACAATGAACACAACATCTAGTGTTTTTGGTTGGTTTAAATTTAGCGTCCTTCTTCAGCTCCGAGGCTATATGAGAGGTGGACCTGCAGTTTAAGGCAGTGATTCAGAACATTTTTTTTATTTTATTGGCGACATACCGCCCACGACATCGCCACATTTAGGTTAGGTACTGTATTAGTGATTAATGTAAAATGAATTCAAAGGCTTCGAAATTGATTTTATCTTATTACAAAGGATTTATGGTAAAAACAAAATAGGTCGACCACAGTCTATATTTATAGGCCTCCTGTACCTACGGTGTAAACTTTACTTTAAAGATATAAAATTTCGCGACACTTCCCATGTAGCTTCTCGATACACCTGTTGAGATTCGCTGGTTTAATGTGGAATCCAAAAGACGCACACACTAGATATTGGACCAATTGTAAGGGTCAATAGCCATCAAGGATCGAACCTATGACTATCTGAATAGGAGACAGATCCACTACGTACTGCTCCACCCAGATTGAGCATATGCATGTAAGAGAGACGGGGAAAATGGGAGGAGGTAAAGAAGATAATTTAACAGGACTACGAAAATTAAGATAACTATGTAATGTTGTCATAGGCATTGTCTTACTCGCTGCAGTGGTTGATCATAGGTATTATGTACCTGTAATGGCGTGAGCTTTCGACGATCAGACTCCACCCAAACACCAAGTGAAAAACCGTCCACCGACACACCCAACAACAACAACAACACTTTTTTAAAAGAAGGAGAACCTTCTGAAAGTATTAGTAAGTATGATACCAGACCACTCAGCGGGATTTCTTTCGAACAGGTGATAAAACTTTTATATGTATTTAAAGTCGACAATGAATGTGGATAGACCTACCTCACAGTGAGTGTGTATCTCGTATTTATGCATGGAGGTACTCGTATGTCATCCTGGTAGACCAAGATGATGAAACAGCGAGTTTGTTTGTTTGTTTGCAATTCAACATCACAATATATGCACGATGTAGACCTAAATTGAAGTGAGATAGGAATCACACATTATCATCCATTGAGATCAAACTTGGTACACTCTCAACAAAGGTTTAGATAAATGGTTACCCAGAAGAAAGATCGTACACACTGAATCTATTTTGTTCAATTGAAGTATGTGAAGCTCTTTACGTTGGACCATTTTGATTGTTCAGGTCATCAATTTGTCTATGGAAAAGAATTCCTGTTTTTTTTTTTTTCATTTTCATTTAAATTAACGGAGATTGTATGCGTTAATTTTGAAGATTTCTTCGTGAATTCGAATAAATGTTCATTGTTTTCCATAAAAAATTTCTTTTTCAGTATTATTTGAAAGACATTTGATCAGTAATAAATTTGGTTTCGTTTATTCTTCAGTGTTATTATAATAATCGCAAGGAGTCGTGAAGCTTGACGTAGATCTACCAATTTCAGTACCCAGTAGAGTGCGAGGGTGTGTCTCGGTTTGTCAACCCATAGCCATGAAACTACCAGTGTCGTTCCTCGCGCTTTACACGTCCTGAAGGCACCAATGTCGTCGGATTAACGCTAAGTTTCGTTTTCTTTATTTTTGTTATTTTTTATTTTTAGTATTATTATTGTTACTGTTTAATTCTAATAATTTTTAGTGTTCGTTTTATAGTTCTTTCGTTAAGTTCTATTTTCTTGTCGTTCGTTCGCTATATTTTCTAAGTTTGGAACATTGTTGGTGTACTTATGCTGTTTCCCTCTTTCTCAAGTGTGCGTTCGGAAGGCAGCTCCACGAATCGTACCGAAATCTTCCGATGCATCGCACGTGATGGACGGCAGTTTTATGATTGGTGGCTTCATGAATCATTGCGGTCACTATAGCGCTTTATGAAGATATATATATATATATATATATAGGGCCGGATTTAGGGGGAGCTGAAAGGTGCACGTGCACCCTCTTTCGTTTTAAATATTCACTACCTAAAGCGAGAATCAACAGTAAAAATAACAACACTTTCCGAAAATTTCTACTGTCATGTTTTCGCTTGGGCGTAAAAGAAAGGGAAGTTTTGCAAAATCAATCTAAGGGTTGAAGGAAAAGGACTTACCGAGAGCAGACATTTAGCATTTCCAGGGTAATTTTTCTTATTCACACCACAGATACATAAATGCATTTTAAAAAATCAAATTTAATTAAAATATGCTGGTAGTTATTGATGCTCCATCCGTCTGAAAATCCTGGATCCGGCCCTGTATATATATATATATATATATATATATATATATATATATATATATATATATATATATATATATATATATATATATATATATATATATATATATCCAAAGTTGAGACGTATAGAAATTGATAGGACTTATTCAGCTGTACAAAATTATATGAATAAGTACCGGTATTCGAGAAAATGAAAAAAATAATTATCTGTGAATCTGAAAATTAATTCTGTACAATAACCATATCGTATCGTTAATGAGATACAGTCTAAAATTATCATGAACTCTTAAATTTTAATTTCTGTTCAACTAAATCTGATTTAAACTATTAATTGAACAAAACAATACGTTTATTGCAAAAAATATTAATGTGTCACAGTTTCGCCAACCGTCCTCTTGGCTTTTTCATACACTATGAATAGGTGTACACACTGACAGGCTTAATATAGGAGATACCAAAAAAATCCCTGATTGGTTACCATAGGCTACTAGAGCCTGTCTATCTCAGATGTGTCCTCGGAAAATATGCCAACTATAATTCGGCCCCACCCCCGCCACCCTCTGACAAAGGAAACCCTCCCTTTGCTTAGAGGAAAAAAGTGAATGACGTAGGCTGTGTTGCCAATTTGCCATTCAGCCGTTTGGTCTTGATGAGTGAAGATCGTAAGCGACTTAGAATGGCTAACAATACAGAGCACAACGAAGTTTGTGAAATAATTCATTGGTGGCAACGCTCCCTCATCCAACAATGGAAAGATCTCGGCCGTAGCATCTTGTCCCTCCTCTTTCGAGGGAGGTTCAAGGAAAACACACATCGACAGTAGCTCCAGAAGGGGCACAGTTCAAATAGAAGGGTTCTATAGGCAATCTCCTTCCATCATAAACCAAAATATAAAACAGAAACAAAAATTGCTAATTCTCTTCCCTCCTGTTGACACAATAGCCATCAGACACCAAACTTAGCTATAAGACATGAATATATCCAAAGAGCTCCTTCGTGGCTAAGCGGATTGCCTGCGCGCCTTTGGCGTAGGAGACCCGGGTTCGATTCCCGGCGGGAGTTCATGTAATTCGGATTCCACGTTAATCAGTAGGTCCACGTCTCACATAGCCTCGCTGCTGAAAGGGACGCTAAACTTAAAATCAACTCAAATAACTCATTGAATTTGTTAAGACTTTAATAAGTAGGTAGCCCACAAAAACACAAGAGAGAGAATTCTTGTGACAAGGTACGAGGCGAGACAGAGGTCTTCGAATAGAAAGACACACATTTTCCGAGACGAGACATTACTTTTTATTACACTTTTTATTTATTTATTTAACAATTACCAGATACAGCTCTGAGGCCATTTTATACTGGATATATAACAATAACAATAAGAACAACAGTGGAAAGGATTTGGGAAGATATCGGCCAGGGCCTGTTTTAGTAGGTGCCATCCCGGCATTTGCCTGGTAGGATTGAGGGAAACCCTGGAAAACCCCAATCAGGATGCTCGGCAGTGGGAATCGAACCCGCGACCTCCCGAATGCGAAGCCAACGCTCTACCACTTGAGCTACTTCGCCTGAGCTACTTTTTTGAGACGAGGTAGATTCAACTCTTGTCTTATAGATAATCCTAGTAAAAAGGGCGTAAGGACGTGTAGGTATATAATGCTCTTATATTGTAAGTGATAATTCAATCTTTTTTTTCACGTGACTGTGCAAGCAAGATTAATCGCTTGCTATTTTCCCATGTTTAATAGTAGCGTAAGTTCAGGATTTGAAATTAGTTTAAAAGTAAATGAAATTAGTTTTAACGTATTGAGATTATTTAACCTGTTTCTCTGGCCAGTTTTTAAGCACCAAATTCAAATTACCCTCGGAGGTTTTCTCAGGGTTTTCCGTAGTTATACGAGTCGAATGTCGGGTTGGTATCCGTATAGACCATGGCCGGTAACTTACCTTGGATAATTAAGTTACATAAATTTTTATTTGTAATGTGATTTTTTTAAACTTTCGTTAATGACATGTTTTCTCTTTATTTACAGGTACGTCCTTCCATCAATTATTTTTTAATCTTCTAAAGAAATTCAGAATATGAATTGATCGTTTAAGATCGCCAAAAAATGGTAAGTATACGCACTTCTACGTTTTAATTTTGTGTGTGTGGAAATTAGGAACCGTGCTGAAGTAACAAAAATTAAATATCAACCACTAACACAATCCTTATAAAATCGAGACATCTCAAGCCATTAGTCACACTAGTATGCAAACCTTGTATTATTGAAGTGTTACGGGTTGTATAAACATCTAGGCGAAATATATTTAAATATTTTCGTTATCCGTTACAATTATTCGTTATCCGAATATTGTTTGAATAATGATTCGTTACCCGAATATTTTTTGAATAATGATTACTTAAGATGTTTGAATAGTTATTAGTTATCCAAATGGTTATTCTAATAACCATTTGTTACCCGAATAAGTATTCGTTATGCGAGTAGTTGTGCGATATTCATTATCCAAATAGATGTTTGAATTATCCGAATATATGTTTGAATAGTTATTCGTTATCGAAATATTTGTTTGAATAGTAATTCGTTATCTGAATGGATGTTTGAATAGTTATTTCTTACCTAAATAGACGTTAAAATAATTATTCGTTATCTGAATAAATGTTAATAATTATTCCTCATCCCAATAGATGTTCAAATAATTAATCGTTATCTGAATAGATCCTCGAATAGTTATTCGTTATCGAAATAGATTTTTCAATAGTAATTCGTTATCTGAGTGGATGTTTGAATAGTTATTCGTTAGCTAAGTAGACGTTGAAATAAAAATTCGTTATTTGAATAGATGTTTAAATAATCATTCGTTATCTGAATAGATATTTGAATTGTTATTCGTTATCGAAATAGTTGTTTCAATACTAGTTCGTTATCTGAATAGATGTTAATAATTATTCGTCATCGGAATAGATGCTCAAATAATTATTCATTATCTGAATAGATATTTGAATTGTTATTCGTTATCGAAATAGTTGTTTCAATAGTAATTCGTTATCTGAATAGATTTTAATAATTATTCGTAATCGGAATAGATGTTTAAATAATTATTTGTTATCTGAATAGATATTTGAATTGTTATTCGTTATCGAAATAGTTGTTTCAATAGTAATTTGATATTTGAATGAATGTTGAATAGTTATTTGTTACCTAAATAGACGTTGAAATATTAGTTCGTTATCTGAATAGATGTTCAAATAATTATTCGTTATCTGAATAGATTTTTGAATAGTTATTCGTTATCGAAATAGTTGTTTCAATAGTAATTCGTTATCTGAATGGATGTTTGAATAGTTAGTTATTACCTAAATAGACGTTGAAATAATTATTCGTTATCTAAATAGATGTTTAAATAATTATTCGTTATCTGAATAGATATTTGAATTGCTATTCGTTATCGAAATAGTTGTTTGAATAGTAATTCGTTATCGGAATGGATGTTTGAATAGTTATTGGTTACCTAAATAGACGTTGAAATAATTTATCGTTCGTTATCTGAATAGATGTTTAAATAATTATTCGTTTATCTGAATAGATATTTGAATAATTCTTTTTACCCGAATATTGTGGAATAATTATACGTTATCCTAATATTTATTGAAACATTCGAATAACAGACATTTGTAGAATTCATTATTCTACTAATGAATGATGCGAAATTTTTAATCGTTTTTAGTGCGGGAGACCCGGGTTTGATTCCCAGTGGGAACTCATGTGATTCGAATTTCAAGCTAAGCTGTAGGTTCACGTCTCAGATAGCTTCGATGCTGAACGGGACGTTAAACACTAAACCAACGTGTTAGTTTTAAGTGCTAGTACACATCAATACGCTCCAACTTTTATTACCCTCAAGTTTCCTCAAGTACACATTCTACCGAGGATGGCTGACCCTCTGAGCTGCATTGGATCAAAAGTAATTTCTTACGTCACTGGAGATAGTACCTGGCAAGCCGGTTGGCAGATAGATATCTTAGAGACTAAACCGTCACTCTTTTAGCATACAAATGAAATTGTTAGCTTAAGAGTTTGACACTAAAAAAAATAGAAAATTTACCATTTTTCTTTTGCTTGTTTTTCATAAGTGAAAGGAGATAATGAAATGTAACTTACCACAATCATAGATAACGTTATTCTACAACAGAAAATATGAACCTCATGAATTTTCAGTGTTGCCATTCATAGAAATTACAGTGTGGCCAGAATAACATTTGCCTCAAAATCTAAGTTAAGGCAGCGACTAGAGCAGTGTTTCCCAACCTTTTCCAACTTGCGGCACACTACAGGTGTAACTTCAATTCTCGCGGCACACTCATATAGATATTATTTGTAAATATAAAATACCATGGTAATTCTCTTTTGTGATTACTGATCTCCTTCTCACAGAGAAGAAAGCTCGATCACTGGATTTTCTCCATGGTAAATCATTATGCTTATTTTTCATTCTAATTTCAAAACAGAAAACAATTGCAATGAGATATAGGAATCAGGTTTTTAAAAGTACACCTTTTTAGAAAACTGTATCCAACCTTTCACTAAGAAGGAAGATCATTAAATAACGAACAAACAAATCTCCTTTACTTTTAAAACACAAATGTAGTTAATTTGTATGCATGTTTCCTTTGTCGAAAGGATTGAATGATATTTTAAAATTTCAAGTTATGAAATAGTCTGCAACAATAAAGAAGCAATAATAACAAATACTTTTTTCAACATTAAAAATGTACAGAAAAGTAACACAGTACGAAACTTAAAATTATAAATTCATAGTAGAGGTTCATAATAATATGAAATACACATATATATTTTCCCCTTTGTCTTGCAATTTGATTGCTATAGAATTAATAATTTTGTTTCGATTTCCTCGCGGCACACCGGTTGGGAAACGCTGGACTAGAGGAACGAACTCAACTGCATTTGATTACGTATCATGTTGTTTTGGTATCCTGTGAACTATTTTTAAAACAATAGTTGTATTTAGTTTCTAATAAACAAAATAGTTTTAACATTTAGTTATTAAAATTAAATAATAATGCTATTAAATAATAATAATGTTATGGGGGACTGTAATTTCTATGTATGGCAGTACTGAAAATTCTTCAGGTTCATATTTTCTGTTGTAGAATAACATTATATATGATTGTGGTAAGTTGCATTTCATCATCTTCTTTCACCTCTTAACGTCCTACAGGCTCTTAACGTCCTACAATTATGCTCCGAAACTAAGGGAAGTGGTGATAATTCAGTAAATGAAGAAAGTGTAAGCAAACGGGAGAAACTTGAGAAAACCCACGCACACCGTATTTATTCACCCT
The DNA here is from genome assembly GCF_964235325.1 of Thermobia domestica. Taxonomy (NCBI): domain Eukaryota; kingdom Metazoa; phylum Arthropoda; class Insecta; order Zygentoma; family Lepismatidae; genus Thermobia; species Thermobia domestica. The sequence goes on from NC_137458.1 coordinate 320,569,146, forward strand.
AGATCCCATTTGGCACGAACTTAGATCGAACCAGGAACCCACGCATCACAGGTAAGCACTCTACCACTAAGCCTCCGCGGCCCAGAATTAACACAATATTGCACTGATTTTACAGTACGAGACCTTGGACTCATTGAACCTTTTAACAAGCGATGGCTTCCCCAATAGGATTATAGCTCATTCCACACGCACTTTTAGCTTTCTATCTCGACCGGGCCTGTCAAGGAAATAACCAATTAATATGTCCAATTAAGGACATGAGAAAGGAATTATGGAAGGTGGCGCCAATAGTTACAAACAATCAAAAGGAAGTTTCATAATTTTTTTTTTCGTATAAATTCTCTTCAAAAAATAATATAACAGGAATTTCCTTCCTTTTTTTCGTTTTATTCATAGAGATATTACCCAGGAATTTTAGTTGCCTGGGGGACCAAAAGTTGTCGTTACAACAGAAAGTACCCGGGTGCTTTGCAAAAATAATGAATCTGTCATCGTGATGCAGAAAGCGTTCAGTTCATAATGGATTTACGCCCGGAAGCTATACAAGCCCGCAACACAAAAATTCAAAAAGAAGAAAGCAAAATAAAAAAAAGTAATAATAATAATGAAAAATAAAAGGACCAACACCTTAAGTGATATGAAGATTTTTTTTTTTTTTTTTTTTGTTGTTGTTGCAAGGCCCCTAGAACACCAATTAATGTTCCATTAATTTTCAACAGTAGAAGAAGTTGAACAGCGTGTTGCTATAAATTTCGTATGAATCCTTCCAATCAGGCGAAAGATGGTCGGGGATCTCTCCTTGTCAAATATAACATTAAGAAAAATTACTTCAAAAAAAATTCATCACGTTTTCAAGTACCACAATTGAAAAATTGAAATAAATAAATTAATAAAAATTTTAATTTTAAAAATGTATCGTGTTACGTTACACACTTCTACGCTTTTAGCAACATGTTTGATGAAAGTACAGTTCACACTGTTTTCCGCCCAGGAGGAGGGAATTCAGTGGAGGTGGCATGTGCTGTGGTGCGTGAAAAAGGATTCTTATGGCTTCCTGTTGTCTTATATTATATTAGTTTATTAGGCGAACTGAGGCCTGTTTTAATTGAAAAAGAAAATCACGCGATGTTGTTCACTTAACATCTTCTTAAGACACAAGTTGTAGCAATAAGTACTGTAATCAGACACGGTTTGTCAACATTTTTATGTCTACGATGTTTTTTTGCTTGTAATTTTGTATGTTTCGTGAAAAGAAAAATGGTTTCACTTGTTAATTTTAATTGAAGGTCATGAATTTTGTATCTTTTTTTTAAAAAAAAAAAATAATTTCCTCTGTCAGTTTCTTTTAAACAAGCTGAAAGTACTTTTTAAATAATTAATTGTGCTTTATGGATAGTTATATCCAGGCCATATATATATATATATGGCCTGGATATGTTGCAGCTATTGTGATAGCTGTACTGGCTACTTTTTTACTTACTATAGGTTTGTGAAGACAGCCATTCGTCCTTGACCTTAATTAACTCTAGTGGGTCACAGAGGCGGCACCTGTTATCTAATTTATGTACTATCAATCGAGCATTGTCATTATACCTTTTATGTCGTCCCATCTTACATCAACAAGCATGATTTCTTTAAATGACCTAGAATCTTACAGCTTTCAGTTTAATTGTATTTAAGAGCTAAAATACTAACTACTAACAATAAATTTAAGACAACCTTTTAAAAATAGTCTACACAAATGCTTGTTAGTAGTGAATTTGTGGTGATTTATTAACAGATTGTTAATAGTGAATTTAATGTAATATTTTAAAAATCAAATAATTGATAGTAGTGATTTTGGAATCATCAAAACCATAAAAGCTAGAATAAGTGAATTTGTAGTAATCAGAAAGGTGCAAGTGGTTGATAGGAGTTTATACTATCCTAAAAGATACAAGCAATGGATAATACTGAACTTGTAACAATATAAAAGATGGAAGCCATTGATAAAATGAATTGGTAATATTCTATAAAATATAAGCAATTGACAATACTGAATTTGTAACAGTCTAAAATATGCAAGCAGTTGCTAAAAGAAATTTTCAGGATCCTAAAAAAAAAAAAAAAAAAAAAAATGATAGTACTGAATTTATCAGTCTAAAAGATCCAATCGATCGATAGAATGGATTTGTAGTATCCTAAAAGATACAAGCAATTGATAACAGTGCATTTGAAGTATCATTATACACGTACGTATATAGTAAAATAAATTTTAAATTGTGAGATAACCTTAAAAGTATAAATATAATTTATAATGACGAATTCTAGATAAACTCAAAAAATATAAACAATAGGTAATGATAAATATGATATCATTCATTAGGTAACTATGGTTGGAAATAAATTTGAAACCACCTTGAAAAATGTTAATGATTCATGAAGATACATTCGAGATTACCTTAAAAGATATCAGTATCTAACAATGATGGTTTGGGAATAACGTAAAGTGTTATGAACAGTTAATAATGATGATTTTGAGATAACCGAAAAAGGCATAAATAATTAATAGTGATACATTTAGAATATCCTTAGAAGATACAAAATTAATCCGAGTTAGATGAACTATTTTCATTCCTTTTGTATTTGCTCTCCTCAATAAAGTATATTCTTACTTTTTATATATTTTCTATATTTCCATATTTATTCATTTATTACTTTGTAAATCTTCATATTGGTCTTTATGTAAAGCCGTATTACCCTCTTGGTCTTGTTTATATATATTTTCTATGCATTGTTACACATTTTATTTGCATTTATGAAGCGATATCTTTTTTTTTTTTTTACAATGGGTTAGGCTATAAATAACAAGAATAGATGGGGTTGCTTGTAATATCTGTGGTTATTCTCCATCTCGTCGTACTCAAAATTTACAACCTTTTAATTGGCGTTGAGGAACTTAGCGTATTGTAGGCTGATCATTTCAAGTTCAACAATGACGTAATCACATGCCATGACTTAAATAACAACAAAATATATTCTACATTTATTTGAATATTTTCTATTTATGTGCCTATAAATATTTTTGCCTGTTGTACTGTATGGTTGCGAAACATGGGCATTCACTCTAAGGGAAGAACGAGGATTGACAGTATTTGAGAATAAAATCCTAAGACAAATATTCGAACCCAAGAGGAACGGGAATGGGGATTGGCGGTAACTTAATAACGAGGAACTGTATAATTTGTACCGTTTATCGAACATTGTTAGGGTCATCAAGTTTAAGAGGCTCAGGTGGGTAAGTCATGTAGCCAGAATGGAAGAAAGCAGGAACAGTTTTGAAGTTTTAACTGGAAGTCCAATCGCGAAACGGCCATTAGGAAGATCTAGGCGCAGATGGGAGGACAATATTAAGATGGATCTCACAGAATTAATAATACAAAGTAGAAACTGGATCCAATTGGCTAAGGATATAAGTCAGTGGAGAGCTTTTGTGAATTCGGCATTGAACGCCCTGGTTCCAAGCCATAGAGTTACTTGTTAGTTTAAAAATATCTCTGAGTAGTCTAACAAGAAAACCGATTCAAGTGTGACACGAAATTGTGGACAAGTTTATGCGCAATCGAAGTATTTTTGTAATGAATTCCATTAGAGGAATAAACCCTCGATCTCAACCGTTCCAGAGATATAGAGGGGTAAGGGGAAAGTTAGTACTGTGATATTTTGTGGATTTTCGGCTGTTGCGAGTGAATATGTTTGAAAATTGCATTT